>NC_080185.1:68293422-68610426 GCF_950295315.1 Erinaceus europaeus | reverse complement strand
GAAAACAACTTCTGGGGGCCAGACAGGTGACTTTTTTATTTTACCTAGGGAGAGAAAGTTATGGATGTGGTGATTTATAGGCTTTGAAATGAATCACTGATAAAATTCCAAATGTTTAATAGCATATTTTTGCTAGTTGATACTGTGTAGGAAGTCTCAATATGTAGGAAGGAAGAGCTTATAACGACTGCACTAATATTTGAATTTTAAAAAGTTTATGTGTTGGTCTGTGAGGTGGCGCATTGGATAAAGCATTGGATTCTCAAGCATGAGGTCTTGAGTTCAGTCCCTGGCAGCACATTTACCAGAGTGATGTCTGGTTCTTATGATGGTTCCTATCTTTCTCATGAATAAATAAATTCTTTAAAAAAATGTTTGTGTTATAGAGATTAGACTCCCTGTGTTTTGTTGGGCCTACTCATGGCTTTGAGACCACAGAGGCCATATCATTTAACTGAATCATGTGCTGACATCAAAAGACTGTCTCTTGGAGTTACTTTTCCTAGTTCATTCTAAAATGCCATATAGGAAAGCTACTACATTTAAAATCTGATGGATTTTATTTTTCTACCTAATGGCAAATTCCACAAAGTACAGGATAACATAGCTTAATGCCTCATCTTGAAAACATTCACTTGCTATCAATTCTAAACATAAAAGAATATAAAGTGTACATCTATGTAATAAGTTGATCTAAACCTGAATATATTTCCTTTTTTTTCTCTTTCTAGCAATTATTGACAGGGCTCTGCACCTACATAACTACTCTACTTCTAATAACTCTCTTCCTTTTTAGGTAGAAGTTGGGAGATAGAGAGAGAGGCAGAAAGGGATAGAGACTGAGGGTGACAATCAGTAGGCCAGAAAGATACCACAGCACTGCTCTAGCACTTGCACAGTTTTCCTCATTACAGGTGCTCCCATGTAGTGGCCTGGGATTCAGCCCTGGTCCTCGCATATGAGAAGGTATGTGCTTTCTTGGGTGAGCCATCTCCCAGTCCCCTACATTTGCCTTTATTGACTTTTGTTTGCAGTGACAACAGACCTATCAGGGCTCCAGACCATTTTATATTCAGATAGAGAAACAGAAAAATGGGGAGAGATGCCACAATATTGGGGCTTTCTCTAGTGTTATAGTACCTCCCATATTCTACTGGGGATTAAACCTGGATCAGGTGCATGACAAGGCAGGCACCCTACCATGTGGGCTATTTGTATAATCCTACATTTGCTTTTTATTTATTTATTTATTTATCTATTTATTTATTTATTTATAAAATGGAAATATTGACAAGACCATAGGATAAGAGGGGTACAAGTCCACACAATTCCCACCACTAGAACTCTGTATCCCATCCCATCCCTTGAAAGCTTTCCTATTCTTTATCCCTGGGAGTATGGACTCAGGATCATTATGGGGTGCATAAGGTGGAAGGTCTGGCTTCTGTAATTGCTTCCCTGCTGAATGTGGGCATTGACAGGTTGAGCCATACTCCCAGCCTATCTCTCTCTTTCCCTAGTGGGGCAGGTGGGATTCTGGGACACTTTGGTGAGGACCTCTGCCTAAGGAAGTCAACTTGGCATCATGGTAGCATCTGGAATTTGGTGACTGAAAAAGCATTAAGATAAAGAGCAGAACAAATTGTTGACTAATCAGGAACCTAAAGGCAAGAATAGAGCAGATGAAATTTGGGGTCTTTATTTTGGAAAAAGCTAGTAGGCCTATTTTAGGTATATTCCAAGAAGCCCATGACTTTACTAATTTTTGCCTGAGCCCCACAGTTAACATGCAGGTGGACCCAAGGTATTGTCTGGGGAGACAGTGTCAGGGTTGGGGAATAGGACTAGAATGCTGGATCAGGGAAAAGAGTAGCTCCCAAATATGGGGAAAGTATATAAATATCATTAACTGTAAACACCATCAATTTGATCTGGGGCCTATATTCAGTGCTGGAGCCTGTGTAACCTCAGCATCCCTGTAGATCTGAGCTCACATTCTGTGGTCCTGAGACATGATATCAGAACCCCAGAGGGGGCTATATTGTTATGTAGAAAACTGAGAAATGTTATACATGTACAAACTATTGCATTTTACTTTTTGCTACTGTATTTTATTGTTGGCTGTAAATCATTAATCTCCCATAAAAAACACACTAATAAAAAATAAAACTATTTCCCATCAATACATGTCATCAACCATGTTGTCATAACCTAGTAGATACTGTAGTTGATCTTCACATCTCTTTGTGTTCTCAAAATGTCACATTTTAAGGCTAGAAAAATAGCTCACTTGATAGTACAATGCTTTATGATGGCTACAACCCAGGTTCAAGCCCTGCCCCCACTACATTGAAGGAAGTATCCATACTGTTGTTGCATTACCTCTCTCGTCCTCTCTGCCTCAATATCACTTGCTTAAAAATAACATTTTATTTTATAGAACCTAATAGTATTCCATATGCTATATAGAACTGAAATAATATTATAATATAATATAATATAATATAATATAATATAATATATATATAACTTATGACAACATAAAAATGTTTCTGGCAATTGAAAGCTCTTATAAAGAAAGTAGGCTGTTCTTTAAAATGTAAACCTAAAAAGTCATTTATCTCTTTTCCAGATTACAGTTAATTCTATAACAGAAGAGAATTAGAATATTAGTAGTAGTCAAAGGTTCATTTAATGAGAGCTGTAATGAATTTGCCCATAAATAAACATAATGTTTATTTCATCCTTGTGTGATCAAAGTTAGTAATTATGAAAGATAACTGTTCAAGGCTAAACGTTAACTGGTGAAAATTTCAGTAAACCTTATTGTTCTGTTTCTGAAGTTTGAGTTGTCTTATTGTAGGAAGGTCACATCAATATTGTTTTAACCCTGCATTGTGTACACAGAGTGACAGCTATGTTCTAGGTAATCTTAACCCTTGAGTGGATGCCCAGGTTCACTGACCAAGTAAACTACTTCAGACAGTCCAGGGCTGATTTTTAATATGAACAGTATTATGTTTGCAAATTGGTATTCTATGTGCTTTGTACTTTGCAAGAACTGTGAAGGACTGGAATTTTACCCTATTATTTATACACCGGTTGGTGTTTCATAGGTGATTTTAAAAATCTTAGACACTTTGGTCAGAGATAAAAGACAGTTTGTTACTTCAAGAGCAGTAGCAGGATTTCAGTATAGCATTCTCATTCAGTGTGGTTCTAAGTCCCATGACATGGATCAGGTTAGACACCTACACAGGTAGTGAATTACATTACAAGATAGGGGCATTGGGTTTGGGAGATTACTTCTTTTACAGTAAATAGAGCTGCAATCATTTTTTTTTGTCTGGGGAATGTAGATACTACTACTTCATCATCAAAGTATAAAAACAGTTCTGAGACCACAGCAAAAGGGACCATCACCTAAATAGAAAGATACTCTACTGAATGGGAAGAGATCTTTACGTGTCATACATTAGACAAAAGACTAATAAGTAAGACATATAAAGAACTTGCCAAACTCAGCAACATATGAAAAAATGCTCAAAATCACTGATTATTAGACATGCAAATAAAGACAAAGTGAAATATCACCTAACACCTGTGAGAATGTCTTACATCAAAAAGGACAGAAAAAAAAATCAAGTGTTGGTGAGGATGTGGGGAAAGAGGAGCCTTTCTAGACTGTTGATAGAAATGTAATTTGGGGAGTATGGCAGTAGCTCTGCGGGTTAAGCGTACGTGGCGCAAAGTGCAAGGACTGGTGTAAGGATCTCAGTTTGAGCCCCTGGCAGGGGAGTCGCTTCACAGGTGGTGAAGCAGGTCTCCAGGTGTCTGCCTTTCTCTCCCCCTCTCTGTCTTCCCCTCCTATCTCCATTTCTCTCTGTCCTATCCAACAAGGACGACATCAATAACAACAATAAAACAATAAGGGCAACAAAAGGGGGGGGGAAGAAGCAAAAATAAAAAAAAAAGAAATGTAATTTGAGGGGCCAGGTGGTGGCGCACCTGGTTGAGTGTACATGTTACAATGTGCAAGAACCCAGGTTGGAGCCCTGGTCCTCACCTGCAGGGGGAAAGCTTCACAAGTGGTGAAGCAGTGATGCAGATGTCTCTCTGTCTCTCTCCCTCTCTATCACCCCCTTCCCTCTTGATTTCTGGCTGTGTCTATCCAATAAATAAGTAAATATTTTTTAAAAAAGAAATGTAATTTGGTCCAACTCCTGTGGAAAACAGTCTCGAGATTCCTCAGAATTTTAGAAATGAACTAACCCTACCACCTAGCAATCCCTATGCTAAGGATCTATCCTGAGAAAGCTCCTATCCAAAGAGATCTATTTCCCCTAAAACGATTCAGAATAAATGGAAAAGATTTGGAATAAATTGAAAACAAACAAATATAAAAATAAAGGAGCCCTGGGAAAGAGCCTGAGAGAGGTGTTGTCAGCAACCTTCAGTCTTGGCATATCTAGTATGAATATACAGGGGATGATTAGAAGTAATAATGATTGTTACCATCCACAGTAATTCATTGGAGTTTCAGAGACATTTACAGGTATGTAGAAAGGCTCAGAGCAGATAGGCAACATGTTCAAGACCTATGTAAATATAAAACTAATGTTTTTAACCATGATTCTCTATATTGTCTTAAGACCTAAACTTCAGTGTAGTTTTAAATTAACCTAAAGATGTAGTTTTCCTTTAGGCTGATGATGGTTGGACTTCACTACGTTTTTACTATGCTTATACATAATGCAAAAGACAGAACTTGGGTGCCATTCATTTTAATACCACAGGTATCAAATGTTAAGATTCTTTGTATAGCTAGGTGGTGGTGCACTTCACAGAGTGCACACTTTACCAGGCATGAGGACTTGAGTTCAAGCCTCCTTAGACCCCACCTGCACAGGTAGCCTCAAGAACAGTGGCAAAGTACTACAGGTATTTATCCCCTGTGTATATCTCCCTATCTCACCTATTATCAAAATAAATAAATAAATGAAAAAGAAAAGAAAACATGGCTGCAGCGAACAATGGAACTGTGCAGGCAGGAAGTCTCACTTGCATGGAAACAGCCATGAAGATGAAAATGATATGGCTATAGATTGTAAGGATACATGGATATAAGTCCTAAATACCTGTCTGACAGTCTAGACTCTATTAAGTAATTCAGTGTTCAGCATAAGCCCTGTTGTACTGTTGCATATTACATGTAATTCTTTTTTTTGTCTTTTGTATATGTCATGAAGAAAGCAGTTTCTTTTAAATTTTTTTAATTATCTTTATTTATTAAATAGAGACAGCCAGAAATCAAGAGGGTGATAGAGAGGGAGAGACACAGAGAGACACCTGCAGCACTGCTTCACCACTCTCAAAGCTTTCCCCCGGCAGATGAGGACCGGGGCTCAAACCCAGGTCCTTGCACATTGTAATACGTGCTTTCAACCAGGTGTACCACCACCTGGCCCTGAGAAAGCAGTTTCTTAACAGGTTATAATGCAAACTATACTTCATTCATGTTCTATTTGGAATTTTTTAAAAATTTACTTTGGATAGAGATAGAGAGTAATTGAGAGAGAAGGGGAGATAGAGACACCTGCAGCACTGCTTTACACATGAAATTTGCCCCCTTCAGATGGGAACCAGAGGCTTGAACTTGGGTCCCTGTATGCTGTAATGCATGCACTCTACCAGGTGCACCACCATCCCGCCCCCTGTTCAAAATTTTGGGTGAAATAAAACTTGTTTGGGAAAACTAATGCTGTCTTTAGTTACACAAATACATGGGATGTATTGTTTCTTGTTTAGGGTATTGTCAAGAACCGCCTACCTTCTCCTGCTGCTTTGTCTAAAGATTGGCTGCTATAAAAATATTACATATTCAGTAAAGTACTTTGTTTTTAAATAGGCTTCTGAAATTTGTCACAAAGGCTTTTTGTGTTGATGTGACAAATAATAGTATCCTAAACTATGGGCTTAAATGCTAAATAATGACATGCACAATGAATTCTAGTCCTTCAACCTTAGCCTTCATCATTTCTCTTAGGCAAAGGGAGTCTTTTATTTTGCAAAAAAGCATGATAAATGAATAGATCAGGACCATATCAGTGTTTGGAATCAGTCTATTTCACAATTATGATTGCAAATCTTAATGAGTAACTGGTTTATGCTAGTTCCTTTCATAAATGTTTGTGTTAAGTTTGAAACTAAAACATAAAATATGTCTTAAACTCATACAATGATATAAGCATAACTGGGAGAGATGGTAATTAAGCAGATTAAGTAATCAGAGATTTCCAGTTCTTTCAAATATCCCTTTTTAAAATTTATTTATTTTACCTTTTGTTGCCCTTGTTGTTTTTCATTGTTGCATTAGTTACTATTACTGTTACTGATGTTATCCTTTTTGGATATGACAGAGAGAAGTGGAGAGAGAAGGGGAAGACAGAGGGGGGAGAGAAAGATAGACACCTGCAGACCTGTTTCACCGCCTGTGAAGCGACTCCCCTATAGGTGGGGAGCCAGGGGCTCAGACCAGGATCATTATGCCAGTCCTTGTGCTTCAGGCCACATACGCTTAACCCGTTGCACTACCACCTGACTCCCTCTTTTAAAAATTTTTATTTGGGGGGTTGTTTACAGTACAGTTGTTGTCACATGGATACAACTTCTTACCTCCTTATACTAGGTGCTTGCAGAATACTCTAACGCTTAACCTCGATCCCTTTCAAACATCATGTGCTAAGACCCCAAAGCATTTTTGTATTTCCTCCAAATATGATCCCGGTTGTTTATATCCTTCTTTCAGTTTTAAACTAATGTAGTCCAAAGAGCTTTGTGTTAGGACAAATGTATAAGGAAGGATGTAGTTTCTTTTCTATTCCAGGAATTTTTTTTTTTTTTTTTGCCTCCAGGGTTATCCCTGGAGCTCGGTGTCTGCACTACTAATCCACTGCTCCTGGAGGCCACTTTTCCCATTTTGTTGGCCTTGTTGTT
Organism: Erinaceus europaeus; assembly: GCF_950295315.1. Lineage (NCBI taxonomy): Eukaryota > Metazoa > Chordata > Mammalia > Eulipotyphla > Erinaceidae > Erinaceus > Erinaceus europaeus. The sequence goes on along the minus strand of NC_080185.1, from coordinate 68,603,430 downwards.
GTTATTTTATTGTTGTTATTGCTGTTGGATAGGACAGAGAGAAATCAAGAGAGGAGGGGAAGACAGAGAGGGGGTAGAGAAAGAGACACCTGCTTCACCACTTGTGAAGCTACCTACCTGCATGTGAGGAGTCAGGGGCTCGGACCAGGATCCTTATGCTGGTCCTTGCGCTTTGTGCCATGTGCACTTAACCCACTGTGCTTCCACCTGCCCCCCACCCCGAAAATATGTTCTTTTTGTTTACACTAGTTTTTCTCAGTTGGAGACATTTTTGCCTCTCAGGGGACATTGGTAGTCTTTAGAGACATTTCTGGTTGTCACATTTGGGAGTGAGTGCTACTGGTATATAGTGAATAGGGATGCTACTAGACATCCTATACAGATGTCCTATGTAGAGTGTACAAAAAGTATCCCACAGTGAATAACTATACCTCATACCCCATAGTGTTAAATAGTGCCAAAGTCCAGAAATTCTTTTTAAAAGTATTTATTTTAATTGATTTTTTGCCACCAGGTTATCACTGGGCCTACGTCCCTGCACAGCTAATTCACTGCACCTGGTGGCCATTTTCTTTTCTTTTTTAAAATTTTATTTATAAAAAGGAAACACTAACAAAACCATAGGATACGTAGTACAACTCCACACAGTTACCACCACCAGAATTCCGTATCCCATCCCCTCCCTTGATAGCTTTTCCTATTCTTTAACAATCTGAGAGTATGGACTCAAGGTCATTGTGGGATGCAGAAGGTGGAAGGTCTGGCTTCTGTAATTGCTTCCCTGCTGAATGTGGGTGTTGGCAGGTCGATCCATACTCCCAGCCTGCCTCTCTTTCCCTAGTGGGGTGGAGTTCTAGGGAAGCTGAGCTCCAGGGCACATTTGTGGGGTTGTCTGTCCAGGGAAGTCTGGTCAGCATCATGCTAGCATCTGGAACCTAGTGGCTGAAAAGAGAGTTAACATATAAAGCCAAATAAATTGTTGACTAATCATGAATCTAAAGGCTGGAATAGTGCAGATGAAGTGTTGGGGGGGGTCTCCGTTTTATAGATAGATAGTAGGCATGTTTTAGTTATATTCCAAAGGGCCTGTGGCTATACTGGTGGCCAGTTTCTATGTTTACTATCATATAATATACAAATAGTAGACAGTTTGACTTCTTCCCTTCCAATATGTATCTCTTTTAATTCATTTCTTTCCTGATGGCTATGGTAAGAATTTCCAACACAGTGTTGAATAGTAATGGTAATAGTTGACAACCTGATCTAGTGCCTCTTCTGAGTGGGAATTCCTTCAGTTTCTTAGCACCAAGTATGATGTTGGCTATAGGTTTTCTGAATATGGAGTCCACTAGTTTTAGAAATTTTTCATCTATTCCCATTTTTGATAGAATTTTGATCATGAAGTGATATTGGATTTTGTCAAAGGCTTCCTCTGAATTAATAAGCTGCCTGGATGATTCTGTATTCTAAAGTTGAGAAGCACTACTATTATATACAATTTCCAGAATGGGAGGCCTAATAGCTATACCCCACCCTATAGGTTTGTTTTTGTTTGGTTTGTAGCATTGGAGGTAATTTTTTTTTTGAGGGGAAGGTGGAAGAAGGAGTAGACAGGGTTTTCCTCATGTTCAATTTCACTACTCTGGGCTACTTTTTCATTCAGAGAAAGAGAAGACAGGGAGTACAGTTTTCTTTAGCACTGCAGTACCTCTGATATATTGTTAGGACTCAAACATGGGCTGCAATGTATGTGTTGTATCAGGACCACACAGGTCTTTTGTGCATTAAAATCATCAGTAGTATTGATTAGGTCATTAAAAGCTGTAACCTTGTAGAGTTGAGAATTGGCTCACTAGGTGGAGTATACATATTACCATATGTGAGAACCCTTGTTTAAGCCTTTGGGCCCCACCCACAGGCGCAGCTTCAGGAATGGTGAACCAGGGCTGCAAGTGTCTCTCCTCTCTATCTCGCTTTTACTTTCCTTCACTAGTTCTGCTTCTCGTATATTATAAAAAATAGCTGCTGGAAATAGAGGCACTGAGTCACAGTGATAAAGTCTGGTGACAAAGAAAATAGTATGGGGGGTTGGACAGTGGCATTCTGGTTTAAGAGCACATAGTACCAAGCGCAAGGTGCTGTACAGGGATACTGGTTTGAGCCTGCTCCCCACCTGCAGGGAGGTCACTTCATTAGCAGTGAAGCAGGTCTGCAGGTGTCTTTCCCCTCTCTATTTTCCTCTCCTCTCTCAATTTCTCTTTATCTTATCCAATAAAAATGGAAAAAAAAATGGCCTCCAGGAGCAGTGGATTTGTAGTGGAGACACTGAGCCCAAGCAATAAATATGGAGGGGAAAAAACAGTATGTGAAGAGAACCCAATTTAAGAACGAGGAATTTTATAAAAAAAATCTTGGCTAAAACATTTAGGGTACAACTCATGACAATTTTTTAAAAAATTTTTTTATTTAAGAAAGGATTAATGAACAAAAACATAAGGTAGGAGGGGTACAACTCCACACAATTCCCACCACCTAATCTAATCTCCATAACCCACCCCCTCCCATGATAGCTTTCCCATTCTCTAGCCCTCTAGGAGCATGGACCCAGGGTTGTTGAGGGTTGCAGAAGGTAGAAGGTCTGGCTTCTGTAATTGCTTCCCCGCTGAACATGGGCGTTGACTGGTCGGTCCATACTCCTAGTCTGCCTCTCTCTTTCCCTAGTAAGGTGTGTCTCTGGGGAAGCTGAGCTCCAGGACACATTGGTGGGGTCTTCAATCCAGGGAAGCCTGGCCAGCATCCTGGTGGCATCTGGAACCTAGTGATTGAAAAGAGAGTTAACATATGAAGCCAAACAATTTGTTGAGCAATCATAGATCCCAAGCTTGGAATAGTGGAGAGGAAGTGTTAGGGAGGTACTCACTGCAAACTCTAGTGTACTTCTGCTTTCAGGTATATATTTTGCAGTAGTTTATGGATACGTGTGCACATAAGCTCTCTCTCACAGAAACTGGTGTATATCTAGGTTATGGGACTTTGTTAGAAAGTGAACTACCTGAGATGAAATTAGAGTGTACTATAAAAGGAAAGGTCTCACCCGAGTAATGAAGCTGAAGGGTTGTCATTCCACACCTGAAGTCTCTGAACACAGTCTGAGGTGAAGCATGTTGAGGTGGCAATCGTTGTGTTGGTTAGGTTGTGATCGGCGGATACAATATTATTTGGTTTGGATTGGGAGATGCATATGGGAAAGTGGGCCCTATCCAAGGGTTCCAGGACTGGGGGAAGTAGGGGCTCTATAGTGGAGATGTGAGGTTCCAGCTGTCTTAGGGTTCAAAAAGACAATGGATAGTTAATGTTATCATCACATTATTTGTTAATTGGGTTAACTTTGAAAAGTCCTTTTGTTATGGTTTGCTGTACAGTATCCAGTATCTTGTATATAGCTGTGCTATTGGTTGCTTCTAATCTACTTGGTCTAGGCTTTTGAGAGAGTCCGCATATCAAATACGTAGCCTATATATTAAAAAGATTCAGTTTGTGTTTTGAGAAACTGAGACATACAATTGATTTTCCCCCTCTCATATTAATTAACTACTGATTTATATGTCTGTATTTTGCTAGGAGTGTACATAAACACCATTCCCACCACCAAAGGACTGTGACCCATCCCTCCCGCCCACTCCCACCCCCCACTGGCCCAGGAAGCTGCATGTCTACCCCTCACCACTGGGTTTTTACTTTGGTGCCCTACTTACAATTTGATCAGGTCCTGCTTTTAGTTTCCCTTTCAGATCTTCTTAGTCAACTTCTGTTGATGAGTGGGATCATCCCATACTCATCTTTATCTTTCTGACTTAGTTCACTTAACAAAATTCCTTATAGCTCTGTCCAAGATGGGTCAGAGAAGGTGGGTTCATTGTTTTTGTAAGTAGGGCACCAAAGTAAAAACCCATTGGTGAGGGGTAGACATGCAACTCATGACAATTTTTTTTAAAAAGTTCTATGAATTTTTAAGCATATCTATATTTATATATGCTTAAACATATACATATATGTTTTTTTTGCTGATATACTAATTATAATTCTTTGTCATTTGCACAGTAACATTTTCAATCTTCCTTATCTTTGAGTAAGCTGTTTCAAAAACAAACTACTCATCAGTGAAAAAAATGTAAATTTGAACAAATGCTATTGAATTTAATTCTGAACATGTAACATTTAGTCAACATAACTTGAAATTCCTATGTTTTCTATATTTTAATAAAGAGGACGTCTGATACATTCTCTTGAGTGTTGTTGGACAGATTAATTTACACACAAATATGTATGTTTATCTGTCATTAGTTTTTAGGATTTTCCGTAAAAGAACTTGTTTTGCTGGTCAGTGTCCTTTGTAGGCACTAAGTCAAATAAATATAGAAGTTAATAATCCCTTCATATTTTATAGCTTTTTGTAAAAGTGTATATTGATATATAGGAGGGATCACTGTTATCTTAATGTCTAATTGAAAAGGAAAAAAACAAGCATGTTTTCAGCATCAAGAAGTCCTTTGAGGGAGTTGGGCAGTAGCGCAGCGGGTTAAGCGCACATGGCGCAAAGCGCAAGAACCTGAGTAAGGATACCAGTTCAAACCCCTGGATCCCCACCTGCAGGGGAGTCGCTTCACAGGCAGTGAAGCAGGTCTGCAGGTGTCTGTCTTTCTCTCCCCCTCTCTGTCTTCCCTTCCTCTCTCCATTTCTCTCTGTCCTATCCAACAACAACAACATCAATAACAACAGCAATGATAAAAACAACAAGGGCAACAAAAGGGAAAATAAAAAAAAAGTCCTTTGGCTGAAAATACCTATGATGTTGCATTATTAAAAACAGAATACGTGGCTAGGATATAGCTCAATGATAGAGCACGTTCTTTTGCAAATATGAAGCTTTAGATTTGATCTCTGGCTCTTCCATCACCTCATCCCACTGCATCTTCCTACACCAAAGTTTTAATCACTTACTTTGACATGTGCTTGTATTAAGGTGGAAAGGAGAAACAGAACATCACTCTGACACATGGCCTGCTAGCGATCAAACTCTAGACCTCATGCTTTCAAATCTAGCACCCAAATCACTGCACCACCACATGGGCCCTAATACCTTTTTTTTTTAACACTAAATTATTTCTGAGGCCATTTCTAAGTTTTCTGAAATTTTAAATAATTTCATTTTATCATATAATCAGGTTTTGCTTAAGTTCTTAGTGTTAATCATATCTTAATTATCTTAAATGATCTTGTATTAGTTCAAATAAACTAATCTTGTTTGCATTTAGGGGATAGTTGTCTACTCCAGATTTCCCCATTTTCCCTAGTTACACTTTGGAAACGTGTTCCAGGAGGTAAACAGTTGCCATAAAAATGAACTTTTAAACCATAAACTATTTCTAAATTGGAAATTGTTTACAAATTGAAGATTATCAGTAGAAAGTACTAATAGTGCAATAAACTTAAGTCACTGATTTACTTTTATATATTTTTTACAAAAGTATGCTATAATACTAGATTATAACTCAAGTTTTAATTTTCAGTTTTAGACAGGTCATACACTTAAATCATTAAAGGAGTGAATCATTTTGTTTTGTCAGATTAATTTTGTAATTACATCAGAAAATAAAATAGTGTATTTACTTATAAAAGCCACTTGAAGTAGATACATGGCAGAATAATAATCATAGCCATTTGCAGGTTATTATAAATATAGTAATCATAACAAAAGAAAATATATTACTCAATTTAATATAAACCTCAGTCATATGCCTGGGTATACTGCTGCTATAATGTATGTAATTAGAAATGAAACTATATACAGTAACTGCCTTCCCCTGACTTGCCCCCATCCTAGTCTAAGGTTTTGCATCTCACAAATGAATCTTCCTTTCTCTCCCCTCTGCTCCCCAAGTAGTCATGATATGATTATGTGTATACTGATTATGTGATAAAAACAGAAAAACCAACCAACCAAACAAAAACAACTGAGAACACAGTAGGAATCAAAGGAGACCTAGTTCTTTCATCAATGAATTTACATTATAGCAAGGAAGACCAACATTGGCGGGGAATTCTTCTTCTAGCGTTTGCCCTTCTTCCATAGCCAGTCAACAGCATCAGGTTGAGCCTGATGTAAGGTTTCGAGACCTCCTTTGAATCTGGAGAGGTGGCAGTTGTTGACTATGTGAGTCATAGTCTGTCTGTAGCCGCAGGGGCAGTTCGGGTGGGGAATTATAACTCAGTAATGTGTTATATTAATGGGGAAATCAGGAACCATGGGATACTACTAGAGGGCCAACTATAACCTTAACTGAGATCAGAGAGGATGAGTGGAAGATAGCTGGATAAAGAAGGAGGCATGGGGTGAGAAGCCTAAGTAGAGCAAAGTGTGCATAGAAATACCAATTCATAGTGCAGGCACTGAGACCCAGCAATAACCCTGGAGGCAAAAAAAAAAAAAAGAAATACCAATACTGGGGGCCGGGCAGTAGCACAGTGGTGCGAAGCACAAGGACCACCTTAAGAATCCTGGTTTGAGCCCCTGGCTCCCCACCTGCAGGGGAGTCTCTTCACAGGTGGTGAAGCAGGTCTGCAGGTGTCTGTCTTTCTCTCCCTCTGTCTTCCCCTCCTCTCTCCATATTTCTCTGTCCTATCCAACAACAAGACAGTAATCACAACAACAATAATAACCACAAAAACAATAAACAACAAGGGCAACAAAAGGGGAAGAAATAGCCTCCTGGAGCAGTGGATTCCTAGTGCAAGCACTGAGCCCCAACTATAACCCTGGAGGCAAAAAAAAAAAGAAAAGAAATACCAATACTGACAACAAGCTTGAATGTTAAATACCATTGTTCTACAGATAAAGATTCTTGATGACAGATTTCAGAATGTAGATGGAAGATTTAGAGCTTGGATTCTACTTGAACTTTTTTTTTTTATTTTTAAATTTTTTATTTAAGAAAGGATTAGTGAACAAAAGCATAAGGTAGGAGGGGTACAACTCCACACAATTCCCACCACCCAATCTCCATAACCCACCCCCTCCCATGGTAGCTTTCCCATTCTCTATCCCTCTGGGAGCATGGACCCAGGGTCGTTGAGGGTTGCAGAAGGTAGAAGGTCTGGCTTCTGTAATTGTTTCCCCGCTGAACATGGGCGTTGACTGGTCGGTCCATACCCCCAGTCTGCCTCTCTCTTTCCCTAGTAGGGTGTGTCTCTGGGGAAGCTGAGCTCCAGGACACATTGGTGGGGTCTTCAATCCAGGGAAGCCTAGCCAGCATCCTGGTGGCATCTGGAACCCGAGTAATGAAGCTGAAGGGTTGTCATTCCACACGTGAAGTCTCTGGATACAGTCTGAGGTGAAGCATGTTGAGATGGCAATCGTTGCTTTGGTTAGGTTGTGATCGGCGGATGCAATATTATTTGGTTTGGATTGAGAGATGCATACGGGAAAGTGGGCCCTATCCAAGGGTGCCAGGACTGGGGGAAGTAGGGGCTCTATAGTGAAGATGTGAGGTTCCTGCTGTCTTAGGGTTCAAAAAGACAATCAATAGTTAATATTATTATCACATTATTTGTTAATTGGGTTAACTGTGAAAAGTCCCTTTGTTATGGTTTGCTGTACAGTACCCAGTATCTTGTATATAGCTGTGCTATTGGAAGCTTCTAATCTACTTGGTCTAGGCTTTTGAGAGAGTCCGCATATCAAATACGTAGCCTATATATTAAAAAGATTCAGTTTGTCTTTTGAGAAACTTTGAGACATACAATTGACTTCCCCCTCTCATATTAATTAACTACTGATTTATATGTCTACATTTTGCTAGGAGTGTACATAAACACCATTCCCACCACCAAAGGACTGTGACCCATCCCTCCCGCCCACTCCCACCCCCCACTGGCCCAGGAAGCTACATGTCTACCCCTCACCACTGGGTTTTTACTTTGGTGCCCTACTTACAATTTGATCAGGTCCTGCTTTTAGTTTCCCTTTCAGATCTTCTAAGTCAGCTTCTGTTGATGAGTGGGATCATCCCATACTCATCTTTATCTTTCTGACTTAGTTCACTTAACATAATTCCTTCTAGCTCTGTCCAAGATGGGTCAGAGAAGGTGGGTTCATTGTTCTTGATAGCTGCATAGTATTCCATTGTGTATATATACCACAGCTTTCTCAGCCACTCATCTGTTGTTGGGCACCTGGTTGCTTCCAGGTTTTAGCTATTATGAATTGTGCTGCTATGAACATAGGAGTACACACCCCTTTTTGGTTGGGTGTTATGGAGTCCTTGGGGTATAACCCCAGGAGAGGAATTATTGGGTCATATGGAAGGTCCATGACTAGCCTTCTGAGAGTTTTCCAGACTGCTCTCCACAGAGGCTGTACCAATTTACATTCCCACCAGCAATGTAAAAGGGTTCCTCTGTCCCCACATCCTCTCCAGCATTTGTTGCTGCTGTCCTTTTTGATGTATGCCATTCTTCCAGGAGTGAGGTGGTATCTTAGTGTTGTCTTAATTTGCATTTCTCTGACAATCAGTGACCTAGAGCAGTTTTTCATATGTTTCTTAGCCTTTTGGATCTCCTCTGTGGTGAATGTTTTGTTCATTTCCTCTGCCCATTTTTGGATGGGGTCATTTGCTTTTTTCCGGCTAAGTTTGATGAGCTCTTTATATATTTTGGTTATTAGTTTCTTGTCTGATGTCTGGCATGTGAAGATCTTCTCCCATTCTGTGAGGGGTCTCTCTGTTTGTTTAATAGTTTCTTTGGATGTGCAGAAGCTTTTCAATTTGATGTAGTCCCATTGGTTTGTTTCTGCTTTGGTCTTCCTTGCAATTGGATTCATCAAAGATGTCCTTGAGGTGTATGTGGGAAAGTGTTTTACCAATGTTTTCCTCTAAGTATTTGATTGTTTCTGGTCTGACATCTAGGTCTTTGATCCATTTGGAGTTGATTTTTGTTTCTGGTGAGATAAAGTGGTTCAATTTCATTCTTCTGCATGTTTCAACCCAGTTTTCCCAGCACCATTTATTGAAGAGAGCCTCCTTTTTCCATTTAATCCTTTGGGCCCCCTTATCAAAGATTAGATGCCCATAGGTGTTGGGATTTACTTCTGGGCTTTCAATTCTGTTCCACTGCTCTGTGTGCCTATTTTTGTTCCAGTACCATGCTGTTTTGATGATGATGGCTTTATAATATAGTTTAAGGTCTGGGAGTGTGAAGCCTCCATTTCTGTTTCTTTTCCTTAAGATGGTTTTGGCAATTCTAGGTGTTTTCACTACTTGAACTTTATGATGAATAAATTATTATTTTTCTGACTTTAGGTAAATAACAGCCCTTCTCTGAATGCTTTGGGATCTAACATCAATTTTGTTGTGTGAAGAAAACTAAGGCATTTTACTGTGGTATCCTAGTAGTTTTATTTTTGGCATGTATGCATTTTGTACCTTAAACAGAAAGAGATGGCCTGGGTGGTGGTGCAGTGAGTTAAGTATTCGGCACTCTAGCATGAGGTCTTGAGTTTGATCTGCAGCAAAGCATTTGCTAGAGTAATACTCTTGTTCCCTCCCCTTCCCTCCCCCTCCCTTTCCCTCTTCTTCCTCATTTACTAACAGATAAAATCTTTTTAAAAGATTATTTTTATTTATTTATATTTTAATTTGTTTTTAATCTTTATATATTTGATAGAGACAGCCAGAAATCAAGAGGGAAGGGAGAGATCAAGAGGGAGAGAGACAGAGAGACACCTGCAGCACTGCTTCACCACTTGCAAAGCTTTACCCCTGCATGTGGGGACCAGGACTCGAACCTGGGTCCTTGCGTATTGTAACATGTGCGCTTAACCAGGTGTGCTACCACCAGGCCCCTAGATAAAATGTTTAAAAAGGAAACTAAAACAAAATATTAAAGTTCCATAGGAATTTTTTCTATTATAAGAATAGTGGAAAGAATTTTGATCTCTAATAGCCAAGAACTATTATGGATTAAAATTTGAGGCTTTTGATTTGGCAGTTAATTTGAGATGAGGTTCTTATTTATGGTTGCAAAATATAAAAAATTGTTTTCTTAAAATTATGAAATGAACTGCTTTAGATGCTAACTAGAGCATAGTCATAGAGAATCACTATTTAATGTCTGTAACTTCATCTTCTTGACTATTACAGACTTAAGCACTTTGACAAAAAGGTTCTCATTCTTTAACTGCTAGTGCCTATCACACTGCCAATTGATTTATCGATTGCTCATGAATAATAATGGTAATGGATGTCTAGGAGCACATATGTGTATCTGAAATGACCCTTACAGTTAGAAAGGAAATGAAGAAGTGTTTTGGAGTAATTTTAAATACAGCCAATGTTTTCTCTTGTTATTTTAGAATCAAATCTTTATGTTGACCTCTATTCTAACAATAAGTTGCATACCACAGTCTTTGTAAAATAAACACAACTGAGAGGTACTCAAGTTAAAACAAATCTTGATAATATAGTACTTGAATGCCTGAACAGAACAGAATGTTCAGTTTGGTTACCAGGTGATTGAATTATCTTGAATTGTCTTGATTTGTTTTGCTGGTTAGTGAAGGTCAGGGTGAGCACAAAATCTGAAAAGTTGGAATGCAGTACATTGAACAGAGACTATTTCATTATGTGACTCTTGCTAATATTAGTAGATACTGGGCATGGCTGTTGCCCAGAGACTTCAAATGCGGATTGGTTGTTCATTTGGATGACTTTACTTAAGTAACCTTATAATGTAATACATACATGGGGAGATTGTTATAGGGTTCTACTTTATCTAAGATTTCAGAATTTTTCTGATGTGATTATTATTTTATCATTCTGTCTTGAACAAAAGTGCTATCTCATAAAAGAAAAGTGTCTGCTTATCTTGTTTACCACAGTATCCCTAATGCCCAGCCCTGAACATGATAAGTACATAAATAATTATTCAGTTGACTTACACATGGTCTTCCGTGTCAGTTGCCTTTGCTTTTGTTACAGAGCAACCATCTGTAATTGCTTCCCCGCTAAACATGGGTGTTGACGAGTCTATCCATATTCCCAGCCTGTCTCTCTGTTTTTCTAGTGGGGAAGGGCTCTGGGGAAGAGCACCAGGGCACATTGGTGGGGTTGTCTGTCCAGGGAAGTCTGACCAACATCATCCTAGCATCTGGAACCTAGTGGTTGAAAAGAGAGTTAACATACAAAGCCAAACAAATTGTTGACCAATCATGGACCTAAAGGCTGGAATAGTGCAGATGAAGATTTGGGGTGGGTGTCCTCCATTTTCTAGATAGCTAGGAGGAATATTTTAGTTATATTCCAAAAGGCCTGTGACTGTACTAGTTTTTTTCTTTTTCTTTCCCCCCCTTGAGCCTGATATGCAGGTGGGTCCAAGTTACTGTCTGGGGAGCTTCAAAAAGGACAGCAGCAACAAATGCTGGAGAGGCTATAGGGACAGAGAAACCCTTCTGCACTGCTGTGGGAATGTAAATTGGTCCAGCCTCTGTGGAGAGCAATCTAGAGAATTCTCACAAGGCTAGACATGGACCTTCCATATGACCCAGTAATTCCTCTCCTAGGGCTATACCCCAAGGACTTCATAACATCCAACCAAAAATAAATGTGTACACCTATGTTCATAGCAACACAGTTCGTAATAGCTAAGACCTGGAAGTAACCCAGGTGCCCAGCAACAGATAAGTGGCTGAGAAAGCTGTGGTATATATACACAATGGAATACTACACAGCTATTAAGAACAATGAACCTACCTTCTCTGACCCATCTTGGATGGAGTTCGAGCCTTCACTTTTAATCCTTAAGAACGGTTTCTGACATTCTCTAATGGGGCTATTATTATTATTATTATTAATTTGTTTCTGAGTTCTGTGAGCTCTTCGTATATTTTTATTATTAACCTTCTGTCTTATTATAGGGAGATAAGAAACTGCACTTGTGTTTCAATAACTGTCCTATAAAAACATTATATCTTAAATAAAATGGTCTGGAAAAATAAAAAAGAAGGGGGATTTTTGAATATTTGTTTATTAAATGATAGGGATAGACACTCAAGCACAAAACAGGCAACAGAAAACCACAACACCACTTTGGCATATGTAGTGCCTGGGCTCTAACCCAGGGTCTCACCCATGTGAGGAAAATGCTTTTTTTGCTAAGCCACATCCCTGGCTTTAGGTAACAAGACTTTGTTTTCTTTCACAGGAATGTATGTGTATGGGGGCTGGGAGTTGGTGAACCTGATTGAGCACACATGTTACAATGTGCAGGGACCTAGGTTCAATCCCCTGGTTCCTGCCTGCAGGGGTAAACTTCACAAGTAGTGAAGCAGAGCTGTAGGTGTCTCTTTGTCTCCCTCTCTATCTTCTCCTTCCCTCTCAGTTTCTGTTTATCTAATAAAATTAACGAATATTTTATAAGAATATGTGTACGTATTAATGTTATACTTATTTACTATATTTGTAAAATATAAATAATAATTCAGTTATTATTTTCTTGGTTGATCTGTGAGTTTCTCTTACCTGACAAGTATTCTCTTTTCCTCTTTTGGTTTTAATAGAACATTCAAATAAAAACTTTGGCAGATGATATGGTAAGGTGGTCCTAGTAGCATGGTATTTTATTATGCATGTTGTCTTTTATTAAAATGGATGGACATTACAGCATTGATATATGCAAGAAATAAAATGTGTTAATGTTCATATGGTATCATATATTAGGATAACTGTTAATAGAGTTAATAGACTTTTCTTTTTGAATATTAACATGAATGATTGTATGAGATCTCACAGTCTTGATATTATCATTCTATATATACCTGTACAAAATATATAAATACATATATATAAATATATATGTTTGTAAAATATAGAAGTATCCATTTACTATAGCTAAGTAAATTGTGATATTAATATGAATATTAATATTGCATAATTAATTCAAAATAGAAAAGCTAGAGATATACTATGTATGTATTGTTATGTTTAACATGTTTTAGTATTTTGGAGTTTATTCAATCATATTAAAAATTATGGACTCAAAGTATAAATATTGTATAGCTAAATTTAAAAATATTTAAATCAGTGCCCTTTCCCCCTGAAATATCCTATCTACAAGTAATATAAAATATTATCAGAGATTAAAGACGTGAACTTACATGGCTTAACCTCATTTTCTTATGAAGATGTAACTGAAAGTAAAAGACAGTTTTCTAGAAAGAAATGAAGGGCATAGTAAGGATTAACTATATATGTCAGTAATGCTACTCAGAAAAACTAGCAATCTGAAAGTAAGTAATAAGTCTTATGAAGAGAAAGCACCAGAGATATATTGATTTAATGTTGATTGCATATTTAAATGCTTTTATGTCCACTATACCTGTTAATAAAATTACTGTTGGGTATTTATTCAGTTTATTTGGGATTACTTTTTATTGCTCTTGTGTTATTTGAAAATATACTACATTATCTAAACTAATTCAGTTTTCCTCAAAGAGTTAAATATAGTTAGAAATCAGAAGTAATTTTTTCTGTGCAAGAATTATTAGTTGAGATGAATTTTCAATTTTCTTCTCTGTTAGAAAGTATTATGATTTATATAATATCTTTTTAAGCAACCAAGTAATCCTAAATAAGCTGCTTACACTTACTCATATTTCTTTCAAAGTACAGCTTTTTAAACAAAGTGCTCTTTGAATCTAAATAAAAGTATTTTTTAATGGGGACCAATGGGATTTTATATAAGCTGTAATAACAATAACTTCTGTTTTGTGTTATGGTAGTAGTTTATAAGGATCTGGAAACATGTCAGTGAAGACACACTGTCCTCAATGGATATGCTATAGCTGCATGACTAATGTGAGCTGAGAGTATGCATGTGCTTCCTAACAGAAACCAGAATACAGCTGACTTGCATTCAATTTTATGGTCATTTCTAATTTTTGATCTCATTTGTATATGTGTGGCTTAAAACATAATGGTCGTTTTACATACAACTTCAGTCATTAGCTCACTTTATGAGAACAGCAATCTAATTTTTAGAGACTGTATATGGATTCAACGGTTTAGAGTTCTTATCCATAAAATAATTTTTAATAATAATTAATTGGATATTTCTGAAATCTTTTTTCAGTAAATGGAAAGGTGAGATTTTAGCTTTTATTTTACTTCCTTGCTAGTACCACCTTTTAGAGGAGAAAAAGGAGGCGGAGATGATAATAGTAAAAGTAATAATAATAGTAACAACAATCATAAATAGCAAATATGTGTGGGGCCAGTTGGCACACCTGGTTACGGGCACCATTACCATGCACAACAACCTGGTTTCCAGATCCCACTCCCCCACCTGCAGTAGGGAGGATTTGCAGCTCTTAGCTTCACAGTGGTGAGATAGGTCTGCAGTGTTGATCTTTTCCTTCTCTCTCCCTCTCTATCTTCCCTTCCTCTCTCAATCCCCCCCTGTTTTATCGAATAAAATAGAAAGAGGAAAAATATGGGCTGAATGTTGGCGCACCGGGTTGAGCACACATATTGCAACGGGCAAGGACAAGGGTTCAAGTCCCCAGTCTACACTTGCAGAGGGAAAGCTTTACAAGTGGTGAAGCAGTACTGCTGGTGTCTCTCTGTCTCTTTCCTTCTCTGTATCCCCCTTCCTCTCAATTTTTGGCTTTCTCTATGCAAAAAATAAATAGATAATGAAATAAAAAATAATAAAAAATGGCCACTAGGAGCAAATGGATTTGTAATGCTGGCACTAAGCCCAGTGATACCTCTGGTGGCAATAAAAATATAAAAGAAAAGAAAATCCTTTGAAAAAAAATAGCAACTATGTGCACTAAACAGAAATTTTAAATTTCACAGTAGTCCTGTATGTGGATAATTTAATTATTACAATTTAATTAAATCATTTCACATAAGCTAGCTTTACTTTATTATTATTATTTTTATTATTATTACTATTTGGTTGCTTTTGCTGTCAGGTATCTCCCTTCCCCTTTCCTGTTATCACTGGGTCTCAGTGCTAGGACTTCAAATCTACTGTTCTAGTGGCCATCCCCCCATCTTTTTTTCTTTCTATTTCAATTGACAGGACATAGAGAAATTGAGATGGGAGAGAGAGCTAGAGAGGGAGAAGAGTGATACCTGCAGCCCTACTTGACTGCTTGTGAAGCTTCCTGCAGGTGGGGAGTTAAGGGCTCAGACCAAGGTCCTTGAGTATGGTATGGTATGGTATGGTAGCATGCATACTCAGCTGGGTGTGCCACCATATGCCCCCCAATTACTTTTGAGACCCCAATTACTTTTGAGAAATACTTTTGTACCCATCAGACTTTTTAGGGATAGGAGCAATTTTGTGAAACTTTATGAAAGTCTTAAAATAGTACAGTCTCGTGGTCCGGGAGGTGGCGCAGTGGATAAAGTGCTGGACTCTCAAGCATGAGGTCCTGAGTTCAAGCCCTGGCAGTACATGTACCAGAGTGATGTCTGGTTCTTTCTCTTCTCCTATCTTTCTCATCAATAAATAAATAAAATCTTAAAAAAAAATAGTACAGTCTCTAAGTGTAGCTTGCTGTGTAAAATAACATTTTGTCAAAAGATAATAATATATACACTATGTAGCATTTTGGTAGTTTAATTCTTTCTGTACACGTTGGTTGAAATTTCTTAGGATTTTTTAATTTTTCTATTTGCAGCGTGACCGAATTACAAGTTTTAGAAAATCTACTGTCAAAAAAGAAAAACCTCTTATTCAACATCCTATTGATTCTCAAGTTGTAATGAGTGAGTTTCCAGCAGCTCAACCTTTATATGATGAGCGATCTTCGAATTTGTCAGAAAAAGAAGTACTGGATCTCTTTGAAAAAATGATGGTAAGTTAGATTCCAGTTTATTATTATTTTGATCTAAATGTGCCTAGGATTGAAGTAAGTTTTAAATAATTGGTATGTTTATATTAATGGTGTTTGTATTCTGAAAAAATAGACCAGAAATGTGTTGCTAAAGCAATCATTTGAATGATTTAATTAAAAAAAAATAATTTATAAAAAGGAAAAATTGACCAAACCATAGGATAAGAGGGGTACAACTCCATATAATTCCCACCACCAGATCTCTGTATCCTAGTCCCTCCCCTGATAGCTTTCCTATTCTCTAACCCTCTGGGAGTATGGACCCAAGATCATTGTGGGATGCAGAAGGTGGAAGGTCTGGCTTCTGTAATGGCTTCCCCGCTGAACATGGGTGTTGACAGGTCTATCCATACTCCCAGCCTGTCTCTCTCTTTTTCTAGTGGGGAAGGGCTCTGGGGAAGCAAAGCTCCAGGACACATTGGTGGGGTTGTCTGTCCAGGGAAGTCTGATCAACATCATGCTAGCATCTGGAACCTGGTGGTTGAAAAAGAGTTAACATACAAAGCCAAACAAATTGTTTACCAATCATTGACCTAAAGGCTGGAATAGTGCAGATGAAGATTTGGGGTGGGGGGTCCTCCATTTTCTAGATAGCTAGGAGGCATATTTTAGTTACATTCCAGAGGGCCTGTGGCTATACTAGTTTTTTTCTTTTTCTTTTTTTCCCCTGAGCCTGAAATCTGATATGCATGTGGATCCAAGTTATTGTCTGGGGAGATGATGTCATGACTGAAAAAAAGACCAGAAAGCTGGATCAGGGAAGAGAGTAGCTCCCAAATATGGGAAAGGGGTATAAATATTGTTGACTATAAACCCCATCAGTTTGTTGGGATCTGGGGCCCATATTCAGCTTAGGAGCCTATGTGACCTCTGCATCCCTGTAGATCTGAGCTCACATTCTGTGGTCATAAGTAGGAACGTTCCAAGTTGCCCCAATATCAGGACCCATCTTCCTCAGGTGTAGCATAGAGTATATTGTCTAGCCTCCCTTCAGAGGATGGGGCATTCTCTACCATTGTTGATCCAAGTTGAGGGCAAGGTCCTACGGGGGCCCACAAAGGGATCTATTGTGTTGTTCCTGATAGAAATGACCGGTAACAATGGAGAGAGGGATTTCTTTGAGGTCTAGGACCAAAAATGATTTAATTTTTGAACTAAAACATGCTAATCATTTTCCATTAAGAGCTGCTAAAAATAGAACTGTCTTTGTAATTATTGTTATTTGTTCTCTTTGTGTATAGTAGTCTGTGACACATTGAGTCAACTTTTATAATTAATTCATTTGTACTTCTTTAACTACAAAACAAAACAATCCTAAATCCACTTTGCTGAAAATAGCACAATATCTAGTTCGGTATGTGAAATAGAATTGGCAGTACAGAGAGTTAAAAAAAATAATAGAACATCAAAATTAATTCAACCAAGTTTGTTTCTATAAACAAGTTAATCAAAACAATATTTCCTAGCATGCCTCTAAGATTTTATAGCCTGTGACCTAGATTCCTCCCCCCTTCCTTCCCTCCTATTTACCCCTTCCTTCCTCTCCCATTTCTCCATCTCTAAGTTTCTCCTCTCCCTTTAGCACCCCTTTAGGTCTGTAGATAGAGATCAAGGACTTAGTAATGTTGCACTCTATTTTTTTTAATCTTAGGTTTGTGTATAATATCCCAGATGTGTGTACTATCATCTTGCACTGGCACTTGCATCTGTGTTATCAGTTGTTCTCTAGTTATTTTCTTCCTAATTTGGACAATATCACTCTCTAAGGTGTTTTTTTTAAAAATTTTTTTTCCATTTATTTATTTTCCCTTTTGTTACCCTTGTTGTTTTTTATTGTTGTTGTAGTTATTGAAGTCATCGTTGTTAATTAGGACAGAGAGAAATGGAGAGAGGAGGGGAAGACAGAGAGGAAGAGAGAAAGATAGACGCCTGCAGACCTGCTTCACCACCTGTGAAGCGATGCCCCTGCAGGTGGGGAGCCAGGGGCCTGAACCGGGATCCTTCCACAGGTCCTTGTGCTTCACGCCATGTGTGCTTAACCCACTGCACTACCTACCGCCCAACTCCCAACTCGGATTTTTTAAAATGTTTATTTATTTATTCCCTTTTGTTGCCCTTGTTGTTTTATTGTTGTAGTTACTATTATTGTTATTGTTACTGGTGTTGTCATTGCTGGATAGGACAGAGAGAAATGGAGAGAGGAGGGGAAGACAGAAAAGGGGAAAGATAGACATCTGCAGAACTGCTTCACTGCCTGTGAAGTGACTCCCCTGCACGTGGGGTGCTGGGCACTCAACTGGGATCATTATGCTGGTCTGTGTGCTTTCTGCCATGTGTGCTTAACCCACTGCACTACCACCCAACTCCCCACATATTCCTTATCTAAAGCTCCAAATTGACTTTTCAATTGTTTTCAGGCAGTCATTTTATATGCCCCTACTGTATTCCCTTAAATGTGTTCCTGTGTGACTATTTCTGCAGAAATTGTCACTGTCTTTGTTCATTGAATAATTTGCTAAGAAAATGGAAGCAATCAAAACAAAATTTCCACATACTCCTACTACCACATCTAGCTAGTTAATATTATTAATATTCACACACTTTGTTTTGCTGCCTGTCACTATAGATTAACTTTTTTCTTTTTTTAATGTTTATTTATTCCCCTTTTTTGCCCTTTTTATTGTTGTAGTTATTGTTGTTATTGATGTCGTTGTTGTTGAACAGAACAGAGAGAAACAGGGGGAGGAGACAAATAGGGGGAGAGAAAGATAGACACCTGCAGACCTGCTTCACTGCCTGTGAAGCAACCCCCCTGCAGGTGGGGAGCCGGGGCTTGAACTGAGATCCTGACACAGGTCCTTGTGCTTTGTGCCATGTGCACTTAACCTGCTGTGCTACCGCCCGACTCCCTAGATTAACTTTTTATGCTTCAGTCTTTCCAATTGTATACAAGATTCCATTCCTTTTTACCTACTTAAGAATAGCGCTCTAATAATTTTCTCCTGTCGCCTGCCATTCTCAGCAGCATGTGAACATGTCTCAAGTTCATGTGTTTAGTTCTCTAATTCCATATATGAGTTAAACCATTCTGTAGTTGTCCTTTACCTCCTTACTTAAATCATTAAGCATAATATTCTTTGATTCTTCTTTTCTTATGTGACTCCTTTAAGTAATTTTTGTAAGGTTAGGTTGATCTTGGCAAATTCCTTTAGCTTTTGTATTGCTGATAAGATTTTTATTTCTTCCTCATATTTGAAGGATAATTTGCAAGGTAGAATATCTGTGGCTAGCAGTTCTTAGCTATTAGTACTTTGACTATATTATCTCATTCTCTTGTTGCTTCTAGTATTTGTGAAGAGAAGTCTGATGGTAGTCTTATAACTCCATTTGAATATGACTTCTTTCTTTTCCCTAGAGGCCTTCAGTATCTTTTCCTTGTCATTGAATTTTGATAGATTTACAATGGTGTTCCTTGGTATTGGTTTTTTGCATTTAGGAACCTGATTGTACACTATGCTTCCTGGATACTTATTGACCAGGTGAGGTAAATTCTTAGCTATACTTTTCTTGAATATAGTCTCTGTTCCCTTCACCCTGCCCTCTTCCTCAGGAATACCTATCACTCTTACATTCAACATTTTGATGAAGTCTGCTATTTCACAAAGAATTGCTTCATTCTTTCTAAACCTTTCATCTCTGTCATCTTTAAATTGAAAGTGTGCTAATTATATCTTCTAGCTTAGATATTCTCTCCTCTGTTTCATTGTTAGTCTACTTCCTAAGCCTGCTACCTGAGCTGTACTGCACTCAAAGTGTCTTTCACACCCTACAATTTGGTTTGAAGTTTTTCTTTTATACTGCCTAAGTGCTTGGTGAACTCTGATTGAAATTCTTCTATGCTTTCTAATTTCTTAGAGAGCTTTTTTGAGCCCCTCTTTTGTGTTTCCTAACTCCTTAGTGAAATATCCTTTCAGTTATTCAGTATGGTTCTCCATACTATGCTTAGATTCTTGGATAGCCATCATAATGAGTTTTCTTTAATTCTTTGTATTAAAGGGGTTGATGCTTTACAGTATAATCACTGACATATGCATACAATTTTATTATACAATAGGCCCCTACAGTTTTCTTCCTATCCTCCCTATCCCTCCCTTCCGAGAGTACTTTGCTTTGGTGTAATACACAACATTCAGTCCATGTTTCACTTCGTGCTCTCCCTCCCCAAAGTCCTTTGCTTTGGTACAGTACACCATGTTCAGTCTGTTTCACTTTGTGCTATTCCTGCTAATAAGTGAGAACATCTGATATTCATCCTTTGAGTTTCACCCAAGAGGATGCAAAAGAGACAACCTCATTACTTTTAACAGCTGAGTAATATATATATTTCTTTTTTTAAACCATTCGTCTGATGTTGGGTATTTGGTATGCTTCCAGGTTATGGCAAATACAAACTGTGCTGCTATGCACACAGATATACACAGATGTTTTCTGATAGGTATTTTTATCTCCTTTCGGTAAATCCCCTGTAAAGGAATTGCTGGGTCATAGGGTAGGCCAATTCCTAACATCCCAATAAGTCTCCAAATTGCTTTTTACAATGGTTGGACCATAATGCACTCCCACTAGTAGTGGAGAAGTGTGCCTTTTTCTCTATACTCTCTCCAACATTTGTCATTTCTGTCCTTTCTGATGTATCATATTCTCACAGGTATAAAGTGGTATATCATTGTTGTCTTTATTTGTACTTCTCTGATGATCAGTGACTTTGAGCACCTTCACATATATCTGTTGGACTTCTGGATCTCTTTCTCAGTGAAATGTCTGTCCATATGAGTTTTCTGTAGTAGTTCATTGATAGGCTCTCAATGTTTATAATTTCCTGGAAACCTTCTCTTTCATTTATTTTGTATTATTTTTCATATTTTAGATTTTGTTTTTGCAGATTCTCTGTTTTTTAGTGTATGTATTGTGCTGGTTATTGTGGGCCAGCAGGGGTGGTACTGTTAGGGTTACTAGATTTTTCTTTGTTTATATATTGAGTGGTGGGACCCTGGGGCTGGTATTATGTGGTGTGTATATATATGACCTCTCTAGAGTTTCTGCCTAAATCTAGACCTCAGTGGTTTCGCTATATAGTGGAAGCTATGTTCAGAGATTCAATGCTTACTTTATGATTTAGCTGTCAGCTGCCCACACTTTACCTTTCCTTATGCCTGCTTTAGTTCCAGGACTGGCCATGCAGATTTTGGTCAGATATATTCCTTCTGCCACTGGGATGTGTCCTTGCCAACTAAACAACAAGGGTACTTTGGGGAGTACATAAAACCAACATGGGATAAAAAATAGTCTGCAATCACTTTTTGCACAAAATCCTTTGAAAAGAAAGAGGCCAACAATTTAGTAATGGAAAACTCTTAAAATGCTATTTTGATTGGGAGAAAACACTTAAGCTGTTCTCTTTCTGAAACATAAATAGATTTTCAGATGGGAAACTTCCCTTTTGTTATTTCACTCCTGCAGGTGTTCTTTCTTGTACAAATAATGTAATTGTTATTCTTGTCCTGTTTAATTTTTTTTGACAGTCTTGTTTCCTTTGATTTTTATTTTTTTGTGTGATATTCTTGGTAATTAGCTTTTTTTAGACTTTGGAGAACTATAATATTTAGTCTGCTGACGTAATCTTTATTTTACAATGATATGTTCCAAAATGGCAAACATCTTAAATAGTTGAATAAAATATACATTATGCATATTAATAGTGTATGAGATAGTTGGCAAGAAGTTAATTACCTTTAAATTGCTAACACAACTTATTATTTAGATTTTTTTTGGTAATGCTACATTCTGGTGATGCTTTTGGTAAAACAAAGCAAAACAAACAAAAAACAAGAAAACAAAACCTCAAGGGATAGAAAGCAACATTCAGAAATAATCTTATCTTACTCTGATAAGTGATGCTATTTTATTTCATTTTATATCACTAGGGATTTGCTGCTTTGGGAACGCATTTTCAGATAGAAAGAGTCAGAGATAGATGGAGAAAGGGAAAGAAAGACACCATAGCACTGAAGCTTTCTGGCCTGTGTGTATGAGGTTTTGTGTGTGTGTGTGTGGGGGGGGGGGCAGGCTCAAACCTGACCAATGTACATTCTTACTAGCAGTGTAGGAGTGTCAGTTTTCTCTCCATTGCTTCTCCAACAGTTGCTGTTTCTGTCTCTTCTAATAAAGGACAGTTTCACGGGTATATCATGTTGTTTCATTGTTGTTTTTATTTGCATTTCCCTAATTATCGGTGAGAGTGTGTGTGTGTGTGTGTGTGTGTTTGTGTGTGTGTGTGTGTGTGTTGGCCCTTTGGAATTCTTATTTGGAGAATATTCTGCTTATACCTTTCCTCTTTTTCTCAATGGGGTTGACTTTGTATTGTAGAATGTAGTAAGTTCTTGTTTATCAGCTCTCTATCTGTGGTGAGCCTCTCTGCTTTGCTAGTGCTTCCTTTTACTGTGCAGAAACTTTTTGGTTTGATGTAGTCCCAGTTTTCCCAACACCATATGCCAAATAGGCTCTGCTTTTTTCATTTGATGTTTTGAGGTTCCTTGTTAAAAGACCATTGGCTTATTTTTATTTTTCTTGATATTAGATTTGAGTCATAGAAGACACCTCTAAAACTTATACTAAAATGAGTTCTGGAATATTTTCCTCTAAATCTTCGATGACTTAAGATTTAACATTCATATTATTTATCTGTTTGGAGTTTACATTTGTGTGTGGTGAATTGTAGTAGTTCAGTTTCAGTTTTCTGCACATTTCAACTCATTTTTCCCAATACCATTTTTTAAAAAATTTTATTAGTGATTTAACATTGATTTACAAAATTACATGTTAACAGGGGTATAATGCCACACTGTTCCCGACACGAGTTCTGAATCTTCAGTCTCTCCACTGAAAACCACCATAGCTCCTCTAAGGTTGTAGACATGGGCCAACCATCATCTCTACAGCTATCTTTCTACGTTTGTACATGATTGCCCCTTTTTCTTCCAGGTCCCTTTTTCTCTCCCCCTCCAACCCACTCATAACACCATTACTGCTTCCAAATTTCCCTCTCTTTTTCCTGCTCTCTTTTGGGTACTGATGGAGCTGGAGTTCAGAGCCCTCTGATCTTCTTCCTCCTATTACTTCTTCCCCACTGCGAGTATGCATCAAAGTTGTTTTTAGGGTACAGAAGGTAGGACATCTGTCTTCTGTAATTGCTTCACCACTGGATGTGGGCATTGTCAGGTTGATCCATACCCCCAACCTGTTTCTGTCTTTCCCTAATAGGCTAGAGCTCTGGAGAGGCAAGGTTCCAAGACACAAAGGTAAGGTCATCTGCCCAGAGAAGTCAGGATGAAATTATGGTGGCATCTGCAATTTGGTGTCTGGAAAGTGGCAGGACATAAAGTGAAACAAAATGGTTAATGAACAGGAACCAAAAAGTAGTAATAGAGCAGATGAGATTAGGGATTTTAGGGTAGAAGGAAGCTAGGAAGTCCATCTTAGGCATGTTCCTGGCAGCATACAATTATGGTAGTTTTGCTTGAGTTAGACAGCTGGCCTGAAGTTGGATAAAAATATTTTCTGAGAAAATGGTGTCAGAGTAGAAAAAAGGGCTAGAAAGTTGGATTAGGGCATTGAGTAGCTCCCATTCTTGGGAAAAAAATGTGTGGATAAAATAAACTATTTACCTTTATCCACCTGACCCAGGGCCCATATATATATATTTAGCACCAGTGCCTATGTAACCTCTGAGTTCCTATTGGTCTGAGCCACAGCTCCTCATCACAGTTAAGAACACTGCGAGTTGTACTCATTCAGGACCAGTCTTCTTCAAGTGGCAGGGCGGGATACCCCAATCTCCCTTCAGAGATGGGACTATCCCTACTGTTGCTTCTTTATGGTGAGGACAGTATTCTGGGAGGGCCCACAAGAGGGCTTATGATGATGATCCTGATGTAAGTGACCAGTGGTGGTGGAGAGAGATCTATTAGAGGTCTAGGCTCATTATATTTGTGTGGGAGTTCAAGGATTCCCTAACTAGGGCCCCACATGATGAGGCCTGTGATGTTGTCCAAAAGAGCCGTTATTAAGTGGGCCAGTCTCTTAGCCTCATCCAAGTTTTGTAGTCTTCTCTTTATCTGATGACCTTAGACATTCTCCCAGTTGTTTAAACATTGAGTGTCATTTGTTCAACCCAACCAGAATTAGGTTTTTGTGATTTGTCTTCTTTGGGCCTTTCTGTTAGGTAGCTAATTTGGTATAAATCCAATGGATTAGAGAATTTATGATGCCTTGTTTAGGCATTTAAGCTTTCATTGAGCACTTTCACTTTGAGTTATATTATTATCCCTTACTTATGGATACATGTACACTTGTACCCAGTACCCTAAACCCTAGCCTATATCCGGTATCTGTTACTTAGTTGGATGTAGGTAGTCCCATCTTTCAGGAAAGATCTCACCAGAACTGAAGTGTTGTGAGGTTGCTAAAGTCAAGATTTTACACATATATGGCTACACCACTCTGAGCCTCTTTGCTTTTCATTTTAAATAGAGAGACAAAGGGAGAAGAAAAGCACTCTAGCTTCCTCCACTGCTGTAGTACCTCCTGTGTGTTGCTAGGGTTCAAACCTGGGTCAGTGGCATGACTAGGGATTCTCCCTACCTGATGAGCTGTTACTCCAGCACTTGATTTATTTATTTTTTTCTGTAACAGTCATTTCTAGCTTGGTTTTGTGATCCTTCAAACGTGTTAATAAATTCAAGGTTTAATTTGAGTTCCAAAATTAACTATTATGTAATGAAAATAATATAGAAATACGTATATATGTATAAATTTAAAATGACAGGCAGATTACCAGCCAGATTAAGGATTATTAAACCACACAACTGTGTGTTCTTGAATTGATTTTTTTTGTTACCTATTTATAGCTAACTACTTATGATTTTTTTTTTCACTTTTTGAAATTCGGTAGCTTCTTATGTCTTTTTCTTCAATGCACATATATTATAAATGTATATTTACTGTAAATTTGTAAATCATATATGCTTTTCTAAGATGATAATCATAAATTTATATATATGTGCCTATATGCCGAGTAGTAAAGTATTTATTTCTTTTGCTATAGAAAATAAGTAGCTTTGCTAAAGTTATAGGGTTTGTGCTTGTATATATAAACTATAAGCTCTGTTTCCTGTGGAATAGTTTAAATATTTTAATTTACGGTCATTTACATACCAATTAAAGTTATGGACCAAAAATATATGGTGAAGTTTATGTAAATTTTACTATATAGAGTGAAAAATAATAGTGATGTACTACAGTACTACTGTTTTCAGTTATGACTATTTACTTAGTTTTATTTATTTATTTATTTTAGTTACTATTTTAAGTTGCAGAATATTGGCATATCAGTCATTTTTGAAATTTTTAAGCAGAAATATATAAATGTTCACTGTAGATGTTTTTTTCTAATAGGAGGACATGAACCTTAATGAAGAACGTAAAGCTCCTTTACGAAACAAAGATTTTACCACCAAGCGTGAGATGGTTGTCCAGTATATTTCTGCTACTGCTAAATCTGTAAGTAGTGAGACTTTCTTGGCCCCAACTTAAAGGCTTAGAATTATCTGCTAATGAAAAAAAAAAAAAAAAAAAACAGAAACCACCTTGTATCTTCAAGTCCTTATCTCATATACTCAGATATCAACTACTGCGAAAATCTGTAGTTTTTACATTTTGAGTATATATTTTAGAATAAGACAAATCATAAAAGATTCTGAGTTAGTTTTCATTGAATTTAAGGGTAGAATTTACTAAAGATTTAGAGTAAGAATGAAAAAGCTTTTCCCATCTCAAAATCATTATTTGTATATGTATTCTACATACAATTATAAGTAGGTATACATTGTAAATGTACTGACAGTGATCTCATGTGTGAGTATATACATATTTACATGTTTCTGACACAACATTTACATTTAAATTATTCAAAATTTGAGTTTAAAGAGTTGACCAAATAATTAAATAGTTTTCCACTGGAAAATATCTTTTTAAAAATTGTTTTATTATCTTTATTTCTTTTTAAATTTTAATGTATTTATTTATGAAATGGAAACACCGACAAGACCATAGAATAACAGGGGTACAATTCCCACCACCACAGCTCCATATCCCTTCCCCTTCCCTGATAGCTTTCCTATTCTTTAGCCCTCTGGGAGTATATACCCAGGGTCATTATTGGGTACAGAAGGTAGAAGGTCTGGCTTCTGTAATTGCTTCCCCGCTGAACATAGGTGTTGGCAGGTTGACCCATACTCCCAGCCTTTCTCTTTCCCTAGTGGGGTGGGGCTCTGAGGAAGTGGAGCTCCAGGGCACATTTGTGGGGTCATCTGTCCAAGGAAGTCCGGTTGGCAGGAAAATATCTTATGGGGGCCGGGCAGTAGCATACCTGGTTAAATGCACATAGTACCATATGCAAGGACCCAGGTTCCAACCCCTACCTGCAGGGGGTTGGGGGATGTTTCACAAGTGGTGGGCAGGGCGGCAGATGGCTATCTTTTTGTTTCCCCTCTGTCTCCCCATTCCCTCTTTAATTTCTCTCTGATCTATCAAATAAAATAGAAAAGAAAAATCTCCAGAAGCAGTGGATTTGTAGTGTTGACTCTAAGTCCCAGCACTAACCCTGGAGGCAAAATAAGTAAATAAATACAAATTAATTTTTAAAAAGAAAGCAAATATATTGTGAAATATTTGGTTATGCTTTTAATGCAATTTACGTACAATAATTGCAGTGAAAATACTGAAACATTTTTCTGAATACTTTTTTTTCAGATATTTATTTATTTATTTACTATTTATTCACTGCTCAACTGTGGATTGTGGTGGTACAAGAGATTGAATTTGGTACTTTGGAGCCTCAAGCAGGAGAGTCTCTTTGCACAACCATTATGCTATCTCTCCCCACCCTTTTCCTGAATTCTATGATACTACTAATTTCATAGTTTATTTTAAGCAAGCAAGATCTGAATGTTGAGCTATTTAAACATAGTGCTTTGCGGTTCTGCCAGAGTTGAGCAAGAACATGCTTTTTTTTAAAAAAATTGCTTCTGGTATATAAGGGCAGAAATATTTCTCAAGTGATAAGTGAAATTTCCCACGAGCATTGCTTTGAATAGAATTAGGTATAGGATTTTACTTTGCAACTCTACTGAATATTTTTTTATGTTTTATACTCAAGCTATTGTTCACAGAAAAATAGTTTAGCTAATGCAGAATATACATTCAGTGTTACTTATCAGACTCTTAAAGGCAAACATATTAATAAATTTATGTAGTTAAATCTGAGCACAAAGCACATTAAATAATATACAAATTATCATGTGTTTTAAAATTATTTTTGCCTTTTTTGTTAATCTATATACTTTCTTATTACTTTATTATTCAGGAAGTCTTGGTCACAGGGCTGTTGTCACTGTTGTCCTGTATTTCTCAAGATGGGTGTCAGTACATCTACCTCTTTTCCAAACTGTCATCCTGGTTCATTAAAACATATTGAATTCTTACCCACCACTTAACATCCCCTTCACCAATGCTTAGCCTCCAAATTTGCTATGAGAAACTACAGGCCACTATGGTTTCCTCCCATATTTACCCTTACTGTATTTCTTTTTTATGGTTTATTAGTGATTTAATAAATTATAAAATAACAGGGGTATAATCCCACACCATTCCTACCACCTGAGTTCTGTGTCCCCGTTCCTTCCATTGGGAACTGCAATAGTTCTTGCAAGGTCACAGATACTAGTTGACTATTATTTCTGTAAATGTTAGTATTTATATATATTTGCCCTTTTTTTCCCCCTGTGGTCCTGTCTTCTTTTCCTTTCTAGTTCACACCTATTACTACTTCTGAATGCCCCTCCTTTTCCCCTCTTTTTTCTATGTATCTTGTTGTAATTGGAGTTCAGAGCTCTCTAATCATCTTCATCTAACATTTCTTCTTCTCTGGGGGTATGAACCAAAATTCTTTATGGTGTACAGAAGGTGGGAGTTCTGGCTTCTGTAATTGCTTCTCCACTGGACATGAGCTTTAGCAGTTCTGTCTATACCTCAAGCCTGTTTCTGTCTTTCCCTAGTGGAGTGGAGCTTTGGAGAGGTGACACATAGATGTGTTCCAGGACACATTGATGAGGTCCTTTGCCAAGGGAAGTCAGGATGGAATCAGTGGCATCTGCAGATCGGTGGCTTAAAGGTGGTAGGAGATAAAGCAGGACCAGTCAGAGCAGGTGAGAATAGGGATCTTAAGGTGGAAAGATGTGTGGAAGTCTATTTTAGGTATGTGCCTAGGGGCCCATGACTTTTGTACATTTTGCTTGAGTTTGATAGCTAACCTGCACGTGGACTAAAAATAATGTCTGGGAAAATTGTGTCAACAGTTGATACAGGGCTAGAAAGCTAGATTAGGGCAGAGAGTAGTTCCCAAACTTGAAGAAAGTATATAAATATAATTAACTGTTTACCCCATTGGTCTAACCCAGGGCCCACATATATTCACATTTATCACAGGAGCCTGTGTAACCTGAGTCCCTGTCAGTCTGAGCTCACAGTTCATGGTCACAGCAGGGAACATTCTAGGATGCACTCATTTTAGGACCAGTTTTCCTCAAGTAGCAGGGTAGGATGACCAAGCCTCCCTTTCTAGAATGGAAAAACCCCTACCATTGCTGCTTTATAGTGAAGATAAGGCCCTGGAGAGGCCCAGAAGAGGGCTTATGATAATGTTCCTGATGAAAGTGACTAGTGATGGTGGATAGGGGAATCTATTCAAGGTCTAAAACCATGGTATCTATGTGGGAATTCAAGGATTCCCTGACTAGAGCCACGGATGATGGGGTAGCGTATTGACGAAAAAGGCCATCATTAAATGATCCAGTCTCTTGTTCTTATACAGCTTCTGTAGTCCTTTATCTGAGGAGCTTAGTCTTTCTTTCAGTTGTTAAGGCATTAAGTGTTATTTGTTGTATCCAAACTGGTATTAGGTTTATAGTGTCTGGCCTCAAGTTAGAGAGGAAATACACCTAGGATTGTAGTGGGGGTCAATGTTAACCTTAAGCATTTTTTCATATACCTGTCATCTGAAATTCTTTTGTTAGCAGTGTACTCAAGTATCTCCCATTTTTTTGTTTCTTTTCTTTTTTTTTAAATTGATTCACAAGATTGTAGGATAAAAGGGGTACAATTCCATGCAGTTCCCACCACCAGAGCTCCACATCCAATCTCCTACATTGGAAGCTTCTCTATTCTTTATCCCTCTAGGAGTATGGATCAAAGATCTTTATGGGGTGCAGAAGGTGGGAGGTCTGGATTCTGTAATTGCTTCTCCATTGGACATGGGTGTTAACAGATCAATCCATACCATCCATCCAGCCTGTTTCTGTCTTTCCCTAGAGGGGAAGGGCTCTGATCCCCCCACTTTTTAATGAGGTTGCTTGATTTTGGTGGTGCTTTGTGAGTTCTTTATATATTTTTGTTATTAAACCATTGACATGTGGTATGTTTATGTGTTTTGCCATTCAGAGTGTATCTTTGTGTTATGATAATTCCAGTTGGTATATGGAAGCTTTTTAATTTTATATATTCTCATTAATTTAGCTTTTCCTTTCTTTTTTATTCACTATTGGATTTGAGTCTTGAAAAACATTTCCAAAGTAGACACGATGCATTTGTTGTGACAGTATTATCTTCTATGATTTTGTGCTTTCCTGTCTAACATCTAAATCTTTGACTCATTTTCTATTCTTTTTTTTGTACATAGTGACATGTAGTGGTCCTATTTTTATTCTATATTTAGTTATCCAATTTTCATGACACCGTTTATTGAAAAGATTCTTTCTCCTTTTAATATTTTGGACCTCTTTGTCATAAATTAACTGTCTGGCTGTTTGCTTACTTCCTTCTGGGTATTCAATTTCTAAACCATTGACCTGTGCCTTTTTTTGTTCCAGTATAACACAGTTCTGGTTGTTATGGGCTTATAATATAGTTAAAAGTCAGGAAACCTGATGCTTCTGTTCTTGTTCATTTTTTTCTCTGAATTGCTTTGGCAATTCTTGGTCTTTGTGTTTCCATGTTAGTGTTTATAATATATATATATATATATATATATATATATATATATATATATATATATATATTTTTTTTTTTTAAGAACCTTGTCTCCTTTTGATAGTGCTTGTATTGAGCTTTATATTGCTTAGGGTAAGATGGCCTTTTTAATACTGCTAATTCTGCCAGTTATGAGAATGGAATGTTTTTCCATTTATTTCTGTCTTTTCTTCATAGTACCTCTTGTACATAGCACAAATAAATGTATATAAGTCTTTCACTTCCTTTATGAAAGTTATTTCTTTTTTTTTCTGTGACTCTTATTTTTTTTTTAAATTTTTTATTAAAGAAAGGATTAGTGAACAAAAGCATAAGGTAGGAGGGGTACAACTCCACACAATTCCCACCACCCAATCCCCATAACCCAACCCCTCCCATGGTAGCTTTCCCATTCTCTATCCCTCTGGGAGCATGGACCCAGGGTCGTTGAGGGTTGCAGAAGGTAGAAGGTCTGGCTTCTGTAATTGTTTCCCCGCTGAACATGGGCGTTGACTGGTCGGTCCATACCCCCAGTCTGCCTCTCTCTTTCCCTAGTAGGGTGTGTCTCTGGGGAAGCTGAGCTCCAGGACACATTGGTGGGGTCTTCAATCCAGGGAAGCCTAGCCAGCATCCTGGTGGCATCTGGAACCTGGTGATTGAAAAGAGAGTTAACATACGAAGCCAAACAATTTGTTGAGCAATCATGGATCCCAAGCTTGGAATAGTGGAGAGGAAGTGTTAGGGAGGTACTCACTGCAAACTCTAGTGTAATACTGCTTTCAGGTATATATTTTGCAGTAGTTTATGGATACGTGTGAACATAAGCTCTCTCTCACAGAAACTGGTGTATATCTAGGTTGTGGGACTTTGTTAGAAAGTGAACTACCTGAGATGAAATTAGAGTGTACTATTAAAGGAAAGGTCTCACCCGAGTAATGAAGCTGAAGGGTTGTCATTCCACACGTGAAGTCTCTGGATACAGTCTGAGGTGAAGCATGTTGAGATGGCAATCGTTGCTTTGGTTAGGTTGTGATCGGCGGATGCAATATTATTTGGTTTGGATTGGGAGATGCATACGGGAAAGTGGGCCCTATCCAAGGGTGCCAGGACTGGGGGAAGTAGGGGCTCTATAGTGAAGATGTGAGGTTCCTGCTGTCTTAGGGTTCAAAAAGACAATCAATAGTTAATATTATTATCACATTATTTGTTAATTGGGTTAACTTTGAAAAGTCCCTTTGTTACAGTTTGCTGTACAGTACCCAGTATCTTGTATATAGCTGTGCTATTGGAAGCTTCTAATCTACTTTGTCTAGGCTTTTGAGAGAGTCCACATATCAAATACGTAGCCTATATATTAAAAAGATTCAGTTTGTCTTTTGAGAACCTTTGAGACATACAATTGATTTCCCCCTCTCATATTAATTAACTACTGATTTATATGTCTACATTTTGCTAGGAGTGTACATAAACACCATTCCCACCACCAAAGGACTGTGACCCATCCCTCCTGCCCACTCCCACCCCCCACTGGCCCAGGAAGCTACATGTCTACCCCTCACCACTGGGTTTTTACTTTGGTGCCCTACTTACAATTTGATCAGGTCCTGCTTTTAGTTTCCCTTTCCAATCTTCTAAGTCAGCTTCTGTTGATGAGTGGGATCATCCCATACTCATCTTTATCTTTCTGACTTAGTTCACTTAACATAATTCCTTCTAGCTCTGTCCAAGATGGGTCAGAGAAGGTGGGTTCATTGTTCTTGATAGCTGCATAGTATTCCATTGTGTATATATACCACAGCTTTCTCAGCCACTCATCTGTTGTTGGGCACCTGGGTTTCTTCCAGGTTTTAACTATTATGAATTGTGCTGCTATGAACATAGGAGTACACACCTCTTTTTGGTTGGGTGTTATGGAGTCCTTGGGGTATAACCCCAGGAGAGGAATTATTGGGTCATATGGAAGGTCCATGTCTAGCCTTCTGAGAGTTTTCCAGACTGCTCTCCACAGAAGCTGTACCAATTTACATTCCCACCAGCAATGTAAAAGGGTTCCTCTGTCCCCACATCCTCTCCAGCATTTGTTGCTGCTGTCCTTTTTGATGTATGCCATTCTTCCAGGAGTGAGGTGGTATCTTAGTGTTGTCTTAATTTGCATTTCTCTGACAATCAGTGACCTAGAGCAGTTTTTCATATGTTTGTTAGCCTTTTGGATCTCCTCTGTGGTGAATGTTTTGTTCATTTCCTCTGCCCATTTTTGGATGGGGTCATTTGCTTTTTTGCGGCTAAGTTTGCTGAGCTCTTTATATATTTTGGTTATTAGTTTCTTGTCTGATGTCTGGCATATGAAGATCTTCTCCCATTCTGTGAGGGGTCTCTCTGTTTGTTTAATAGTTTATTTGGATGTGCAGAAGCTTTTCAATTTGATGTAGTCCCATTGGTTTGTTTCTGCTTTGGTCTTCCTTGCAATTGGGTTTGATTCATCAAAGATGTCCTTGAGGTGTATGTGGGAAAGTGTTTTACCAAAGTTTTCCTCTAAGTATTTGATAATTTCTGGTCTGACATCTAGGTCTTTGATCCATTTGGAGTTGATTTTTGTTTCTGGTGAGATAAAGTGGTTCAATTTCATTCTTCTGCATGTTTCAACCCAGTTTTCCCAGCACCATTTATTGAAGAGAGCCTCCTTTTTCCATTTAATACTTGGGCCCCCTTATCAAAGATTAGATACCCATAGGTGTTGGGACTTACTTCTGGGCTTTCAATTCTGTTCCACTGGTCTGTGTGCCTATTTTTGTTCCAGTACCATGCTGTTTTGATGATGATGGCTTTATAATATAGTTTAAGGTCTGGGAGTGTGATGCCTCCATTTCTGTTTCTTTTCCTTAAGATGGTTTTGGCAATTCTAGGTGTTTTCAGGTTCCAGATAAATGATTGTAGTGTTTGTTCTATTCTCTTAAAGAAGCCTGGTGGAACTTTGATCGGTATTGCATTAAATTTGTATATGGCTCTGGGGATAATATTCATTTTGATGATATTTATTCTTCCAATCCATGAGCATGGGATATCTTTCTATTTCTTGGTATCAGTTTCTATCTCCTTGAGTAGCGACTCATGCATGCAAGTCTTTTACTTCTTTGGTCAACTTTATTCCTAGGTATTTGATTGATTTTGCTGAAACAGTAAATGGGAGTGATTTCTGGATGTCTTCTTCTTCTTCAGATTTAGTGTTTGCATAAAGAAATGCCACTGATTTTTGTACATTGATTTTGTAGCCTGATACCTTGCTATATTGCCTAACAACTTCCAGTAACTTTCTACTGGATTCTTTAGGTCTTTCTATGTATACTATCATATCATCTGCAAATAGTGAGAGCTTGACTTCTTCCCTTCCAATCTGTATCCCTTTGATTTCTTTCTCTTGCCTTATTGCTATGGCAAGAACTTCCAATACTATGTTGAAGAGTAACGGTGACAGTGGACAGCCCTGTCTAGTCCCCGATCTGAGGTGGAATGCTTTCAGCTTCTGTCCATTGAGTATGATGTTGGCTGTAGGTTTGCTATATATAGACTCCACTATCTTGAGGAATTTCCTATCTATTCCCATTTTTTGTAGAGTTTTGAGCATGAATGGATGTTGGATTTGTCAAAGGCTTTCTCTGCATCTATTGAGATAATCATGTGGTGTTTGGCTTTGCTTTTATTGATGTGATGAATGACATTGATTGATTTACGGATGTTGAACCAGCCTTGCATTCCTGCGATGAATCCCACTTGGTCATGATGAACAATTTTTTTGATGTGTTGCTGTATCCGGTTGGCCAAGATCTTGTTTAATATTTTGGCATCTATGTTCATCAGAGATATTGGTCTGTAGTTTTCCTTTTTTGTTCTGTCCCTATCAGCTTTTGGTATCAGGGTGATGTTGGCTTCATAAAAGGTGGAAGGGAGTATTCCTGTTTCTTCAATCTTATGGAATAGCTTAAGAAGTATGGGTATTAACTGTTTCCTGAAAGTTTTGTAGAATTCGTTTGTGAAGCCATCTGTTCCAGGAATTTTGTTGTTGGGGAGATTCTTAATAACGGTTTCAATTTCTTTGTCTGTGATTGGTGCATTTAGATTTTGTAGTTCTTCTTGGTTCAGTTTTGGAAGTGCATAGGTTTCTAGGAATTGTTCCATTTCTTCCAGATTCTCTAGCTTGGTGGCATATAGTTCTTTATAGAAGTTTCGCAGAATTCTCTGGATTTCTGTGGTGTCAGTTGTGATATCTCCTGTATCGTTTACAATTCTATTAATTTGAGTCTTCCCTCTTTTTTGTTTGGTGAGTCTGGCTAGGGGTTTGTCAATTTTGTTTAATCTTTCAAAGAACCAACATTTGGCTTCATTGATCTTTTGTATGGTTCTTTTATTTTCGATGTTGTTTATTTCTGCTCGAACTTTAGTGATTTCTGTCCTTCTGGTTGCTTTAGGGTTCCTTTGTTCCTCTTCCTCTATGTCCTTGAGGTGTGTAGTAAGGTCGTTCATTTGGGCTTCTTCTTGGTGTTTAATATGTGATTGTATGGCTATAAGTTTCCCTCTCAGTACTGCTTTCGCTGTGTCCCAAATATTTTGATAGGTTGTGTCTTTATTTTCATTAGTTTCTAGGAACATTTGAATTTCCTGTTTGAGTGAGTCTCTGACCCAGTGGTTCTTAAGGAGCATGTTGTTTAGTTTCCAAATTCTATGTCTTTTAATAATTTTCCGTTTGTTGTTAAAAGTTAGTTTTACTCCACTGTGGTCTGAGAAGATACTTGGGATGATTTCAATGCTCTTGAATTTATTGATGCTGTCTTTGTGGCCTAACGTGTAGTCTATCCTTGAGTATGTGTTATGTGGATTTGAAAAGAAGGTGTATTCCAGTTTTTTGGGGTGGAGCAGTCTGAAAATGTCCAAGAGGTCTAGTCTGTCAATCTCTTCATTCAATTCTCTTGTATCTTTGTTGGTTCTCTGCTTTGTTGATCTGTCTAAGTGTGAGAGTGGGGTATTGAAGTCTCCCACTATTATTGTATTACTATTGATGTATTTTTGAAATTCTTTCAGTAGATGCTTAATGTATTTAGATGGTCCCTCGTTGGGTGCATAGATGTTAATAATTGTTAAGTCTTCTTGGCTGATTGATCCTCTAATCATTATGTAATGTCCTTGCCTATCTTTTATTACTTTATTTAATTTAAAATCTATCATGTCTGAGATGAGAATGGCTGTTCCTGCCCTTTTTTGTGGACCGTTAGCCTGTATGATAGTTTTCCATACTTTCACTTTAAGCCTGTGTTTATCTTGTTGTGACAGATGGGATTCTTGCAAGCAGCATATGGTTGGGTTATGTTTTCTGATCCATCCCCCCACCCTGTGCCTTTTGATGGGTGAGTTTAAGCCATTGACATTTATTGATATTATGGATTTAATGTATTGTAGTGCCATTGTTCTAAAAAACAATTTGTTTACTCTGATATATTGCAAGTATTATAGTGATGTTCTTGTTTATAAGAGGTCTTTTAGTACCTCTTTCAGGGCCGGCTTGGTGATGGTTGCCTCCTTTAACTGTCGTTTGTCTAAGAAGGTTTTGATTCCTCCATCTAGCTTGAATGAAAGTCTAGCAGGATATATTATCCTTGGTTGAAACCCTTTTTCATTCAGGGCTCGATAGATATCTTGCCACTCCCTTCTGGCTTTTAGAGTTTGAGTTGAGAAATCTGCAGATAGTCTTATGGGTTTTCCCCTGTATGTGACTTTTTGTTTCTCTCTTGCAGCCTTTAGGATCCTTTCTTTATCCTTACTTCTTCTCATTGTGTCTATGATGTGTTTTGGTGTCTTCAGGTCTGGGTTGATTCTGTTTGGTACTCTCTGGGCCTCTTGAACCTTGATATCCTTTCTGTTATTCAGGTCTGGGAAGTTTTCATGTATTATTTCCTCTAGAATGTTTTCTAGAGGAAATAATAAATAAATTAATATAAATAAAAATAAAATAATAAATAAATTAAAAGGAAGAAAAAAGAATTTTTTTCCCTACTCTAATTCTTAACGCAAATTAAGTTATAGACACCTTGGTGTCACCGCTATGGCTCCTTATTGGCTGGCCTGCAAAAGGCAGAAAATCCTATTGTTTACACGAGATGTGTCCGGAGCTCAAGTGCTATCCGCTTCTCAGTTCACCATCTTCCGGGAAACCCCCCCCTCCAGACTTTTTTAAAGGATTTCTCAAAAATGAAAACTAGCTCCAAGTCCTTTGATCCAATGAGAGCTATACTCAAGAAGTCTTTGGATCCGCCCTCAGGGTCGCGGTGGACCCTGGAGACTCCCAAGAGGAAGCCCCCGACCTAAAGTGCTCTCTCCGGATCCTCTGCCCGCCCCGCTCTGCAACCGGCGGAGGAGCCACCTTCCTGCGCGGGCGGAGGACAATGTCCGGCGCACTCGCCTTGCCCGGCGCCGCCTGGGAATTCTGGTGCCCCGCTAGTCCGTGTCACCTTTACTGTAATTCTTAACCCCAATTAAATTGTAATCACTTTTGGTATCACCCCTTATTTACTGGCCTGCTAAAGGCAGAAAATTCTACCGTTGCAGACGATGCGATCAGAGCAATCGCTGTTAGCGACTTCTAAGTATTTTTTAGTGCAAATGGGATTATTGTTTTTTTTGATGTTTTTCTTATAATTTATTACTTGTATAGGTGAATGTCACATTAATTTTTTTAGCCTGGCATTTTGCGTTATGTTGAACAATTTCTCAAGAATTTTAGACTGAATTCTTCTGAATTTTCTATGCATATTACCAGGATGTCTGCAAATAGTGATTACTTCTTTTCTTACACTTTGATTACTTTTTTTTCTTATGTAATTGGTGGAGTTAGAAATTCCAGAACTTTGGGCCCCCTTATGAAAGATTAGATGTCCATTGGTGTGGGGATTTATTTCTGGGCTTTCATTTCTGTTCCACTGGTCTGTGTGCCTATTTTTGTTCCAGTACCATGCTGTTTTGATGATGATGGCTTTATAATATAGTTTAAGTTCTGGGAGTGTGATGCCTCCATTTCTGTTTCTTTTCCTTAAGAGGGTTTTGGCAATTCTAGGTGTTTTCAGGTTCCAGTTAAATGATTGTAGTGTTTGTTCTATTCTCTTAAAGAAGCTTGGTGGAACTTTGATGGGTATTGCATTAAATTTGTATATGGCTCTGGGGATAATATTCATTTTGATGATATTTATTCTTTCAATCCATGAGCATGGGATATCTTTCCATTTCTTGGTATCAGTTTCTATTTCCTTGAGTAGCGACTCATAGTTTTCAGCATACAAGTCTTTCACTTCTTTGGTCAACTTTATTCCTAGGTATTTGATTGATTTTGCTGAAACAGTAAATGGGAGTGATTTCTGGATGTCTTCTTCTTCAGATTTAGTGTTTGCATAAAGAAATGCCACTGATTTTTGTACATTGATTTTGTAGCCTGATACCTTGCTATATTGCCTAATAACTTCCAGTAGTTTTCTGCTGGATTCTTTAGGTTTTTCTATGTATACTATCATATCATCTGCAAATAGTGAGAGCTTGATGTCTTCCCTTCCAATCTGTATTCCTTTGATTCCTTTCTCTTGCCTGATTGCTATGGCAAGAGCTTCCAGTACTATGTTGAAGAGTAACAGTGACAGTGGACAGCCCTGTCTAGTCCTCGATCTGAGGGGGAATGCTTTCAGCTTCTGTCCATTGAGTATGATGTTGGCTGTAGGTTTGCTATATATAGACTCCACTGTCTTGAGGAATTTCCCATCTATTCCCATTTTTTGTAGAGTTTTGAGCATGAATGGGTGTTGGATTTTGTCAAAGGCTTTCGCTGCATCTATTGAGATAATCATGTGGTTTTTGGTTTTGCTTTTATTGATGTGGTGAATGACATTGATTGACTTACAGATGTTGAACCAGCCTTGCATTCCTGCGATGAATCCCACTTGGTTGTGATGACAAATCTTTTTGATATGTTGCTGTATCCAGTTGGCCAAGATCTTGTTTAATATTTTGGCATCTATGTTCATCAGAGATATTGGTTTGTAGTTTTCCTTTTTTGTTCTGTCCCTATCAGCTTTTGGTATCAGGGTGATGTTGGCTTCATAGAAGGTGGAAGGGGGTATTCCTGTTTCTTCAGTCTTATGGAATAGCTTAAGAAGTATGGGTATTAACTGAAGCCATCTGGTCCAGGACTTTTGTTGTTGGGGAGGTTCTTAATAATGGTTTCAATTTCTTTGTCTGTGATTGGTGCATTTGGATTTTGTAGTCCTTCTTGGTTCAGTTTTGGAAGGGCATATGCTTCTAGGAATTGTTCCACTTCTTCCAGATTCTCTAGCTTGGTGGCATATAGTTCTTTATAGAAGTTTTGCAGGATTCTTTGGATTTCTGTGGTGTCAGTTGTGATATCTCCTCCATCGTTACAATTCTATTAATTTGAGTCTTATCTCTTTTTTGTTTGATGAGTCTGTCTAGGGGTTTGTCAATTTTGTTTAATCTTTCAAAGAACCATCATTTGGCTTTATTGATCTTTTGTTTGGTTCTTTTATTCTCGATGTTGTTTATTTCTGCTCGAACTTTAGTGATTTCTGTCCTTCTGGTTGCTTTAGGGTTCCTTTGTTCCTCTTCCTCTAAGTCCTTGAGGTGTACAGTAAGGTTGTTCATTTGAGCTTTTTCTTGTTGTTTAATATCTGATTGTATGGCTATAAGTTTCCCTCTCAATATTGCCTTAGCTGTGTCCCAAATATTTTGATAGGTTGTGTCTTCATTTTCATTTGTTTCCAGGAACATTTGAATTTCCTGCTTGAGTGAGTCTCTGACCCAGTGGTTCTTAAGGAGTATGTTGTTTAGTTTCCAAATTCTGTGACTTTTAATAATTGTCTATTTGTTGTTAAATATCAGTTTTAGTCCTCTGTGGTCTGAGGTGATACTTGGGATGATTTCAATGTTCTTGAATTTATTGATGCTGTCTTTGTGGCCTAACATGTGTTCTATCCTTGAGTATGTTATGTGGATTTGAAAAAGAGGTGTATTCCAGTTTTTTGGGGTTAAGGACTCTGAAAATGTCCAAGAGGTCTAGTCTGTGAATCTCTTCATTCAATTCTCTTGTATCTTTGTTGGTTCTCTGCTTTGTTGATCTGTCTAAGTGTGAGAGTGGGGTATTGAAGTCTCCCACTATTATTGTATTACTATTGATGTATTTTTGAAATTCTTTCAGTAGGTGCTTAATGTATTTAGATGGTCCCTCATTGGGTCCATAGATGTTAATAATTGTTAAGTCTTCTTGGCTGATTGATCCTCTAATCATTATGTAATGTCCTTGCCTATCTTTTATGACTTTATTTAACTTAAAATCTATTGTGTCTGAGATGAGAATGGCTGTTCCTGCCCTTTTTTGTGGTCCATTGGCCTGTATGATAGTTTTCCATCCTTTCACTGTAAGTCTGTGTTTATCTTATTGTGACAGATGGGATTCTTGCAAGCAGCATATGGTTGGATTATGTTTTCTGTTCCATCCCCCAACTCTGTGCTTTTTGATGGGTGTGTTTAAGCCATTGACATTTACTGATATTATGGATTTATTGTATTGTAGTGCCATTGTTCAAATTTTTTTTTTTTGCTCTGATATATTGCCAGTATTATAGTGATATTCTTGTTTGTAAGAGGTCTTTTAGAACCTCTTTCAGGGCCTGTTTGGTGATGGTTGCTTCCTTTAACTGTTGTTTGTCTAAGAAGGTTTTGATCCCTCCATCTAGTTTGAAGGAAAGTCTAGCAGGATATATTATCCTTTCTTGAAACCCTTTTTCATTCAGGGCTCAGTAGATATCTTGCCATTCTCTTCTGGCTTTTAGAGTTTGAGTGGAGAAGTCAGCAGATAATCTTATGGGTTTTCCCTTGTATGTGACTTTTTGTTTCTCTCTTGCAGCCTTTAGGATCCTTTCTTTATCCTTACTTCTTCTCATTGTGTCTATGATGTGTCTTGGTGTCTTCAGGTCTGGGTTGATTCTGTTTGGTACTCTCTGGGCCTCTTGAATCTTGATGTCCTTTCTGTTATTCAGGTCTGGGAAGTTTTCTTCTATTATTTCCTCTAGAATGTTTGCTTGCCCTTCCTCTCTTTCTTCCTCTGGCAGGCCAATTATATGAATGTTACTTCTTTTGAGACCATCCCATATGTCTCTGTTGTTATTTTCAGTGTCTCTCAATCTCTTTTTAAGCTCTTTCACCTCTTTCTTCGTTTTCTCTAACTCATCCTCTGTCTGACTAATTCTGTTTTCTGCTTCTGTTTTTCTGATTTCCCTTGCCTCAGCTTCTTTCTTCATTACAGCTATTTCATCTTTCAATTCTCTAATTGCCTCAAGATAATCAGTATTTTCCTTGGGGGTATCAACTGTTGTTTCCCTAATACTGTCATTCCTTTCCTCCAATGTTGTTTTCATTTCTATGATTAATAAGTTTATTAATGCTTGCATACTTTTCTTATATATGATTACTTCTGGATGAATTGTAGTTTCTTCTCGGATCTTGTCTTCATTTATTGGAGTAGCAGTTTTATTTGTTTTTGATCTACCCATTTTTTTGATTTATGTGTTTCTTTTTATGCTCTGTTCTTCCTCAGTTGTTGTGTCTTGAGTACAAGTAACACTGTACTAAATACCTTTATGACAATTGCACTCACCAACCTCAGGAATTACAGTAGCAACTGAAGCAAGTATTGAAGCAGTTTAATTGTTACCAGTTAGCCAAACAATTTCTCCAGTCCATGAATAAATAGTAACCAAATCCCAGTGAAGAAGAAAGAGAAAAGAAAGAAAGGATAGCAAGAATAGACAGTTATGCAAATCTACTATCCACTGTATATTCTAGGGGTAGCTAAAGGAGGAAGGGAAGTTGAGCAGAGACACTCGCAGTGAGAGTCCACACTGAGTTAGAATTCTTCCCCAAAATAATTCCCAAATGAGTATCAGTGAATTCAAAAAAGCACACTGTTTGGTGGTGTGGGGGCTGGGGCCTGTGGCTTTGGAAGCTGAAGGATTAAGGAAGAAAGGATGACAAGAATGAGAAAAAGAAAAAAAAAAGAGAGAGAGAAAAATGAAAAAGATAAGAAAAAGAACAGTCATAAAAGAGCGGTGAAAAGGAAGAGTTTATTTATTTATTTATTTATTTTTAATTATTTAATTAGCTATGCGGGGTGAGCTGGGGGGTTTGGCTACTTAGAAAGAAAAAAGGCCAGAGGTTTCAGAAGGGTATAGACTTAGAATGAATGATACTTCCTGGTGGGATAGGAATTTGGTAAAGACAGAAGCTCAGCAGGGGAGCCTGATAGGCTGGTTATGGATGGGGGAAAGATGCTTAATAATTAAAAGGAAAAATGTTTTCACCGGGCTATGTCGTTTTCGCTAGGCTGGCTTCACGGGCGGGTAACAGACGACCAGGGACTCATGGTTGAGCTGTAGGCAGTATCTCTTTATTCATGCAGGACGCAGCACAATCTAAGATGAGCTAAGCTAAACTCAGGGTACCCTAAAACTCACAATGCTGTCTTATATATACTTGCCAAGTAGGGTGGAAAAAGGATGTGACATAGAGAGGGTGGAGAGAAAAGTGACTGTTGAAAATCAGACTGTGACAGGAGGGGGTGGAGCAGGCGAGAATCCTATCACTGAACCACCAATGCCCTGGAGGGAGGGTGGTGCTTGTTAACTGTGGTTATGTAAATAGAATGCAGTGGTTATGTAAATAGAATAGTGTTAAGCAGGGGGGATTTAAACCAAATGAAACAGAAGGGGTCTCATGCATACCAACAGAAAAAAATTATTTTCCCTTTTTTTCTACTCTATTTCTTAACCCAAATTAAGTTATAGTCACATCCTTGGTGTCACCGCTAGGACCCCTTATTGACTGGCCTACTAATAGCAGAAAATCCTACCGTTCCAGAAGATGTGGTCAGAGCTCAAGCCACTAGCAGCTTCTCAGTCTGCCATCTTCCGGGAATGGGTTATTTGTATATTTTGGTGCCCCTTCTTTTGGTGCACAGATACTCATGATTTTAGGATATCTTGCTTTATTTATGTGTTCATTTACTTTACCACTAGTTTTATTGCTCAGAACCTGCATAAGAACTCTGCCATTCCAAATGTAAATAATATATGTATATGTGTATATGTATGTATATATATATACACATATACATATATGTTCCCTTTTTCTTTTCTGACGGAGAAAGAGAGAAATAGATCATGAGAAAGGTAGAGAGGGAGATAGAGGAGAGAGATAGAGATAGAGAGAGAGAGAGAGAGAGAGAGAGAGAGAGAGAAAGAGAAGGAGATATTTGGAGCACTGCTTCACCACTCATGAAGTTTCCTCTCTCCAGGTGGAGTTTGGTTGGGGTCATGGACTCAGGTCCTCGTGAATGTGTGTTCTCTACTGGGTGGAGCCACTGCCTGACCCTGGATCATTTTTAAAAATAATAATTTGGGGGATTAATAGTTTTCAGTTAACAGTACAATATAATATTTTGTATATGTGTAACACTTGTCAGCTTTTCACATTTCCATTCAACGCCTACTAAATCCTCCTCTGCCATCATGTTCCAGGACCTGAACCCTCCTGCTCATCCCAGAGTCTTTTACTTTGGTGTAATACACCAACTCCATTCCATGTGCTGCCTTGTGTTTTCCCTTCTGT
This sequence comes from Erinaceus europaeus, assembly GCF_950295315.1. Lineage (NCBI taxonomy): Eukaryota > Metazoa > Chordata > Mammalia > Eulipotyphla > Erinaceidae > Erinaceus > Erinaceus europaeus. The sequence goes on along the minus strand of NC_080185.1, from coordinate 68,560,583 downwards.
TCTTACTTTTCAACTTCTTTCTATAGGTAAGATCATCCTATATTCTTCCTTCTCTTTCTGGATGATCTCACTTACATGATTTGTTCAAGCTCCATCCAAGATAAGGTGAAGAAGATGAATTCACCATTTTTAGTAGCTAAGTAGTATTCCATTGTGTTTATATAGCACAACTTGCTCAGCCACTCATCTGTTGTTTGATACTTGAGTTGCTTCCAGGTTTTGTCTATTATACATTGTGCTGTTATGAACATAGGTATACACAAATCGTTTTTGGATGGGTGTGTTTGGTTCTTTGGGATATATCCCCAGGACAGAAATTGCTGGGTTATGGGATAAGTCCATTTCTAGCCTTCACAGAGTTCTGCAGACTTCTCTCCATGGGGGTTGGATCAATTTACATTCTCACCAGCAGTTGTCCCTACAACCTCTCCAGCATTTGTTGTTGCTACTTTTTCTGATGTGTGACATTCTCACAGGAGTGAACTGGCATCTCATTGTTGTCTTTATTTGCATTTCTCTGACAATCAATGCTTTGGAACACTTTTTTTTTCATATGTTCGTTGGTCTCTTGGAACTCTTTGGTGAATATTCTTTTCATATCCCCTCCCCATTTTTTGATGGGGTTGTTTATTTTGTTGCTGAGTTTGATGAGATTTTTATGTAATTTGATTATTAGACTCTTGTCTAATGTCTTGTTTGTAAAGATCTTCCATTCTGTGAGGGGTCTCTTTGTTTGGTTGGTGGTTTCTTTTGCTGTGCAGAAGCTTTTTAATTAGATGTAGTCCCATTGGTTTATTTTTGTTTCAGTCTTCTTTGTAATTGGATTTGTATCATTGAGGATGCCTTTGAAATTTATATGGAAAAGAGATCTGCCAATATTTTCCTCTATGTGTTTGATAGTTTCCGGTCTAATATCCAAGTCCTTTATCCACATGGAGTTTACTTTTGTGTTTGGTGAAATACAGTGGTTCAGTTTCATTCTTCTGCATGTTTCAACCCAATTTTTTTCCAAGACCATTTGTTGAAGAGACTTTCCTTTTCACATCTAATAGTCTGGGCACCCTTGCCAAAGGTTAAATATCCATAGGTATGGGGGCTTACTTGTGGGCTCTCAATTCTATTCCGCTGGTCATTGTGTCTATTTATGTTCCAGTACCAAGCAGTTTAGATTACAGTTGCCCTGTACTACTATTTGGGATCTGGTAGCATGATACCTCCAATTCTGTTCTTTCTTCTTAAGATTGTTTTGCTAATTCTCGGTCTTTTCTGGTTACAGATAAACATTTGTAGCATTTGTTCTATTCTGCTAAAACCATGGGGTGGATCTTGATGGAGATTGCATTAAATTTGTATATGGCTCTGGATAGTATATTCATTTTGATGATGTTAATTCTTCTAACCCGTGAACATGGAATATCTTTCCATTTCTTTGTGTCTTCTTTGAATAGTAACTCATAATTTTCCATATATGTCTTTCACTTCTTTGGTTATATTTATTCCTAGATATATTGTTTTTGTTGCTATAATAAAAGGAATTGATTTTTGGATTTCTTTTTCTTCTAAGTCTTTGCATAAAGGAATGCCACTGACTTTTGTATGTTAATTTTTTAGCCTGACACCTTACTATATTGCCTGATAATTTCCAAGAGCTTCCTGCTGGTTTCTTTGAGTTTTGCTATGTATACTACCATATCATCTGCAGTACTGATTATTGATGTGCTAGATTATGTTGATTTATATGAATATATTTAACCAACCTTGCATCCCTGGGATAACCCCCTCTTAGTCTTGATGAAAAATCTTTTAAAAATATTGTTGTATCCTTTTGGCTAGAATTTTGTTCAGTATTTTAGTATCTGTGTTCACCAGAGGTATTGGTCTATAGTTTTCTTTTTTTTGTTGTATCCCTGTATGCTTTTGGTATCAGGGTGATATTGGCTTCATAGAAACTGGAAGAGAGTATTTCTGTGTCTTTAATCATTTGGAAGAGATTTTAAAGTAGAGGTATTAACTCTTCCTTGAAGCTTTTGTAGAATTCTTTTGTAGAACCATCTGGTCCAGAACTTTTATTGTTGAGAAGGTTTTTCATAATTGTTTCAGTTTCTTTGATGTGATTGGCCTGTTCATATTTTCTAGTTCCTCTTTGTTTAATTTTGAAAATTTTTATATATCTAGGCACTCGTCCATTTCTTCCAGGTTCTCTAGCTGGGTGGCTTATAGTTGTTCATAGGACTTTCTCATGATCATTAGTATTTCTGTGGTGTCTGTTGTTACATCTCTTTTTCATTGATAATCCTATTTATTTGAGTCTTCTCCCTCTTTCTTTTAGTGAGTCTAAGATTTGTCTATTTTGTTTACTCTTTTTAAGTCTTTTGTTGATCTTTTATATGGTTCTCTTATTTTTTATTTATTTTTGTCCTAATTTTAGTTATTTCAGGCCTTCTAGTTGCTTTAGGGTTCCTTTTTTCCTCTTCTTCTAAGTCTTTAAGGTATACACTCAGGTTGTTTACTTGAGCTTTTTCTTGTTTACTAATGTGTGCTTATATGGCTATGAACTTCCCTTTTAGTACTTCCTTAGCTGCTTCCCAAATATTTTGATAGATTTTTATGATCATTTTAATTGGTTTCTGAAAACATTTTGATTTCTCCCTTAATTTCCTCTTTGACCCAGTAGTTGTTAAGTAATGTACTGTTGAGTTTCGATATTTTGGGACATTTACTAATTTTTTTGTTTGTTGTTAAGGTGAATTCAGGGCATTGACATTTATTGATATTATATATGTGATATATTTTAATGCCATTCTAAATTTTTATAGTGTTCTGATATATGGCATGTTTTTGGTGATGCTGTGATAACTTATAGGAGATCTTCTTGTAGCACAGGCTTGGTGATAGTTGATTCCTTCAACTTTTGCTTGTCGGAGGTTTTTATACCTCCATCTAGTTTGAATGACAGTCTAGCTGTATACAGTAGTCTTGTTTGAAGGCCTTTCTCATTGAGTGCTCAATATATATCTTCTTGTTCTGTAGCAGTGCCTCACTATGCATGAGGTTTCCCACCTTCCCACCAGAGACTTGATCCCAAGTCCTCAAACATGGTAATATGTGTTCTTTACTTAGTGTAAAGCCATCTAGCCAAGTAATGAAGATATTTCACTTGCATAATTAACTTTGCTAAAATTAGCGTGTGCAAAAAATATTAAGAACATTTAAAAATTAATGCTAAAAATTACTGCTTAATTTTCTTTTCTTCTTAAAATCTCATAATAGAGAATGAAAACAAGAAAGTAACTCAAATTTGCAACGATGGATGAGCATTTATTTAGGGAGTAGAGATGAAACCCTTCTCTGAATGAACTCATTTGTTAATTATAGTAAGTGTGGTAATAAATCTCACCTAGGGTTGATGGTACATATAGATAATTTTGCCACAAAGTACTTGAGAAGTTATAAATTCAAATCACCCACATTTCATTAAACAGAAGCACAAGCTTTATTTATACAGCAAATACTGCAATACTAATTTTTAGTTGTGAAACAGGCACAATATAACAGTGACATAAAGTAGATCTTTTAAAAATTTTTTAACAATATTTTCTCTTTTGTTGCTCTTGTTTTTCATTGTTGTTGTAGTTATTATTGTTGTTGTTATTGATGTGGCCGTTGTTAGATAGGACAGAGAGAAATGGAGAGAGAAGGGGAAGACAGAGAGGGGGAGAGAATGATAGACACCTACACACCTATTTCACCGCCTGTGAAGTGACTGCCCTGTAGGTGGGGAACTGGGGGCTGGAACCGGGATTCTTAGGCCCGTCCTTCTTGCGCTTTGCGCCAGGTACGCTTAACCCACTGTGCTACCACCCAACTCCCTTAAAGTAGATCTTATATGTTATAATTCAATAGCATACATATACCCATATTAGAAATCCTAGTCAATGAAATACTAATATTAGTTTTCCAAATTGTTAGCATTATAAGAAACTCATATACTCTTGCTTAAATCACTATCTTTGAAGTTGCAATTTAAAATATATGAAATTGGGTGGGGTGGCTTACTGGGTTAAGTGCACATAGTACGAAGCACAAGGATGCATGTAAGAATCCAGGTTTGACTCCTATCCCAGTTCTCCACCTCGGGGTGGGAAGGGGTCACTTAACAAGTGGTGAAGCAGATCTGTAGGTGTCTTTCTCCCTCACTATCTTCCCGTCCTCTCTCATTTTCTCTCTTTCTTACTCAATAAAATTAAAAAAAACTGTATATGAAATTATATATTCAATGCATGAGCCATTCAGAGTAATCTGTTGCTTTTATATAAAAAAGTTAGTAAGAAACAATTTGAAATATTGATGCCAAATACATATATAGATTTTTCTGGATTGATCTTTTTTTATTGCATTATCTTTATTTATTTATTGGATAGAGACAGCCAGAAATCGAGAGGGAAGGTAGTGGTAGAGAGGAAGAGAGACAGAAAGGCACCTGTAGCACTGCTTCACCACTTGCAAAGCTTTCCCCCTGCAGGTGGGGACTGGGGGCTTGAATCTGGGTCCTTGAGCACTGTGACATGTGCCCTCAACAAGGTGCAACATCACCCGGCCCCTTGGATTGATCTTTATTATAAGTAGGAGAAAGTTGCATTATGCTCTTGCATTTTACATTATCAGATTATTTCCTTTCTCAGGTTCTCTTTTATAGTAGTCATCTTCTGGATATTGTGGAATATTTGAGGCCAAGCATGACCAAACCAGTTTTTCTTCATTTCTGCTGGTCACTCTAATCTGTCTACTATATGCACTTTAGTGTCACTGTGCAATAAAGTCACTGTGCAATCGGAATATATCATAAGCTGAGCCATATTCTGGTGGTTTCACCATCAAGAAGACATTCTCATATTCTCTTTTTTAATTTTTTAAATGTCTATGCTAAATAAAAGGAAGAAATACAATATATGTCTTTTGGGTGGGAGGAAATGATAGTCTTTGGGTGGGAGGAAATAATATAGGTTAAGTGTATATCTTCTAGTTTATAGGACAAGTAATGGTACCAAACAGATTTTTATTCAGCTGAAGAGTCACATTTTTACAATCTGTTGAATAAATACTTAAGAAAGATGCTTCCTTAGTTGGGTCTTATGAATAATTATGAAATAATCTACTTAAAAACTTCATTGTTTTTGTATCTTGTGGTATTCTGTTTGACTTAAGATGCCTTCTGAGATTCCAGTTGAATTTTTTTTAAAACACTAGCTGAAATATAAAATGCGCTTATTATAACTGCTAGAAAATCATGGTTTTAAATTGTGGATTAGTTCTTTTGATGTTCATGTGTGAGGATATGATAACAAAGTATTTGATTATTAAAATTTTGGTTTAAAGTTATATTTACAACTGATTTTTCTTTTTTTCTTAAATAAAAATTCTGTTTCTCAGACATTCTCTAATATCTTTTTAGGAAAGCTCAGCTGAAGTTGCAATTTTTAATTCTATGTTTTCTCTTTATGAATATATGAATTTTATATTTAAAATTATTCCTTGTCTTCTAATTATATAAAAATGTCTGGTTTTATAGTAGAAATACTAGGATAATATTGAAAATTAGAATCATTTTCTTTGTATTTTAAGCACAGTGAAAAACAGTATTTTAGATCTTAAATTCATAGTAATATAATATATTTAAGTTTTAAGGAGTTCATTTCTTAGTGCATGGGTTTAAATGCAGTATTTATCTTCTAAAATAACTTATTTAAAATTATAGTAATTTATTTCTTATAACAATCAAAAATAATAATTTAAAAAAATTCAACTTTCTATTGATATTATTTTAAGGAACTATGAGCTAGTATATAAGTTTATTCCTAATTGCACTTAATCTTGCATTAAAAGATATTTAAATTAAGGTATATAAAAGCCTACTATAGTAAATTTAAAATGATTTTCAAAAAGTAATAATCTTTTATTTGTGAATTCTTATTACAGTTTTAAATATAATAAAAATTAATACTGATACATATGATTTTGCTTGTAGATTTAAGGTATGAAAAGTATACATAGGGCTTGCTATTTACTAATTTACTAAACAATTAACTTCTCTATAAAAGCTTCTAATTCCTAATATTGTTGCTTTTCTTTTACACCATAACCACTCTCCGTTGACCATTGTATGCAGATAGTTGGAAGTAAAGTTATGGTGAGTACAAAAGATGTACTTTAAACTTGGATGTGAATTTTTTGCTTTTGAAATGTGAGTTATTTTTAGTTATATTATTTTATATATTTAGATCTTCTTTTGATTATATATATACTTTTATCAAAGTAGTGATTAAAGTTTAGCTACAGTTAACATTTTTCTTTTCTTTCTTTATTTTTAATTATATGTTCTTCAGTCCTTATGATTCTGTTGAGATTGTTTTAATTCTATTTTTCTGGTTGGAATAAAAAAGCTACTAAAATGTTTACTAAGGGTCTCTGGATTTTAGTTTTATGGAGCACATAGTATAATAAAACAGCCCATAAAATACAGTCAGAAGGCCTAGGTAGCATCTTTGATGCTACTATTTGACTCTGGCTTTTGGAAACATGTAGTTTCTTCTGAGGCTTAGTTATTATGTATATAAATTGAACTGATTGGTTTCCATTATCTTTTAGAGTTCTTTCTGTTGCTTTCATTTAAATGTGATGCTTCACTGTTGGAAAAAATAAACAGAAATATAGAATGAGATAATATTTCATCTTTCAGTACTGTCTTTTGAAATAAACTTTTTAAAGCACTTTTTTAATTGAAGAAGTTAATAATTTACAGTGGATTTGTTACATATGCATATAATTTCATTATATACCAGGCTTCCAAAGTTTTCTCCCTCTCCTCCTTCCTCCTCTCTCTCCAGAATCCTTTGCTTTGGTGCAGTACACTAGGTCCATGTTTCAGTTTGTACTCTTCCTTCCTGTCCCTGATTTATTAAATCCTACTAATAAGTGAGATTATTTGGTATTTCTTCTTCTTTTTTTTGCTTATCTCACTCAACATGATGTCCTCTAGTTTCACCCAAGCGGATGTAAAGGAGACAACCTCATCATTTTTAACAACTGAGTGGTATTATGTATATATACCACAATTTTTAGCCAATCATCTGATGTTGGACATCTGGGCATACATGATAATTTCAGTAACTTCTGAGAAAAGTTCCCACAAGATTCAATATTCCTCTGTGATTAAGACTTTTAAAAAGATGGGAATGGAGGAAGATACCTTAATCTAGTAAAAGTCATACAACAAACAAACAAAAGACATAGCCAACATCATACTAAGGGTGGGAATCTAAAAGCATTGCCTCATATCAGAAATGAAGCAAGACTGTCCACTATTATCATTACTATTAAACATAGTCTTTGAAGTTCTAGCTATAGCAATTAGGCAAGAGAAAGAAATAAAAGCAACCTACATTGAATGAGAAGTTGTAAAATTATCACTATTTGCAGCTTATATGATTGAATATATATAACCTCCTAGAGAGTAGAAAATTATTATTTTTTTATTGTTTTTTATCTTTATTTGTTGGATAGAGACAGTCAGAAATTGAGAGGGAAAGGGGTAATAGGGAGAGAGACAGAGAGACACCTGCAGCACTGCTTCACCACTTGTGAAGTTTTCCCCCTGCAGGTGGGGACCAGGGGATTGAACCTGGGTCCTTGTGCACTGTAACATGCGTTCAACAGGTGCGCCACCACTTGGCCTCGAGAGTAGAAAATTCTTAGAAATTATTAAGCAGGGGAGCAGGTGATGCCAAAATGAGTAGATTGTACATGATACTATGCACAAGGACCCACGTTCAAGCTCCTGGTCCCCACCTGCAAGGGTAAGCTTCATGAGCCATGAAGCAAGACTGTAGGTGTTTTGCTTTGTCTCTCCCTAGTTTATCCTTCCATCTTAATCTCTCTCTCTCTCTCTCTGTCAACAAAATAAAAGAAAAAGACCTCCAGAAATCTTAGACTAATTATGCAAGCACCAAGTCCCAGAAATAACCATGGTGACAATTATAAAAAGACATTATTAGGCAATATAGTAAGGTATGAGGCTACACAAAGTATAGAAATCACAGGTGTTACTATATTCATGTAATAAACTGAAAGAAGAAAAAATAATTAAATCCCATTTATAGTAGCACCAAAAAGAATTAGGTATCTAGGCATAAATTTAACAAAGGATACAAAGAGCTTATACACTGAAAACTGAATCATTATGAAAAGAGACAAGGAAATGGAAATATATTGCATGCTCATGGATTGAAAGAATAAACAGAATTAAACTGATTGTTCTTAGAGCCAGAGTTAGAAAAAAATCACCATTTTACCAAAATCTATGTACAGATTCAATGCATTTCCTATCTAATTCCTTGTGAATATCTTTAAAAGAATGGAGCACATGCCTCAGAAGTTTATCTAGAACCACAAAAGACAGAATTGCCAAAGCAGTCCTTAGAAAAAAAAAAGAATTAGAATGAAGATATCACATTCCCTGACTCACAACTATATTACAGGGCTATAGTAATCAAAGATATGGGATACTGGAACAAAAATAGACATTCAGGTCAATAGCATAGAATTGGCAGTCCACAAACAAATAAATTTGTAGACTGTTAATCTATGAAAGTGGGGCCCAGAACACTAAATGAAGAAAGGAAAGCCTCTTAAATACAGGTTTTGGAAAATTTGGATGTTTACATAGAGAAGAATGAAACAGGGCCACCACATATCAATCACTATGCACAAAGGTTAAACTTCTTCTAGCGTTTGCCCTTCTTCCGTAGCCAGTCAACAGCGTCAGGTTGAGCCTGATGTAAAGTTTCGAGACCTCCTTTGAATCTGGAGAGGTGGCAGTCGTTGACTATGTGGGTCATAGTCTGTCTGTAGCCGCAGGGGCAGTTCGGGTCGTCTCTGGCTCCCCAGCGATGGAACATAGCGGCGCACTGGCCATGGCCTGTTCGATAGCGATTGAGGAGGGCCCAATCATAACGTGCTAGGTCAAAGCCAGGTTGACGCTTGCAGGGGTCTGTGATGAGGTGTTTGTTCCTTAATGAAACAGGATCAAAGATTTAGATGTTAGGCCAGCAAAAATAAAATACATAGAAGAGAATATTGGCAAAACACTACATGATGCTTGCTTTGGAAATGCTTTAAGTTTCAAGCCCAAGAGTATGGAAAACAAAAGAAAATATAAACTACTAATACTATATTAAGCTGAAAAATTTCTGCCCTGCTAAAGGAATCATCACCAAAAACAGGTGGACATTCTTCAGAATGGGAAAATATATTTGCATCCAATTTGTCAAACAAAGGTCAAATAAAAATCTAACATATACAGAGAACTCATAAGAATCAGTAATAATAAATAACGCCATTAAAAATTGTGAGAAATAACTAATCCAGGCACTTTAAGCACCTCACTAAAGAAGATATTCAGAAGGCCGACAGGCATATGGAAAAAAAATCTGGATTACTGATTATCAGAGAAATGCAAATCAAGACAACAATCAGATGCCATCTTACCCATGTGAAAATGACCTACATTAAAAGGATAGTCACGAGAAATGCCAGTGAGGATGTGGACAGGACCTTTCCTAAGCTGCTTGTTCTGTGAGCATGGAAAGCAGTACAGCCTTGGGCAGTACTCTCATGCCTGAGGCTCCAAAGTCCCAGGTTCAATCCCCTGTACCACTCACTATAAGACAGAGCTGAGCAGTGCTCTAGTAAAAAAAAAATGTTTTAAAAAAGAAACCAGTACAGCCTTTATGTTAAAGGCTTTGGAAATTCCTGAAAACAGTAAAATTCAATGTATCATATGCCTCAGCAATTCCTCTCCTAGGAATCTATCCAAAGAACACAAAAAACACCTTTTCAAAAAGATCTTTGTATAACTATGTTTGTGACGGTGCTATTTGTAATAGCTAACATTTGAAAATAATTCAAGTGTCCAACAAGAGATAAATGGTTAAAGAAGTTGTGGAATATACACACAATGAAATACAACAGAACTATAAAAAAGAATGGCATGTTCTCTTTTGCTACAGTATGGTTAGAACAAGAGGTATTCATGTTTAGCAAGATAAGCCAGAAGTAAATGGATAAATATGAGGTAATATCATTCAGTGATGTACTCAAAAAAAAAAAAAAAGCAAAGGAACAGGGTAAATTCTCAGTCATAGTCAGCTGCAGAAGGTTCAGGAACTCAGAGGGGGGAAGAGGTTGGAGACCTAAGCCCCTATGGTAGACTAAGATGATGGCTTAGTTGAAGGTAAAATGGACTGATAGCTATTTTGGGGAAATTTGGAAATTTACTCTTGTGACAACAATCCTATAAATCAGCATTTCTTCAATAATATGATCTTGTAATTGATACAATTTAATTAGCATTTCTTTGCATATAAACTGAATTCTCAGTGTCTTAATAACCTACGCAGTGTAGACCATATGCAATTCTAAGTTATTCATTGGACCTGGATAGAAAAAATTCTACTGCTTTGTTTATCAGAAAAATAATCTTGCATAAATGTCACATTTATACCTTTTTTAAAAAAAATATTTTGCAAAGTTTCTAAATATTATGCCAAAAGAACAAGCCTGGTATAGGTAAGAGGTGCAAGTGTTTCAGCATAGTAATCCCTGGTTATTAACTGAACGAATACTACAGGACCTTTTTCTCAGTAGAACCAAATGAATTTGGCCATACCATACTGGTAAAGATTATCATACTGAAAGACAGTTTCTTTCTTTCTTTTTTTTTTTCTTTTTTCTTGCCTCCAGGGTTATTGCTGGGGCTCAGTGCCAGCACTGTGAAGCCACTGCTCTTGGTGACCATTTTATTGGCTGTGACAGAGAAATTGAGAGGGGGGGGAAATAGAGAGTGAGAGAGAAAGTTAAGACACCCAAACACCTGCTTCACTGCTTGTGAAGAGACCCCCCCCAACAGGTAGGAAGCCTGGGGCTCAAGTAGGGATTCTTGCAACAGTCCTTGCGCTTTGTACTATGTGCACTTAACCCGATGCTCCACCGCCCAACCCTCTGACAGTTTCTTTAAAAAGAAATTTATGGTCAAAATTGAAGTAGTAGTTTAAAAGTGATATTTTATATCCCTTACTGTATGTCACCTTGTATTCATAATATCCATGCAATTCTGAAAGTGGCAGCAGAGATTTGAGGGCTGTTAAACTGATTTTGCATTACTATGTTAAAATTTTATTAGGTTTCTGATTAAATAGAATCCTAATCATTACTTAACGTGCCATTACACTTGTGTCTTGACAATTATTTAAATAAATTATATGGAAAAAAAACAAATTGTGCTTTGTCTTAAAAAATAATTGTGTAGTCCAGAAGGGGGAGACAAAACACTGACTATTGGAATTTGAAGTAACTGGTTCATGATAAAAGTTTTCCTTGTTCTCCAATTGATTTGTTTTTCTCATTGATGTAAAAATTGTTAATGGTTTTCTTAAAAATATAAATTCAATCAGATTAAAAATAATAAATGGTGCAATTATTTTCAACTAGTATCTGTAAAGTATAAATATGCATTTAACAATCAGATGAAAATAAGATCTGGAATCTTTGATGATAGTAATAATAGCATAAGTGCTCTTTTAAAAATAGTACAAATACTGTTTTGACAAGTCAGCACCTTGTACATTTGTGATTTCTACACTCCCCATTTCAGCTTTTCCTTTAAAGTGAGAAAGAAAGAGAAACATAGTTCTTGAGCTGCCAACGGTGCTGAAGCATTCCCATGTAATGGTGGGACTCAGACTTGAGCTGCATGCATGGAAAGTCACAGTTTTCTTCAGGCCCATGTCAATATTATTAAAATTCTATTATCTTTTTAAAATTTATTTTTACTAGGGAAGTATTGTTTTATAAGATGTTGGTGGTCGGGAGTCAGGTGGTAGTACAGCGGGATAAGCGCAGGTGGCGCCAAGTGCAAGGACCAGCGTAAGGATCCTGGTTCAAGCCCCTGGCTCCCCACCTGCAGGGAAGTTGCTTCACAGGCAGTGAAGCAGGTCTGCAGGTGTCTGTCTTTCTCTCCCCCTCTCTGTCTTCCCCTTCTCTCTCCATTTCTCTCTGTCCTATCCAACAACAATGACATCAATAACTATAACAATAAAACAACAAGAGCAACAAAAAGGAATAAATAAAAACCCAAAAATAAATAAATAAATAAAGATAATTAAAAAAAAAGATGTTGGTTGTCTCATGACTACAATCTTGATTTTTTCTTATTTCATTATATACAATGAGCAACTACCTTCATATTGCTTTATGTTTTAATAAAACCCCAGTAGCAAACAAACTGTTTCTAAGATTTGTGAGAATTACAGTGGTCATCTGTTATGTTTGGGTGTTGGGAGGGTGGAGATACAGAACTCTGATGGTGGGTGTGGAACTATATTCTATAATCTTATTATCTTGTAACCCATATTAATCACAAATTAAAAATGAAAAAATAATATAACAAGATCAAAATGAAAATTTCTTGCTAAAATTGAGATTATTCTTAATATTTGTGTCTGATTGAAAAAGCAGTAGTATCTGCTTCCTTTAATTTGCCCAGTATATTCTGCTTATCCAAGCTAATGTTAATTATCGCGGCAATCTGCTATGAAAATACAGTGATCATGTCTTTTTGAGTAATGTTTGACCGAGACAGATATTTAATTATCTATGACAGAGTAGTTTTCCTATGAGCAGGCCTTTATGATGTTGCTGTGACTGTAAGCATTCTCTAGTGTTCACTTTTCTTATGCGTCTTCGGTACCATTTTATTATTATTTTGGCACTATTAATTTATTTCCATTAAGCATTAGTATTTTAATGAATACTGTGCAATTAAAATGCATATAAGCTGTCAAGGGCAACAACTATGACTTACCATCTTAGCTATTTTTTAAATGCTATAACAATGATGAAATAATCAAACATTCCTTTGTTTTATTTATAAATATTCATAATTCCTCTGACATAGGTATATAAATTGAAAACAGAAAGCTGCTTCTGTAATGCTTTTTTAAAAATAATCTTTATTTATTAGATAGAGACAGCTGTAAATGGAGAGGGAAGAGGGTGATAGACGGGGAGAGAGACAGAGAGACAACTGCAGCCCTGCTTCACCACTTGTGAAGCTTTCTCCCTGCAGGTGGGGACCGGGGGCTGAACGTGGGTCCTTGCACACTGTAGCATTTGCGCGCAACCAGGTGCGCCACCACCTGGCCCCATCTGTAATACTTTTGAAAAAATAATTTTCTTCTGTTGAAATGTAATCTAATAACTTACAGTTTTGTTTTTCCTTAAATTTGTCCTGTTGCTGTTTAGGTTCTTTTTTCTTGATATGTTTTCTTTTTCTTTTTTTTATTTAAGAAAGGATTAATTAACAAAACCATAGGGTAGGAGGGGTAAATTGCACACAATTCCCACCACCCAATCTCCATATTCCACCCCCTCCCCTGATAGCTTTCCCATTCTCTATCCCTCTGGGAGCATGGACCCAGGGTCATTCTGGGTTGCAGAAGGTAGAAGGTCTGGCTTCTGTAATTGCTTCCCCGCTGAACATGGGCGTTGACTGGTCGGTCCATACTACCAGTCTGCCTCTCTCTTTCCCTAGTAGGGTGGGTCCCTGGGGACGCGGAGCTCCAGGACATATTGGTGGGGTCTTCAGTCTAGGGAAGCCTGGCCGGCATCCTGATGACATCTGGAACCTGGTGACTGAAAAGAGAGTTAATATATGAAACCAAACAAATTGTTGAGCAATCATGGACCCAAAGCTTGGAATAGTGGAGAGGAAGTGTTAGGGAGGTACTCACTGCAAACTCTAGTGTACTTCTGCTTTCAGGTATATATTTTGCAGTAGTTTACAGATACGTGTGAACATATGCTCTCTCTCTCACAGAAACTGGTCTATATCTAGGTTTTGGGACTTTTTTAGAAAGTGAACCACCTGGTATGGAATTAGAGAATACTATGAAAGGAAAGGTCTCACCAGAGTAATGAAGCTGAAGGGTTGTCATTCCACACATGAAGTCTCTGGACACAGTCTGAAGTGAAGCATGTTGAGGTGGTAATCGTTGCGTTGGTTAGGTTGTGATTGGCAGATGCAATATTATTTGATATGGATTGGGAGAAGCATATGGGAAAGTGGGCCCTATTCAAGGGTTCCAGGACTGGGGGAAGTAGGGGCTCTATAGTGGAGATGTGAGGGTCCTGCTGTCTTAGGGTTCAAAAAGACAATAGATAGTTAATGTTATCATCACATTATTTGTTAATTGGGTTAACTTTGAAAAGTCATTTTGTTAGGGTTTGCTGTAGAGTACCCTGTATCTTGTATATAGCTGTGCTATTGGTTGCTTCTGATCTACTTGGTCTAGGCTTTTGAGAGAGTCTCCATATCAATTACACAGCCTATATATTAAAAAGATTCAGTTTGTGTTTTGAAAAACTTCAAGACATACAATTAATTTTCCCCCTGCTGTGTTAATTAACTAGTGATTTATATGACTACATTTGCTAGGAGTGTCCGTAAACACCATTCCCACCACCAAAAGACTGTGACCCATCCCTCCCACCCACTCCCACCCCCCACTGGCCCAGGAAGCTGCATGTCTACCCCTCACCACAGGGTTTTTGCTTTGGTGACCTACTTACAATTTGGTCAGGTCCTGCTTTTAGTTTCCCTTTCAGATCTTCTTACTCAACTTCTGTTGATGAGTGGGACCATCCCATACTCATCTTTATCTTTCTGACTTAGCTCACTTAACATAATTCCTTCTAGCTCTGTCCAAGATGGGTCAGAGAAGGTGGGTTCATTGTTGTTGATAGCTGCATCGGATTCCATTGTGTATATATACCACAGCTTTCTCAGCCACTCATCTGTTCTTGGGCATCTGGGTTGCTTCCAGGTTTTAGCTATTATGAATTGTGCTGCTATGAGCATAGGAGTACACACCTCTTTTTGGTTGGGTGTAATGGAGTCCTTGGGGTATAACCCCAGGAGAGGAATTACTAAATCATATGGAAGGTCCATGTCTTGCCTTCTGAGAGTTTTCCAGACTGCTCTCCACAGAGCCTGTATCAATTTACATTCCCACCAGCAATGTAAAAGGGTTCCTCTGTCCCCACAACCTCTCCAGCATTTATTGCTGCTGTCCTATTTGATTTATGCCAATCTTTATTAACAACAAGTCTGCCTTTCTCTTTCCCTAGTAGGGTGGGTCTCTGGGGAAGCGGGGCTCCAGGACACATTGTTAGGGTCGTCAGGGAAGTCTGGTCGGCATCATTGAACCTGGTGGCTGAAAAGAGAGTTAGCATACAAAGCCAAACAAATTGTTGAAGGCCCCATTTTCTAATGAGTTTTTTATGCTTGCTGAGCTCATTTTATATTTTATTTATTAGTCTGTTGTCTGAGGTGTTTTGTGTAATATTTTCTCCCACACTGTAGGATGTCTTTCTGTTTAGATGGTGATACTACTCTTTGTGCAGAAACTCTTCAGTTTGATGTGGCCCTGTTGGCTTATTTTTACTTTAGTTTTCTTTGCTGTTGGATTTTAATTTTTGATGGCTTTTTTTTTGAAGTTAAGTCATAAAGTGTCCTGCCAATGTTTTCTTTCATGCAGTTGATAGTTTCTGGCCTAATATCCATGTTCTCGATCCATTTAGAGTTGACTTTTGTGCTTGGTGACATGTGATGGCTCAAGTTCATCCTTCTGCATGTTTCAGTCCAATTTTCCCAGCACCATTTGTTGAAGATACTTTCCTTTTGCCACTTAATGGTTTAGGACCTTTTGTCATAAATTAGTTGGCCATAGATATGGGGGCCTGTTTCTGGATCTTCAGTTTTATTCCACTGGTCTATGTGTCTATTTTGGTTCCAGTACAAGGCAATTTTTATTACAGTAACTTTGCTGTATACCTTAAGGTCTGGTAATACTAGGGATATTTTGGTTCCAGATAATTTTTGTAACTCTCATTCTATTCACTTAAAGAAACTTGTTGGTACTTTGATGGGGATAACATTGCATCTATATATGGTTCTGGTTATAATGGCCATTTTGACAATATTAATTGTTTCAACTCATGAGAATAGGATGTCTTTCCATTTCTTTGTGTCTCTATTTATTTGAAGAGTGTCATAATTTTCAGTGTGTAAGTCCTTCACTTCTTTGTTGAATTGATTCTCAGATATTTTATTGGTTTTGCTGTTATTCAGGAGAGTGATTCTGGATATTTCCTTCTAATGCAGTGTTTTCATAGAAGAATGCCATCAATTTTTGCATATTGATTTTGTAGCCTGCCACTTTACTATATTTTCCAATATTATCCAGGAGTTTTTTACTGGATTCTTTAGGGTGTTTAATTTACACAATCATATCATCTGCAAATAGGTACAGTTTAACTTTTTCTCTTCCAATCTTGACCATTTTTGATTCAATTTTCTTGTCTGATTGCTATGGGTAGAACTTCCAAGGCAATATTGAATAGTAGTGGTGATAATGGGCCACCCTGTCTTGTACCTGACTGAAGAGAGAAAACTTTCAATTCCTCAGCATTGATATGATGTTAGCTGTTGGTTTCCTATATATAAACTCAACTAGTTTGAATGGTTTCCCATACACCCCCATTTTTAGTGTTTTGATCTTGAGTGATTTATGGACCTTGTCAAAGGCTTTCTTTGTTGAAGGTTTTCTTTATGTCTATTGAGATGCTCATGTGATTTTGGGTTTTACATTTACTGATATGGTGGATCACATTTATTGACTTATGTATATTAAATTAGACTTGCATCCCTGGGATGAAACCTACTTGATTGTAGTACACTATCTTCTTAATGTACTACTGTATACAATTAGTCAGAATTTTGTTAAATATCTTCACATCTATGTTCATCAGCTATATTAGTCTGTAGTTTTCTTTTTTGTTACATATCTGTGTTAGGTATCAGTGTGACATTTGCTTTGTAAAGGTGTTAGATAGGGTTCCTGTGTTGTCAGTATTTTGGAAGAGCTTGAGTAGTAGTAACAATAGGGTTTTTTTTTACTTTTTAAATTTTTTTATTATCTTTATTTATTTGATAGAGACAGCCAGAAATTGAGAGGGAAGGAGGAGATAGAGACAGACACCTGCAGCCCTGATTCACCACTTGCAAAGCTTTCCCCCTGCAGGTGGGGGTCAGGGGCTCGAACCCGGGTCCTTACACACTGTAAC
Source organism: Erinaceus europaeus (assembly GCF_950295315.1). Taxonomy (NCBI): domain Eukaryota; kingdom Metazoa; phylum Chordata; class Mammalia; order Eulipotyphla; family Erinaceidae; genus Erinaceus; species Erinaceus europaeus. Next base: position 68,543,345 of record NC_080185.1, on the reverse strand, counting down.
ATGTTGCTCAACCAGATGTGCCACCACCCGGCCCCTAACAGTAGTTTTTAAAAAAAGGTTTTGTAGAATTCATTTGTAAAATCATATGGGCCTGACCTCTTGTTGTTGGGGAAGTTTTTGTTTAATATTCTAATTTCTTCAGCTGTAATTGTTCTGTTCATGTTTTGCATCCTATTCTTGGTTTAGACTTGGGAGGGAGTACTTTTCTAAAATTGTATCCATTTATTCTAGATTTTTTTAGTTTTGTGACATATAGTCATTCATAGAAGGTTTCATTTGAAGTTTTGGATTTCTGTGTTGTCTATTGTGATCTCTTTCATTCATTATACAACATATTTGGGTATTCTTTCTTTGTATTTTAGTAAGTCTGGCCAAGGGTTTGTTACTTTTGTTTACCCTTTCAAAGAACCAGCTCTTAACTTCATTGATCTTTGGTATGATTCTTTGTTTTTAAAGCTGTTAAATTCCACTTTAATTTTTGTTATTTCCCTCCTTCTGCTTGCTTTATGTTTCTTCTTTTTCTATCTTCTTCAGATGAGAAGCCAGGCTGCTTATTTGAGTGTTTTCCTGTTTCTTAATGTGTGCCTGTATGGCTATGAATTTCCCTCTTAGTGCTGTTTTATAAGTGTCCCAATATTCTGTAATGCATATTTATTTTAATTTGTATACAACAACATTTTAATTTATTCAATTTTCTCTTTCACCCAATAATTATTGAGTAGTACTCTTCTGGGTTTTCATATTTTGGGATTTTCACTAATAATTCCGTTTGCTGTTCAGTGTTATTTCACTTCCACTGTGGTCTGAGAAGATGCGTGGAATAATTTTGATGCTTCTAAATTTAATGACGTTAATTTGTGACCTATCATGTGATCTATTTATGATAATGTCAAATGTGGATTTGAGAGTAATTTATATACTACTTTTCTATGACAGATAATTCTGAATACATCTTATCTATTCATCCTTTCATTTAATAATTTCTTTCCTTATTAATTTTCTGCCTGATTGATTTGCTTGAGAGAGTGGGGGACTGAAATCTCCAGCTATTATTGTATCAATGTACTTCTTTAAATTTTGTTTTGCATATTTGATGGCCCTTCATTTAGATCATAGATGTTGATTATTGTGAGCTTGTCCTGGTTGACTTATACCCTAATCATTATGTAGTATCCATTTTTTAAAATTTGTTTTTTATATTCTTTTTTTTTAAAATTTTTTATTTAAGAAAGGATTAGTGAACAAAAGCATAAGGTAGGAGGGGTACAACTCCACACAATTCCCAACACCCAATCCCCATAACCCAACCCCTCCCATGATAGCTTTCCCATTCTCTATCCCTCTGGGAGCATGGACCCAGGGTCATTGAGGGTTGCAGAAGGTAGAAGGTCTGGCTTCTGTAATTGCTTCCCCGCTGAACATGGGCGTTGACTGGTCGGTCCATACCCCCAGTCTGCCTCTCTCTTTCCCTAGTAGGGTGTGACTCTGGGGAAGCTGAGCTCCAGGACACATTGGTGGGGTCATCAATCCGGGGAAGCCTGGCCAGCATCCTGGTGGCATCTGGAACCTGGTGATTGAAAAGAGAGTTAACATATGAAGCCAAACAATTTGTTGAGCGATCATGGATCCCAAGCTTGGAATAGTGGAGAGGAAGTGTTACGGAGGTACTCACTGCAAACTCTAGTGTAGTCCTGCTTTCAGGTATATATTTTGCAGTAGTTTATGGATACGTGTGCACATAAGCTCTCTCTCACAGAAACTGGTGTATATCTAGGTTATGGGACTTTGTTGGAAAGTGAACTACCTGAGATGAAATGAGAGTGTACTATTAAAGGAAAGGTCTCACCCGAGTAATGAAGCTGAAGGGTTGTCATTCCACACATGAAATCTCTGGATACATTCTGAGGTGAAGCATGTTGAGGTAGCAATCATTGCTTTGGTTAGGTTGTGATCGGCAGATGCAATGTTATTTGGTTTGGATTGGGAGATGCATACGGGAAAGTGGGCACTATCCAAGGGTTCCAGGACTGGGAGAAGTAGGGGCTCTATAGTGAAGATGTGAGGTTCCTGCTGTCTTAGGGTTCAAAAAGACAATCAATAGTTAATATTATCATCACATTATTTGGTAATTGGGTTAACTTTGAAAAGTCCCTTTGTTATGGTTTGCTGGACAGTACCCAGTATCTTGTATATAGCTGTGCTTTTGGAAGCTTCTAATCTACTTGGTCTAGGCTTTTGAGAGAGTCAGCATATCAAATACATAGCCTATATATTTAAAAGATTCAGTTTGTCTTTTGAGAAGCTTTGAGACATACACTTGATTTCCCCGTCTCATATTAATTAGCTCCTGATTTATATGTCTACATTTTGCTAGGAGTGTACATAAACACCATTCCCACCACCAAAGGACTGTGACCCATCCCTCCCGCCCACTCCCACCCCCCACTGGCCCAGGAAGCTACATGCCTACCCCTCACCACTGGGTTTTTACTTTGGTGCCCTACTTACAATTTGATCAGGTCCTGCTTTTAGTTTCCCTTTCAGATCTTCTTAGTCAGCTTCTGTTGATGAGTGGGATCATCCCATACTCATCTTTATCTTTCTGACTTAGTTCACTTAACATAATTCCTTCTAGCTCTGTCCAAGATGGGTCAGAGAAGGTGGGTTCATTGTTCTTGATAGCTACATAGTATTCCATTGTGTATATATACCACAGCTTTCTCAGGCACTCATCTGGTGTTAGGCAACTGGGTTGCTTCCAGGTTTTAGCTATTATGAATTGTGCTGCTATGAACATAGGAGTACACACCTCTTTTTGGTTGGGTGTTATGGAGTCCTTGGGGTATAACCCCAGGAGAGGAATTATTGGGTCATATGGAAGGTCCATGTCTAGCCTTCTGAGAGTTTTCCAGACTACTCTCCACAGAGGCTGTACCAATTTACATTCCCACCAGCAATGTAAAAGGGTTCCTCTGTCCCCACATCCTCTCCAGCATTTGTTGCTGCTGTCCTTTTTGATGTATGCCATTCTTACAGGAGTGAGGTGGTATCTTAGTGTTGTCTTGATTTGTATTTCTCTGATAATCAGTGACCTAGAGCAGTTTTTCATATGTTTGTTAGCCTTTTGGATCTCCTCTGTGGTGAATGTTTTGTTCATTTCCTCTGCCCATTTTTGGATGGGGTCATTTGCTTTTTTGGTGCTAAGTTTGCTGAGCTCTTTATATATTTTGGTGATTAGTTTCTTGTCTGATGTCGGGCATGTGAAGATCTTCTCCCATTCTGTGAGGGGTCTCTCTGTTTGTTTAATAGTTACTTTGGATGTGCAGAAGCTTTTCAATTTGATGTAGTCCCATTGGTTTGTTTCTGCTTTGGTCTTCCTTGCAATTGGGTTTGATTCATCAAAGATGTCCTTGAGGTGTATGTGGGAAAGTGTTTTACCAATGTTTTCCTCTAAGTATTTGATTGTTTCTGGTCTGACACTAGGTCTTTGATCCATTTGGAGTTGATTTTTGTTTCTGGTGAGATAAAATGTTTCAATTTCATTCTTCTGCTTCTTCTGCATGTTTCAACCCAGTTTTACCAGCACCATTTATTGAAGAAAGCCTCCTTTATCCATTTATTCCTTTAGGCCCCCTTATCAAATATTAGATGACCGTAGGTGTGGGGATTTATTTCTGGGCTTTCAATTATGTTCCACTGGTCTGTGTGCCTATTTTTGTTCTAGTACCATGCTGTTTTGATGATGATGGCTTTATAATATAGTTTAAGGTCTGGGAGTGTGAAGCCTCCATTTCTGTTTCTTTTCCTTAAGATGGTTTGGGCAATTCTAAGTGTTTTCTGGTTCCAGATAAATGTTTGTAGTGTTTGTTCTATTGTCTTAAAGAAGCTTGGTGGAACTTTGATGGGTATTGCATTAAATTTGTATATGGCTCTGGGGAGAATATTCATTTTGATGATATTTATTCTTCCAATCCATGAGCATGGGATATCTTTCCATTTCTTGGTATCAGTTTCTATTTCCTTGAGTAGCGACTCATAGTTTTCAGCATACAAGTCTTTCATTTCTTTGGTCAACTTTATTCCTAGGTATTTGATTGATTTTGCTGAAACAGTAAATGGGAGTGATTTCTGGATGACTTCTTCAGATTTAGTGTTTTCATAAAGAAATTCCACTGATTTTTGTACATTGATTTTGTAGCCTGATACCTTGCTACATTGCCTAATAACTTCCAGTAGTTTTCTGCTGTATTCTTTAGGTCTTTCTATGTATACTATCATATCATCTGCAGATAGTGAGAGCTTGACTTCTTCCCTTCCAATCTGTATTCCTTTGATTCATTTCTCTTGCCTGATTGCTATAGCAAGAACTTCCAATACTATGTTGAAGAGTAACGGTGACAGTGGACAGCCCTGTCTAGTCCCCGATCTGGGAGGGAATGCTTTCAGCTTCTGTCCATTGAGTATGATGTTGGCTGTATGTTTGCTATACATAGACTCCACTATCTTGAGGAATTTCCCATCTATTCCCATTTTGTGTAGAGTTTTGAGCATGAATGGGTGTCGGATTTTGTCAAAGGCTTTCACTGCATCTATTGAGATAATCATGTGGTTTTTGGCTTTGCTTTTATTGATGTGGTGAATGACATTGATTGACTTACAGATGTTGAAGCAGCCTTGCATTCCTGGGATGAATCCCACTTGGTCGTGATGAAAAATCTTTCTGATATGTTGCTGTATCTGGTTGGCCAAGATCTTATTTAATATTTTGGCATCTTTGTTCATCAGAGATATTGGTCTGTAGTTTTCCTTTTTTGTTCTGTCCCTATCAGCTTTTGGTATCAGGGTGATGTTGGCTTCATAGAAGGTGGAAGGGAGTATTCCTGTTTCTTCAATCTTATGGAAAAAGCTTAAGAAGTATGGGTACACTTTCCTGAAAGTTTTGTAGAATTCATTTGTGAAGCCATTTGGTCCAGGACTTTTGTTGTTGGGGAGGTTCTTAATAATGGTTTCAATTTCTTTGTCTGTGATTGGTGCATTTAGATTTTGTAGTTCTTCTTGTTTCAGTTTTGGAAGGGCATATGCTTCTCGGAATTGTTCCATTTCTTCCAGATTCTCTAGCTTGGTGGCGTATAGTTCTTTACAGATGTTTCGCAGGATTCTCTGGATATCTGTGGTGTCAGTTGTGATATCTCCTGCATCGTTTACAATTCTATTAATTTGAGTCTTCTCTCTTTTTTGTTTGGTGAGTCTGGCTAGAGGTTTGTCAATTTGTTTAATTTTTCAGAGAACCAGCATTTGGCTTCATTGATCTTTTGTATGGTTCTTTTATTTTCGATGTTGTTTATTTCTGCTCTACCTTTAGTGATTTCTGTCCTTCTGGATGCTTTAGGGTTCCTTTGTTCCTCTTCCTCTAAGTCCTTGAGGTCTCCAGTAAGGTCGTTCATTTGAGCTTCTTCTTGGTGTTTAATATGTGATTGTATGGCTATAAGTTTCCCTCTCAGTACTGCTTTAGCTGTGTCTCAAATATTTTGATAGGTTGTGTCTTCATTTTCATTAGTTTCCAGGAACATTTGAATTTCCTGCTTGAGTGAGTCTCTGACCCAGTGGTTCTTAAGAGCATGTTGTTTAGTTTGCAAATTCTGTGACTTTTAATAATTGTCTGTTTGTTGTTAAATGTTAGTTTCACTCCACTGTGGTCTGTTAAGATACTTGGGATGATTTCAATGTTCTTGAATTTATTAATGCTGTCTTTGTGGCCTAACATGTGGTCTATCCTTGAGTATTTGTTATGTGGATTTGAAAATAAGTTGTATTCCAGTTTTTTGGGGTGAAGGAGTCTGAAAATATCCAAGAGGTCTAGTCTGTCAATCTCTTCATTCAATTCTCTTGTATCTTTGTTGGTTCTCCTCTTTGTTGATCTGTTTAAGTGTGTGAGTGGGGTATTGAAATCTCCCAGTCTTATTGTATTACTATTGATGTATTTTTGATTTTTTTTCAGTAAGTGCTTGATGTATTTAGATGGTCCCTCATTGGGTCCATAGATGTTAATGATTGTTAAGTCTTCTTGGCTGATTGATCCTCTAATCATTATTTAATGTCCTTGCCTATCTTTTATTACTTAAATTTAAAATCTGTCATGTCTGAGATGAGAATGGGTGTTCCTGCCCTCTTTTGTGGTCCGTTAGCCTGTATGATAGTTTTCCATCCTTTCACTGTAAGTCTGTGTTTATCTTATCTTGACGGAAGAAGAGATACAAAGGGCCGGTAGACATATGAAAAATTCTGAAAGTCGCTAATTGTCAAATAAATGCAAATGAAGACAACAATGAGATACTGCTTTGCCTCAGTGAGAATTTCATACATTGTAAAGGATAGAAACAACAAGTATTGGTGAGGATCTGAGGAAAATGTAGTCTTTCTGTATTACTCATGGGAATATAAATGATAAATTGGTCCAATAACTGTGGAAATAAGTCTGAAGACTTCTCAAGATGCTAGAAATGGGCCTAACCTTTAATCACGAAATTCCTGCATTGGATGTATATGTAAAGGAAGCAAGTATTACCATACAATGAAATCTATGCACACCGATGTTCATTTCCTTTCTTCATCTGTGTAAGACTGTAGAACTCTGCAGGATTTCTTCCTCTTTTTCCTGTAATTTTGGAAGTCCCTCCATACTGGGATGGCTATAGTGCTTACTTTGTTTCTCAGGCAAACATAGCCCTGTGCTTTTGCTTCTCAGTGCCTGAAAGCACTCGCTTGATAAAATTTTCTAGTTGTTTACAGATGGAGAACTAGTTTAGTATTGGTTACTCTTATGGACAGAAGTGGAAGTCCCTAATGTGCCTTTTATAGACGAGTGAGGTGCTCATGTGCCTTTTAAAAGAGAGTTTTAATTGTTTCAATTTTTGGAGTACAATAAAAGTACCCTTTTCTAATTCAAGCAAAATTAATTATAATCATTAGATAGTGCTGTGTTAATTGGACATATAGATTTACTTGTGTGCTTTTTAATTTCTTTACATATAAAGACATTTACATGCTGAATTTGTATGCAGCCAGTTTCAGCTAAAATTTACTAAGGTTGTGACCTTTATTCCTACTGGATTTTATTCATTTATAGCCAAGTGTTTTAATAGAAAATAGAGCAGCATTTTAATTAATTAAATTAATTCCTCAAATACCTTTCTATGATATTTTGCAGAATACATTTTCACTATGTGACAGTACAGAATACAAAAAAATATAATTATACACTTTTCTGAATTGAATAGGTATACTTTAGTCTTACAAGGTGCATTTCTTTTCTCCAGAGATAAGTGAAGCCTTGTTTGAGTTTAGAGCGAAAATTAAGGACTAGTTTGATAGGGTCACTAAGACACTTGGTCTTTCATTATATGTGTCACTATCTCAGTTTTACACTTCTTTTTTATTTTAAATTTATTTATTTATTTAAGAAAGGAGACATTAACACAATCATACGATGGGGGGGTACAACTCTACACAATTCCAGCTACCTGATCTCCATATCCCATCCCCTCCCCAATAGCTTTCCCATTCTCTATCCCTCTGGGAACATGGACCCAGGGTTGTTGTGAATTGCAGATGGTGGGAGGTCTGGCTTCTGTAATTGCTTCCCCACTGAACATGGGCGTTGACAGGTCGATCCATACTCCCAGTCTGCCTCTCTCTTTCCCCAGAAGGGTGAATCTCTAGGGAAGCTGAGCTCTAGGACGCAAGTTTTACACTTCTGTGTTGCCTCTGAAAATGGTTAGAAAAGCAGTGCTTCATCGGGAAAATGGTTACTGGCAGCATTCCTCTGAAGATCACTATTAAAAGTATGCCCTTTCGACTGTACCATAAAAGAAAACTAGTGACCTATATTTCCTGATGAACGTTGTTATTAAGATCCTCACCAAATTATTGGCTAGTTGAATCCATCAACATATTAAGCGAATAATCCATCATAACCAAGTGGATTCATCCTTGGGAAATAGGATGGTTCAACACCAGAAAGTCAATTACTGTGAGATACCACATCAACATCAAGACAGATAGAATTCACATGGTATTATCAGTTGACACAAAAAGCATTAGGCAAGGTTCAAAACACATTTATTGTAACACCTGAAAAAGATGGAAGTAGAAGGGAAATTCTTCAACATAACAAAGACTATATAAGACAACCTCATGACAAACATTTTCATTGTACTGAAAGCTTTTATTCTACAATTGGCAACTAGCCAGGGATGTCCACTCTCACTGCTTTCATCATAGCTCTAGATGTCCTCACCATCACAATCTGGCAAGAAAGAGATATCAAAGAATTTCATATTGGAAAGGAAGAAATAAAATTATTATTTTCAGATGAGATGCTATTATACATAGAGGACTCCATAAACTCTTTAAAAAATCACTGAGATTCCACCTCACACTTGTGAGAGTGGTGTTCATCAGCAAAACAGGAAAATAAAAGTTTTGGAGAGGATGTGGAAAGAGAGGAATTCTGTTACACTGCTGGTAGGAATGCAAACTGCTACAGCCATTATAGAGAATCTTTAAACAAATGTGAATGTAAATGCCTTATGATCCAGCAGTTCCACTCTTAGTCATTTATCCAAAAGATGTGAAACACTAATTTGAAGGGATATATTCACCTCTATGCTCATAGCTGCATTATTCACAGTAGCCAAAGTATAGAAGCAACCTAAATGCCCTTCTTTTTTTTTTTTTTTTTCCTCCAGGGTTATTGCTGGGCTCAGTGCCTGCACCATGAATCCACTGCTCCTGGAGGCCATTTTTCCCCCTTTTGTTGTCGTTGTTGTAGCCTCATTGTGGTTATTATTATTGCCATTGTTGATGGTGTTCGTTGTTGGATAGGACAGAGAGAAATGGAGAGAGGAGGGGAAGACAGAGAGGGGGAGAGAAATATAGACACCTGCAGACCTGCTTCACCGCCTGTGAAGCGACTCCCCTGTAGGTGGGGATCCTTAAGCAGGTCCTTGCACTTTGCGCCACATGTGCTTAACCCACTGCGCCACCGCCCGACCCTCCCTAAATGCCCTTCTATAGATAACTGGATAAAGAAGTTATGAGACATAATAATCACTGGAAACTACTCAACAGTAGAAAAGATGTGTCCTTTGGGATAAAATGGATGGAGGAGAAGATTATAAAGACAAATAAGGGATGGTTTCACTCGTGTGGAATATTGAGAATTGAACAAGAGAACCTGAAAAAAATAATCACTGTATATATATATATATATATATATACAGCTGTTAAAGAATTGTGGTGGTTATTGGGTTATTGTTGGGGCATCAGTGGTGTAGATCTTTGGTGATGGGTGTGGTGTGGAACCATACCTTCATTATTTTTATAGTCTTAGAAATCATTATTAATTAATGTCAAGAGAAAAATGTAAGCCCTTCCCTCTCCAATTCTGAGTGTTAAATTTCACTGATAGGTATTTGAACTTTTTGCACACAGTGCAAAAAAAAGCACTGAAACCTATACTTAACAGTATTTGGTATCATTTGATATTTCAGTGAATGAGATTACTGTAAATCTTTCTCTACCTGTGGATTATTAACATGGTTGATTATCAATGAGAGCTGTAGTCAAACAAAATATGGAAACTTTATAATTTATGTATGGCTTTAAAAAGGCAGAGAAATGAAGAATTATTGCAGTTGGTGCAGGCTTTGATACAATTAATAGTGAATACATATAAATTCTATTAAAGATCTGTCATGGGTTAAAAAAGGAATGAAAAATGTATTACCTATCTTTATTAGATCCAGTTAGGGAGAGACCATACAATGCTAAAGAGCTTTATGAACTGCATATTAATCATAACCAGTTCTCTGAGATAAACTTGTTTCTTGTAACTTATCAACTCTCTGCAGAAGATTAATCATTCTCTTTGGTAAAAAAATGTTTTACATATTGTTATGAGTTTTGAATATTGTAGCTGTAAGAAACTGATGAACATATATTTTAATACTAAAACATATCTCATTGATTTACATAGCTAAGTCAGTTGTTATAATGAATCCGACCTCAATAGGGAGATAGGCTCTTTGTCAAAATATCCCCGTCATTTTTTTCATATTGAGCAAGATTCTGAAGGAAGTTTTATTAGACAGCAGGCAAAACAACTTTGATACTGCAAATAATCACTAGATCATGCAGAAATATTTCTTTCTTCAATCTTTACATTAAGCATCAATTGCTATATGCCAGTACTGTTTTTTTATATGTCACTTTCATCCTGAAATCTTTCATCTCTTTGAAAATGAAGAGAATTGGCTTAAGGGGCTGGTTAAAACAAACATGCTAATGTACTATATTACTAAAGGTAAGGGATGTGTACCATCTATAATATGACAAAGATAATTAAGATCTTGTTTTAAAAGTGTGTGACAAGGTTTCACAAGATTATGAAACTTTCAGATAAAATATGATAAAAGGTAACATTATATCTTGTATTTTGTATTGTTGCCTTACAAAACTGGGAGATATTATTTGCAAGGAGGTGGTCCTCTTTCTCTGTCTCTCTCTTCCTCTCTATCCCCACTGCATCTAAATGTCTCTCATCCTCTACTGAAGTAAAAGAAAAAAATTGAAAAAAAAAAAGAAAAAAAAGAAAAAACTTGGACACCAGACTTGGTAGAGTCCTCACGCAAACACCAAACCCCAGAGATAACCCTAGTGTCAAAAATACAAATAAAACAAAAAATAAAATCCGGATATTTAACCATGTGAGGAAGACATTTAGTAGCATATATCCTTTATTTGCCTTTAATATTGCAGACTAAAATACTTGTTTAAAAAGTTAAAAATACAGTGTATGTACATTAAAATAAAATTATTCTTTCCATCTTCTACTTTAGGTGTAATTACTATCAATAGTATGTTATGTAATCCTTATGATATCTTTTAATAACTTGCTAAAGAAATACAGAGAAAGTAAACTCTTAATAAATTATTCCAAAGTAAATTCACTTATGTAAATAACACCTATTTAAATTTTTCTTACTTTTTATTTATTGGGTAAAGACTCAAAAGGGAAGGGGGAGAGAGAGAGAGACAGACAGACACCTTAAGCATTACTCCACCATTCAAAAAGCTTTCCCCCTGCTGGTGGTGACTGGGGGCCTTGAACCCCAGGTCTTTGCATATTGTAAAATGTGCGCTCAGTCTGGTGCTTCACCATCTGGCCCCCAAGACCCATTTTAAAGGAGTAAAAACATACAGTTATATGAAGCTTTTATTTTTTGCTATTTTTCTCTATGAAGATCAATAATATCAATAGTTTGACTTGGAACATTATAATTTATTACTTTAAATTTCTTAATTTTATGTAAGTTGATCAGAGTATCTGTTTACTGTAACTGGCTCTTTTCACTCAACTTGAAATGTCATAGTCATTTACAGTCTTCAGTGTAGCTACAGCTTATCATTTTAATTGTTCTATAGTGAGGTTCAGCAAATAAGTGCCAGAAAGTAAAAGTAAATGACTCTGTGTATCACACAGCCCTTATTATAAGCACTCTGCTTTGGCTGCTATAATGCTATATGTATATTAATCAGTATGGTTGTGGCCCAATAAAATTATTTCTTTTGTTTTTGTCCTTGCTGGGGCTTCATCAATCTAGGCCAACCTTTTTCAGACACAGAAATAAAAAGAGAGAGAGAGGTAAAGACACCACAGCACCAAAGCTTCCCCCAGTGTGGCTGGGACCAGGCTCAAACTTGGTTCACTTGCTTGGCAAAACAGACACCCTCTCTGCTGATCTATCTATCTTGCCAGCTATCCTATACATCATTTATTTATTCATTCACTTTTAAATTTATTTATTCAAATATTTATTATTTATATATTTATTTATTTTACCATAGCATGGTGGTACCTAGGAAAACCTGAGACCTTGAAACCTCAGGCATGAAAGTTTTTGTATTATAACCACTATGTTATCTCCCATGCCCTCCTATGTATGTATATATGATCAGCACGATTAACTCATAGTTTCCCAGTAGTTTCCCAGGTAGTAAGTGGGACTAAGCTTTCCTGGAGGAGTGGAAGAAGTATCTCTGGTAGTTTCTGAACACCCTAAGCAAATCCTCAGGGGATTGCCTTCAGAGTCTATTCCTATGGAGACTTATTTCCAATACAGTGTCAGCTATGCCACTCACAGGCATGTGATTAAAATGCACTTGTAAGTGATTCTGATCCTAATTTGTAACCTTTAATTAATTGCTACCCTTTCTGGTTTTCAGTTTGTACAATTAAAGGACTAGAGTGTTAGGGGACACAATCCCTTTTGAATTCTGTTCAATGTTATAAGGTTCCCTACTTTAGAAGCCTCTTCCCAGTTGTAACCTATTCATATACATGAGGCCTTATTAACTGGTGGCAGCATTTCTCCGTTTCTGCCCTGACTACTTTGGATTTTTTTTAAGTTTTTTTTTAATATATGAATTTAAAATAGCATAATGAGGAAAAGCATTGTAATAGGTAAGCAAAGATGGGAACAAGGTAAGAAAGTGAGCAAAAGAGTATCTGTTATGGTATTTAATTGGTAGGTTTTTTTTATTTTCTCACTTCATCATTGAAAGAATTCAGCATCTAAAATTTTGGTAAATCAACAGTAGAGAAAATCTTGATGTACTAACAATTTTTGCCTTTTAATATAAGATAACCATACTGGATAAACTTAGTCCTCTTTAGATCAGTGTTTGCTTGAACTTTTGCTTTGCAGTCAGTGCCCTCCCTGGTGTTCTATGCATCCCACAATCTTGAGGTGAGGGGTATAGTATTTCATAGTAATATTTCTATACCTAATGGATTTGACATAAATTAAAATGTGCCATTAAGATATGCCATCACTACATGTCCCTGATTTTAGTACATATTTTCTTTTAAAACATTTTATTTAATTTAATGAGAGAGAGATACAGAAAGAAAGACAGACAGACTAGAACACTGCACAGCTCTGGCTTATGGTGGTGCTGAAGAGTTATTTAGTCACTGGTCCCTCACTATTTTGAGCTGTTTTTGTTTGTTTCAAAATAGACTGAAAGAGAGATGGAAAAACACCATAGTAGCACAGATGCTTCCCTAATGTACTTGGGGCCAGGTTTACGCCTGGGTCATGTGTATGACAAAGCAGACAACCTTGCTGATGAGCTATCTTGTTGATTTTACAATTTATGTTACTACATAGAATAAAATCACTCATGTCCATGGTAATTCTTTATATATATTATTTATTTACTAGGTAGCGACAAATCAAGAGGGAAGGGGGGATAGAGAGGGAGAGAGACAGAAAAACACCTGCAATACTGCCTCACTCTTGGAAAGCTTTCCCCCTTCAGCTGGGGATATGGGGGATTGTACCTAGATACTTACACATTATAACAAGGGCCTCTATGCTAATTCTTTTGAATATGATTTATTTTAGAAATTGTATATTCTGTTGATTTTACTAAAGGATAACAAGAATAGAGAAATATAAATATTTCTACTTTTCTATCCTTGACCTGATCTCTCAGTCATATCTGGATTTCACACTTAAACAGGGTGCCATTTGTAATTTACTTTGACCATATTTAGGAGACTTTCTGTTAAGACTGTCTATTATAATAACGGGTTTAATGGCATTTTGTATTTAAAAATAATTTTGTCAAATATTTAATTAATTAATTAATTATTTGTTTGTTTGTTTTGGATAGAGAGAGAAATTGAGAGGAGAGAGAGGGAGATAGAGAGGGGTGATAGAGAGATTCACTTATAGCACTGCTTCACCACTTATTAAGCTACCTCCCCATTTGGGGACCTGAGGCTTCAGCCAAGGTCCTTACAGTTTGTAATGTGTGTGCTCAATCAAGTTTGCCACTGCCCAGCTCCCCAAATTATTTGAAGGAGGGAGGGAGGGAAGGAAAGAGGGAGGGAGGCAGGGAGGGAGAGAGGTGGAGGAGAAAGAGAAATAAAGATTGGACCTTTGATCTCTGTGCACATGCAGGAAAGTTTGATGTACTTCCTTTGTGATACTTCCCTAGTCCTAGAATTAACATTTAAAATATATATAATGAGCAAAGAAGACAAAAAAGTTAAAAAATTTAATACATATAGTAACCAGGATTTGTGTTTTGGTAATAGTTTTGGAAGCTAAAAGCACTACCTTGTAAATAAATAAATCAAAGAGATGAATTTAATAGACTACTTGACATTGTCTCAAACAGGCATGAGGGAATTTGAATGCGCTTAAATAACAACTTATTGGTAATATAAGGCTTTTCAATGGATTTTATTAGTAATTTATTTTATTAGTAATTTTGCAAAAACGGTATCATCTGTTTTCCATCTACACCATGCCTCGGCCTCGCGTGAGCTTAATGTGCAGCTTGGCGATACGAGAATCTGGCATGAAGCCCAGCCAGTCTATCTTGGCATTACTCTCGATCGCACTCTGTCATTTCACAAACATCTCATAAAAACTGCAGCAAAGGTGGGCGCGAGGAATAACATCATTGCAAGACTGGCCAGCTCCTCATGGGGTGCGAGCGCTTCCACACTACGATCATCCTCTCTGGCATTATGCTATTCCACTGCAGAATACTGTGCCCCAGTATGATTCTGTAGCCCCCATGTCCACTTGGTAGATTCCAAATTATATTCCTCCATGAGGATAATTTCTGGAACCATCCGTTCCACCCCGGTTCCATGGCTGCCAGTTCTTAGCAACATCACCCCGCCAGATATTCGTTGGGATGCGGCATCATCTAAGTTCATTTCCCACGTCTACGCTCGACCGGACCTGTCAATATACGCGGATATCTTCGCCCACCCTGTTCAACACTTGACGTCTCGTCACCCAATCTGGTCCACTACGCCTACACTGAACTTCTCTGTTCCAGTCTCTTGGAAACAGAGCTGGCAGTCAGCTAAGGTAAAGAACAAACACCTCATCACAGACCCCTGCAAGCGTCAACCCGGCTTTGACCTAGCACGTTATGATTGGGCTCTCCTCAATCGCTATCGAACAGGTCATTCCATCGCTGGGGAGCCAGAGATGACCCGAACTGCCCCTGCGGCTACAGACAGACTATGACCCACATAGTCAACGACTGCCACCTCTCCAGATTCAAAGGAGGTCTCGAAACTTTACATCAGGCTCAACCTGATGCTGTTGACTGGCTACGGAAGAAGGGCAAACGCTAGAAGAAGAAGTAACTTAATATTGATTTAAACTATTATAATTCTGCTCTGTTCCCACCATCAGAGTTCTCCCAGTGGCTCATTTTCCTATTTATCCTTATGGAATTTTCCTTTGTCATGTAGAAACTATTTAATTTGATATAGTACCATTTATTCAATCTTGTTTTTATTTCCCTGGCCTCTGGGGTGACGTCTCCAAATTTATCTTACGTGTTAACATCATAAAATGTTTCATCAATATGTTCTTCTATGTATTTTATACTTTCAGGTCTAATATCCAGATCTTTTATCTACTTAGAGCTAATTTTGGTGTATGGTGTTAATTGGTGGTCTAGTTTTCTCTACATTTTTCTACATGTGTCTGTCCAGTTGTCCCATCAGCATTTGATAAAGAGACCTTCTTTCCTCGTTAGGCAGCTTCCCCCCTTTTCATATATAAGTGCCTATACATGTGTGGGTTAAATTCTGGGCTCTATCCTATTGCATTGGCTCATATGTCCATTTTTGTTCCAATACCACACTGTTTTAACTACTACTACCTTGTAGTATAACCTGAAGTGTCAGGCATTGTGATGCCTCCATTTTTCTTTTTCCCACAGGAGTGCTTTTTTAAAGTTCCACATGATTTTTTAGTAAGTTCTTTAATTTCCTGGAACTATGTCATTGGGGTTTTAATAATAATTGCATTGAACCTATAGATTGCTTTTGGAAGAATTGCCATTTTAATTATATTTGTTTTTTCAATCCATGAACAGGGAATGCTCTTCCATTTTGTGTCATCCTCTATTTCCTTTAACAGTATTTTAACGTTTTCATTGAAAAGGTCTTTCACCTCCTTTGTTAGATGTATTCATATGTATTTTAGCTTTTTGGTCTCAGCTGTAAATGGGATTGCTTCCTTCATTTCCCTTTTGTCTGGTCCATATGCTTTATAGAGAAATGCAACAAATTTGTAGATATTGATAATGTAACTTTTATGAATTTGTTATTTCCTGTATTTTTTGCGGAGTTTCTGGGGTCCTCTAGGTATATCAACACATCATCTACAAATAATGATCATTTAACTTCATTCTTTTCAGTTTGGATTTATTTGATCTCTCTTTCTTGCCTGATTGCAATACTAAGGACTTCTAGGACTATGTTGAATAGAAGTGGTGAGAGTAGACATCCTTTCCTGGTTCCTGATTTTAAGGAGGAATCTTTCAATTTTTTCCCTTTTGACTATGATGTTAGTCATGGGTTTGTAATATATAGCCTTTACTATGTTGAGCTATTTTTCTTTCACTACCAATTTCTTGTGGGTCTTTATCATAAATGTATGTTGAAGCTTGTCAGATGCTTTTATTGTATCTATATATAAAAATCATGTAATTTTTATCTTTATTTTTATTGACACAGTAGATTACATTGATTGACTTGAGTATGTTGAACCATCCCTACTTCCCAGGGATGAATTCTACTTAGTTTTGGTGGATTATTCTCTGTGCTGTTGAATTCGATTAATCAAGATTTTGTTGAGGATCTTTGCATCATTATTCATCAGAGATATAGGCTGATAGTTTTCTTTTATGGTGGAGACCTTCTCTGCTTTGGGGTCAAAGTTATGTTAGCCTGTTTGAATGTATTTGGGAGTATTCCCTCTTCTTCTATTTTCTGGAAGAGTTTGAGGAGTATGGGTGCTCTTCTTTGAGTGTTTTATAGAATTTGTTAGTATAGCCATCTGGACCCTGGCTTTTATTCTTGAGGAGGCTTTTGATTATTGTTTCTTTTTTTTTTTTTACTAGTGATAGGCCTGTTAAGTTTATCTACTACCTCTTGTGTCAAGGTTGGCAGTTTATATGACTCTAAAATTGTATCCATTTCTTATAATTTACCAATTTTTTTCTATAGATATGTCTATAGTAGCCTTCAATGGTGCTTTGCATCTCTACCTTGTCTGTTGTAATACCTCCTCCCACATTTCTGAGTGGTTTTACCCTAGCTTTATCTCTTTTCCTCTTAGAGAGTATAGCTAGTGGTTTCCTTTCAAAGAACTAGCTCTTTGTTTCATTTGTCTTCCTAATGTTCTTTTTGTTTTCTGTTTCATTCATTACTGCTCTGCTATTTATTTTCTGTCTTCTGCTGAATGTTGGGTCTCTTTGTTGCTTTATTTTTAGTTGGTTGAGATGGGTTGTTAGATGGTTTACTATTGCTTTCTCTTCTTTATTAAAGTGGGCCTGTATTGCCATGAACTTCCCTCTCAAGATTGCTTTTGCTCCATCCCATAGAGTCTGATAGCTGGTTTCTTCATTTTCATTGGTATCAAGTTAATTATTTATTTATTTTTTGATCTCTTCAGTGGTCCATGTATTGTTCAGAAACATGCTGTTTAATCTTCAGACTTTTCTTTTTGTGGTTGATTTCTAGCTTCATATCATCATGGTCTGAGAAGATCCATTTTATAATTTTAATGTTTACATATTTGTTTAGGCTGTCTTTGGGTCCCAGCGTGTAGTTAATCATTATGACTATCTCATGTGTACTTGAGAAGAATATGTATTCATTTCTTTTGGGATGGACAGTTCTGTATATATCTGTTAGGTCCATTTCATCTATGGTTTCATTTAAGATCTCTAGTTCCCTATTGCTTTTTGTGTCTGAATGATCTGTCTCTTGCTATGAGTGGTGTGCTAAGATCTCCTACTATTATTGTGTTGCTGTCAATGTCTTTCTTAAATTCAGTAAGTAAGTGTTTTATAATCGGCTTTACCTGAATTTGATGCATACATATTTATAATGGTTATGTTGGACTAATCCTTTGACCATGATGTAGTGTCCCTCTGTCTCTGCTTGTTTTCTTTACCCAAAAGTATTTTTTTATCTGAGAATAGAGTAGTTGTCTCTGCCCCTTTTTTCTATATTATTAGATTGAAATATCTTGCTGCAGCCTTTTACATTAAGCTTCCATTTGTCATTTCTTTATATATGTCTTTCATGAATAGATATGATGTCTGGATCCTGTTCTTTAATCCATGTGTCTCCTCTGAGTCTTTTTTGAGAGGTTAATTTTGGTCACTCACACTTAAGGTGATTATTTATGTGCTTTACTTATATTCATTCTGATTGTTGTTTTGAGTTGTTTTTTCTTTTAATTGTTGATTATTTGCCCTTTTATTTCTATCTGTCATTTTGTGTGGATGGGTTTTGTGATGAGTTCCTGACTGATTTTCTTGTACTTTCTGTAAATCTCTGTTTGTAGTTTTCTATTCTGCTTACCATAACTATAATAACTAATATAATATGTCTAAAGTTTTTTAAGTTGATTTTGAGTAACTTATATTTGATAGAAATGCTTATATATTAAATCACTTCTCTTTCCTGTTTTATTGCCCCCCCTTTTTTTACTGTGTTCTTAGTTCTAATTTACTGCTGTTCACCTAGCTTAGAATGTGTATTCCTTGACTTATTGTTTACTTGTGGGGTTTCATTCACTAATTCTGTAAGGTGGGGTTGATGGTGGCAAATTTCCTTAGTTTTTGGATATTTGAGAAGACCTTTATTCCTTCCTCGTATTTGAAACATAATTTACCAGGATACAATATCTGTGGCTGGAATTCTGTCTCTTTTAGCACTTTAAATATGCCACTCCGCTCTCTTCTTGCTTCTACAGTTTGTGAAGAAAAGGCTGGTGAAATCCTTATAAGTCTACCTTTGTATTAAATTTCTTTCCTTTCTTTCTCTAGCAGCTTGTAAAGATTTTTTCCTTGTCACTGCATTTTGATAGTTTGCAGTGATGACCCTTTGTATTGGTAATTTTGCATTCATGTAATGGGGTGTACTTTTTGCCTCTTTAATAAGTATATTCTGAGGATTGCCTAAGTGAGAAAAATTCTCATATAATATTTCACTGAAAATGGTCTGTGTTCCTTTCTTTCTGTCCTTTTCCTCTGATGAAGTCTACAGTTTCACAGAGTCACTTCACTGTTTCAAAGCCTTTCTTCTCCTTCATCTTGAAACTATAAGAGTAGGATAATTGTGTATTCTATATTAAATATTTATTTTGCATGAGTAAGTCTATTTTCTTTTCTTTTTTTTTGCCTCCAGGGTTATTGCTGGGGCTCAGTGCCTGCACCATGAATCCAATGCTCCTGGAGGCTATCCCCCCATTTTGTTGCCCTTGTTATTTTATCACTGTTGTGGTTATTATTGTTGTTATTGATGACATTCTTGTTGGATAGGACAGAGAAATTGAGAGAGGATGGGAAGACAGATAGGGGGAAGGATAGACACCTGCAGACCTGCTTCACAGCTTATGAAGTGACTCCCTGCAGGTGGGGAGCCGGGGGCTTGAACCGAGATCCTTATGCCAGTTTTTGCACTTCGTGCCATGTGCACTTAACCAGCTGCGCTACTGCTTAACCCCGGAGTAAGTCTATTTTCTAAGCCTTCTACCTGAGCTTAAAATCCACTCAAATTATCTTTCACTCCCTGCAGGTCTGTTTAATTAAAGCTATTCTTTGATGCTTCATAGCTTCTTAATGAACTCTGAAGTTATTCTTTCATGTTTTCTAATTTCATAGAGAACTGTGGTTGAAATTCTTCTTTCATGTTTTCTAGTTTCTTATAGAACTCTATTCTGAGCTCTTATTTTGTGTTTCTTAACCTCTTTGTGAAATATTCTTTTAACTCTTGAATATGCTTCTCAATACTGTGCTTAGATTTTTGGACAGTACTTATAGTTAGCTTTCTGTAGTCTTTCTCTGATAGTTTCTTTACATCTATAATTTCTGAGTCTTTTTTCATTTCTGTTTGACTAATATGACATGTTTCGTTGTTGTTGAAGTATTTTTGTTTACACATTTATTGTGTTGATTATTGTTGGCCAGCAGCTGGTGTTATATTAATCTCTGTGTTTTGCTTTTTTATCTGTTGGGTGGTGGAAGGGTGAAGGCTGGGGTTTGGTTTCCTTTTGTTTACTTGAGCTTTTTGTGTTCAATTGTTTTTATATCGGTTTCACTGTATGATTTCAGTCTGAAATCAAGCCTCAAGGGTTTGTTGCTGGGGAGCACCTGTGTTTAGAAAAGGAGATTGCTAACAGAGTGTGAGATCTTTGCATCAAACGAAAGGCTAGTAGTCAATATGTATATGTATATGTTTATGTATATGATGTATATCCAAACTCAGCAGCATCAACAACAATAATGAATAAATAAGCAAAAAATGATAACAACAAAAAATAAGACCCCCAATAAAAAGACCCCCCCAAAAGGGAGAGGATATGAAAAAATTTTCACCAGAAAACCAATAAACCAACAGACATGAAAAAATGCTCCAAGTCGGCTACAGAGTAGTAGCTGCTGTGTTTCTCTCCTCTCCTCTCTGGGTCAGCTAGGAATACCAAAGGAGACTACCTGGGACTGCAACAAGACAGGACTAGAACAACTTCAGGAATCCACCAAATCACTGGTGAGTGCAAACACATGTAGCTCATGGACAGAGAGGAGCCTAGGGTGAGATTAAGTGGCTGGTAGCTGTCCAGCAGTTTACCAGTTGAGACACCACCTCCAATTCGTTTCACCAACAAAAATATGTCTGAAGGGAGGAGAGGACTCCCCTAAGAATCACCAAATGCAACTGTGAGTCTCCATTGCTACTGCCCTCAGAATCTGGAGCAGTGTGGGGAGGGCCTTTGCTGACACCAGGGGACAGAGAACTAACTAGGAAAATGGAGAAGATCTATACCTCGGTGACCTAGCCATGGGGCTGTGAAAGTCTCTTTGCATAACCACTGGATTATCTCTGCCCCACCCTGCTTTATCTCTTGGTCAGGAGTCAGTGATTAAGCTAAGAAGCCTACTTACAGTTTAAAAGCACTTAGGCTTCCATAGCCTACAGGGAAGAAAAAGAACAAAAGAGGATTTTAAGCAACTATTCTCCAACTCAGAGATTGAAGTAATATTAAAACAACTGTTAATTTCCATAACTGTGAACCCTTTAACTACCTTACTTAGAAACAAGTCAATCCAGGCAAGAGTGATTAAGTAATTTGAAAAGTACTGATGAGAGAGGGACCTCAGAACTATACAGAATAGTTAAACCAATAAGAAGAAATATTAGATAAATGAACCAGGACAAGAGTCCAGCTAAAATCCCACTCAAAGGTGGAAACATAATATAATGAGGTCTACATCCAAACACTAGTTAAGAAAATAATCACAGAGATGAGTAAATAGTTTGAAAGAATTGTCATCAGAAATGCAGAAACAACAAATGAGACTCTCGAAGAAAACACTAATTATCTCAAGGTTACTAGAGAGCTAAAAGCTGAAATAGCTGAGCTAAGAACACAACTGGTTGACCAAGATAAAACAGCATCAGAACAGGGTAACAAAATAGATGAACTCCAGAAAACAGTAGAGGGGAGAGAGAATAGAATAAAGGAGACTGAAGACAGAATTAGCAAGAACGAGGACAAATTAGAGACAACTACAAAAGGAGTAAGACAATTCAAAAAGAGATTAAGAGATACTGAAAACAACAACAGAGACCTATGGTTTATCTTCAAAAGAAATAATATACCCTTTATTGGCTTACCAGAGGAAGAAAGAGAAGGAGAGGAAAAAAGTATTCTTCAGGACATAATCGCTGAGAACTTCTCTAGTCTAGACAACATAAAAACATAAAGGTTCAAGAAGCCCAGAAGGTCCCAAACAGTATTAATCTGGACTTAAAGACACCAAGAACATCATATTTAGTATGGAAAGGGATAAGGATAAAGAAAGGATCCTGAAGGCTGCAAGAAAAAAAAAACAGAGTCTCCTACAGAGGAAAACCCATAAGATTAGCAGCAGACTTCTCCACACAAACATTACAGGCCAGAAGATAATGGCAAGATAACTATTGAGTGCTCAATGAGAAAGGCTTTCACCCCAGACTACTGTATCCTGCTAGACTGTCATTCTGAATATATGGAGGCATAATAACCTTCTCAGACAAGCAACAGTTAAAAGAATCAACTATCACCAAGCCTGCCCTGAAAGAATTTGTTGGGCAGTACGCCAGCTTCTCCCTACTTAACCTGCAGTCTATTTACATAACCTGTTACCTAAGAACCGCCCTGCCTGCAGGGCACTGGTTTAATCCCACTAGGTTTGAACTGTCTCTTTACTCCGCCCCCTCTCCTTGTCACACCCTGATTTCCACCAATCTTTTTGCTCCACCCTATCTACGTCACATCCTGTTTCCATCCTACTTGGCGAGTATATATACAGCTGCTCCTCTGGTTGAATACACTGGGGATTGCTGTCAGTCAAGGAGTGTAACAGAAGGGATCCCAGAAGCAGAACTAGAAGCATACCAACAATCTCCCCTTTTCTTTTTAACTAATTGACCATAGTATCAGGAGTGTGGGGTGAACAGAAACCTATATCGTACAGGCATTAAAAAAAAAACTGGCACAAACTTGGAGGAACAAGTAAGGGAGCAACAAGAACCAGTGTGATGCCAAGGGAAGGCCTGAGGGGGGCGTTTCTTGCCTCTGTGGGCTTCTCTTGCCTCTGGGGCATTTCTTGCCTCGGGGGGCATTACCTAGCAAGGAGGGGGTCTATGTCCTATAGAGGCCCAAGGCAGCTGGCTGCAGTCAGTCTTTGAGAAACCCAGCAGTGTAAAGGGAAGCTGCTATAAAGTTGTGCAAAGTGTCCCAAGAGGTGTACCAGTGAGTCTGATAGAAGTGCCAGTCCAAAGCACATGTTCATGGAAGAAATGCCAGGGGGCGAAACGTTGCATGGGGAAGGTCAGCCACTGGAATTCTGCTCTTCTGTAGAGAAATTGAAAGCAGCAATTCACTTACTTATGAAACAAAACTTGTAGCAGGTTAGAAGTTTGCCACAATTAATAACTCTATTATAATTGGAAGTCTTTTCTAATATGATTTTAAGGTTGTTTAAACAGTTTAAACAATAAAATGTGGAAAGGTAAACAGAAGAACCATGGTTAAAAGCCTCAGGTATGAGAATCATTAGTATAACCATTGTGCAATCTATTGTTCCTAATTGAGAAGGTATTTGAGAGCTTTACATATCAATAAGGTCTTTTTTTAACCTTTTGTTACACCCATACCAGATGGAAACACACCCTAGGTGTGTGCAGGTTTTTTAAACGAACTTAGTTAAAATTTATTGATTTTTAACTAATTTTTACCTCAGACTTTAAATGTCAGTTAATTTTACCTTTATGAGAATTATGTTGAAAACTTTTTTCATTTAACTTTGCCTGGTAAGAATGTAGCCTTAAAATTACATTTCTAACCTTAAAGTCAATGTTTACCAAACTTCAAACACACACATAAACATGGTCTTCAATACACAAGGAGAAATACTTTTGTTACGAAGACATGTCATTTTAAACACGAATTTAGATCTGTACTGTCTTAGTTGTTCAGGGGGTGCGTTGTCCGGCAGTGGCCTCTTGCCCAACTTCACCTCCAGGAAGTGCAGGGTGCGATCACTGCATGGATGTCTGTGTATTCTAGCTCTTCTGCCATCAGAGCCAAGCTGGGGATCTTGGCCAGGGGGCCCAGTCCCGGCAGGGAGCCAATGGTCTCCGGTTGTTCCGGGATCTACCCAGACACCATAGCAAGAGGGCGGGCGGGCAGGCCATGCAGAAGGAGCGGGCCGAGGCGCCCCGGGGCGGGGGCCAGGATGGGCTGCAGCCCTGCCTGCCTTGTCTGCCTTGCCCACCTTTCTGACCCCGGCGGCTGAGCAGTGTGGACAGAGCCCGTGCCCAACGCCCCACGCCCCGCGGCGGTGAGCAGTCTCCTGCGGGTGGGCGGCAGGCAGAAACCAGAGTATGGCCCAGAGCAAAATGTTCCAGAGACAGAGAAACTGTCTCATGAAGAAAGGGCAGAGGCCTTTGGAAACCTCTTCATAAGTTGAAAAGCAGCCCATAGTGGATAGGTAGCCAAACATCTTCACTTATCTGGGAAATGGGCAGGTTAGGCCCCACATTAGGCACCATATGTCAGTCAAGCAATGTAACAGAAAGGATCCCAGAAGCAGAACTAGAAGCATACCAACAGATTGCCTTCTGGCTCTGAGAGTTCCAGAGTCTATCTCCCTCTCACACGCAGCAGCCTAGGCTGACTCCAGTTGAGTTCTCTCCAACCCAGAGAGCACTTGCTCAGGAAGAAGCATCCTCAGGCTAGCCCAGCATAATGGCACCCGAACAGGGACAGGAATCTCGGCTCCATACACATGCAGCAGACCAAAGAAGACCAGATAATTAAAGCCACCATGGCCTGCCTTTCAACTTTTGAAGAGGTTTCCCAAAGCCTCTACTCTTTCTTCATGAGACAGCTTCTGTGTCTCTGGAACATTTTGCTCTGGGCCACACTTTGGTTCCCCCTGCAAGTGGGATCCTGGAGACTCAAACTTGGATCCTTATGCTGGTCCTTGCAGTTCGCAGCACCTGCACTCAACACGCTATGCTACTGCCCAACTTCCCAAACACATTTTTTAAGGACAATAGAACAAATGCTTATCTGGAACCAAAAAAGACCTAGAATTGCCAAAACAATCTTGAGAAGAAAGAACCAGAGGCATCACACTCCCAGAATTCAAATTGTATTAAAGAGCCATTGTAATCAAAACTGCTTGGTACTGGAACATGAATAGACACACTGATCAGCGGAATAGAATTGAGATCCTGGAAGTAAGCCCCCACACGTATGGACATCTAAACTTTGACAAAGGTGCCCAGACTATTAATGGGGAAAGCAGAGTCTCTTCAACAAATGGTGTTGGAAAAAATGAGTTGAAATATGCAGACGAATGAAACTGAACCACTATATTTCACCAAGTACAAAATTAAATTAAATTCCAAGTGGATCAAGGACTTGGATGTCAGACCAGAAACTATCAAATACTTAGAGGAAAATATTGGCAGAACTCTTTTCTGCATAAATTTTAAAGACATCTTTAATGAAACGAATCCAATTACAAAGAAGACTAAGTCAAGCATAAACCTATGGGACTACATTAAATTAAAAAGCTTCTGCACAACAAAAGAAACCACTACCCAAACCAAGAGACCCCCTCACAGAATGGGAGAAGATCTTTACATGTCATACATCAGATAAGAGGCTGATAACCAAAATATATAAAGAACTAGCCAGACTCAACAACAAGAAACCAAATAACCCCCGTCCAAAATGGGGAGAGGACATGGACAGAATATTCACCACAGAAGAGATCCAAAAGGCCAACAAACACATGAAAAAATGCTCCAAGTCTTTGATTGTCAGAGAAATGCAAATAAAGACATCAATAAGATACCACTTCACTCCTGTGAGAATGTCATACATCAGGAAAGGTAACAGCAGCAAATGCTTGAGAAGTTGCGGGTCAAAGGAACCCTTCTGCACTGCTGGTGGGAATGTAATTTGGTCCAACCTCTGTGGAGAACAGTCTGGAGAATTCTCAGAAGGCTAGAAATGGACCTACCCTATGATCCTGCAATTCCTCTCCTGGGGATATATCCTAAGGAACGCAACACACCCATCCAAAAAGATCTATGTACACATATGTTCTTAGCAGCACAATTTGTAATAGCCAAAACCTGGAAGCACCCCAGGTGTCCAACAACAGATGAGTGGCTGAGCAAGTTGTGGTATATATACAAAATGGAATGCTATTCAGCTTTAAAAAAATGGTGACTTTACCATTTTCAGCTGATCTTGGATGGACCTTGAAAAGTTCATGTTAAGTGAAATAAGTTAGGAACAGAAGGATGAATATGGGATGATCTCACTCTCAGGCAGAAGTTGAAAAACAAGATTAGAATAGAAAACACATGTAGAACCTGAAGTAGAGTTGGTGTATTGCACCAAAGTAAAAGACTCTTGGATGGGTGGGTTGGTGGGGAGAATACAGGTCCAAAAACGATGACAGAGGTCCTAGTGGGGGTTGTATTTTTATATGGAAAACTGGGAAATGTTATGCATGTACAGACTATTGTATTTACTGTCGAATGTAAAATATTAATTGGCCAATAAAGAAATTTACAAAAATGCTCCAAGTCATTGATTGTCAGAGAAATGCAAATACAGGCAAAAATGAGATACCAATTCACCCCTGTGAGAATGTCATATATCAGAAAAGATATATGCTGGAGAGGGTGTAGGAGAGAGAAGAAAGGGGAAGAAAGAGATACCTACAGCACTGCTTCATTGCTTGCGAAACTTTACTTTCAGGTGGGGACCATTGTTCTTGTATTTTAGAACATGTGTGTTCTACTTCTTCTTTTTCTTCCTCCTCTTCCTTTTCCTCCTTTCTCCTCTTTATTTTTCTGCTTTCCTCATACTCCTTCTCTTCTTCCCTGTAGAACCACTCAGCCTAATTAGTGATAGTGCTGGGTATTAAATTTGGGGTATATCAGATGCAATTCCTATGAGCTACCACTGTACTCTTTGTCATTCATTTTTCTTGGGGAATATCTAGAATCTCTTTAGGTCAGTTCATATAGTGCAGCTTTTAAGTCTCATTTCTTTTTCATTTTTATTTATTTATTATTGGAGAGAGACAGATTGAGAGAGGTAGGGGAAAGAGATTAAGGGAAAGAGGAAAGAGACAGAGAGAAAACTGCAGCCCTGATTCACCACTCATGAAGCTTCCCCTCTGCATGTAGGGACCAGGGCTTTGAAATGGTCCTTGTGCACTGAAATGTGTAAGCTTAACCAGGTGTGACACCCCCTGACCCTGAAGCCTCTCTCTCTCTCTCTCTCTCTCTCTGTCTCTTTAACTGGTATACTCCTCAGCTCTGTCATATGGTGGTGCAGGGGACTGAAACTGTAACTTTAGATCCTCAGGCATGAGAAAGTCTCTTTGCATTTCCATTATGCTGTTTACCCCTGCCCCAAGTCTCATTTCTTTCCTAGTGCCTTGTGGGTATTCTAAAGTAATGATGAAAATTAAAATAAATGAGAGTCAAACAATGTGCTATAATAGATGAAATATAGTTATGTTAATGTTGATTCATTATGAAGCTTTAACCATTTTGCATGCTAATTTTGTGGGAAACCTGTGCAACTGAAATGCTGAATAAGAATTCTTGTACAAATAAACCTGAAGGCATGCTTCTAATATTGGGGCTAAGTCTATGCAAGTTTTTAATGATATACCTTAAGTCAGTATTTAAATATTCTATCAGAGGAGATAGTTCTTTTATCAGTGAATTCTGACTCTGATGTTTATCATCAATATTTTAGTCATGTATGTGAATATTCATAATTGTATATAATTGTTATGTTAATTACAGGTTACAACCTATAGATTTTATTGTATAAATTCATTGTAAACAGTAGCTTATTTTATAGTATATATTAATAAAGTATTAATGTTTTCTATAAATAAGGAAGGTATTAGTGGAAAAATATAGAATATATCTTGGAAAATTTATACTCAGGAATAAATTTTTAAGGAAACAGTTATAAAGTATTCATTAAAGAAGTCTGTTCAAGGGGTGAAAAGTTTATGTTTATATAAAAATCCATTATCACATACATATGTGAAGATATATGAGGTGCTTAAGAATATGGAGCTTATAGTCATGCTGACTATATTTAAACTAAATCTCTTTTCCAAATAGAAACATTTATTCATGGTTAGAGAACATTAAAGTGTCAGACCCCTAAAGGTTTATACTGTTTCCACATGCATATATCCTATTTTGCCTTTAAACCTTTTATTATGATGCTTATCTTTCAGACATCATGTGTAATAAATTTTAATAGTCTTACCTCTTATAACAAATGGTCTGACTGTGTTCAGGAAAGCTAGTGTAGAGAATAAATCTGACTATACTAAATTTCCAACTATAGTTTAATTACTTCATTGAAAAAAGATATATTGCCATTTAAATTTTTTTTCTGTATAGGAGTACATACCTACATAACTGAATTGCTTAGACTATTAAATGTTTGTAAAATTATGACAAATATTAAGGAATTTAGTTGAAACAAAATGATGTTATGGTAGATATGTATTTTTCAGTTAACTGTCATTGTACCCATGTTTTAAAGAAATTAATTGATTTCTTAAAAAGTAATGTTGGTTCACTTGCATTTAGTGTTTGGTTTGTATTTGAATTTTTTTTCTTACTTATTTTATTAGTGTTGTTTAAAATGTTTCACAAATATATAAGATTATACAGATTATGCAGAGTTCCACACTGCATTAATAACCTGCTCCCACCATCCATGTCCAGCCTATTTATACCATCCATAGGTTGCATATAGTATTAGAAACAGATTGTTCCTTTTACAAAAAAAATAATTTTTAAATTTTCTACATTTCACGAATGAGCATATATCATTTAATAGTTGTCTTTCTACTACTTCACTAAGCATGATCACCTATAGTTAGTTCTATACACTTTGTCCTGAAATACTCACTATCACTATTATCTTTTTTATAGCAGAGTGGTGTTCCATTAAATATGTATCCTATGACTTTTTAAAATATTTTTTTAAATTTATTTTGGATGGAGAAGGAAGTTGAGATGGAAGGGGAAATCCCACTGCAGATGGGGACTAGGGCCTTGAACCCAGGTCCTTGTGTACTGTAATATGTGTGCTAATCATGTGTTCCACCTCCCAGATCCTCATTACTTCTTTATCTCATTGTCTGTTATTGGGCATTTAGGTTGCTTCCACTCCTTGGCTACTTGGATAATGCAAATATAAACAGAGGTGCATATGTCCCTTTAAATCACTGTTTTTAATGTATATTGGATTTATGTCTGAGAGTGGTGTTGCATTTCACGTTTTATGTGTTTAAGAATTGATGGCTCTCTTTGCTGTGCAGAAGCTTTTCAGGTTGATGTAGTTTCTTTGTTTTGTTTGTTTGTTTATTTACCAGAACACGGCTCAGCTCTGGTTTCTTGTGGTGCAGGGGACTATGGACCCTCAGGCGTTAGAGACTCTGCATGTCTACCCTGCTTTTCAAATTAAGAAATGACTTCAAATTAGGAACGATTTATTGTTCACCTAGCTTTGGAATAGAATGATGTGTGCTAACTGCTAACTTTTTCTGTATTATGCTTTAAAGATCAAATGGGCACAGTGGTAATTTTCATTAATCTCATATGAAGCAGCTAATTAAAATTTCCATTATTATTCATCCATTATCTTGTTGTTTCTTTCTTATATTAAGTGTCAGAATAGAATGTTAATAAGTCATTCTTTTATTATAGTACTGTTAAATATAGTGAAAATTAATTTTATCCCTTCCTGGTCTTCTTTCTCAACTTCTGTTTATGAGTGGGATGATCCCATACTCGTCTTTGTCTTTCTGACGTAGCTCACTTAATACAATTCCTTCTAGCTCCATCCAAGATGGTCAGAGAAGGTGGGTTCATTGTTATTCATAGCTGTGCACTATTCCGTTGTGTATATATATGACAGCTTTCTCAGCCATTCATCTGTTGTTGGGCACCTGGGTTGCTTCCAGGTTTCAGCTATTACAAATTATGCTGCTATGAACATAGGCATACACATATCTTTTTGGTTGGTTGTTATGGAGTCCTTGGGTATATCCCGAGGAGAAATTACTGGGTCATATGGAAGGTCCATGTCTAGCCTTGTGAGAGCTCTCCAGACTGCCTTCCAAAGAGATTGGGCCAATTTACATTCCCACCAGCAGTGCAGAAGTGTTCCTTTGTCCTCACTGCCTCTTCAGTATTTGATGTTGCTGTCCTTTTTGATGTATGCCATTCTCACAGGAGTGAGGTGGTGTCTCAGTGTTGTCTTTATTTGGATTTCTCTGACATTCAGTGACCTGGAGTAAGCATTCATGTGCTTGTTACTGTCCCTGGATCTCCTCTGCAGTGAATGTTCTGTTCACATCCTCTGCCCATTTTTGGATGGGGTCACCCATCCTCCTGTTGCTAAGTTTGCTGAGCTCCCCACATCTCTTGCTCACTAGTCTTCTGTCTGATGCATAGCATGTGAAGATCTTCTCCCATTCTGTGAGGAGTCTCTGTGTGGTGGTTTCTTTGGCTGTGCAGAAGGTCCTCAATTTGATGTAGTCCCATTGTTTTGTTTCTGTTTTTAGTCTTCCTTGTAATTGGGTTTGTATCATCAAAGATGTTGGTGAGGTTTAGGTGGGAAAGTGTTCCACCAATGTTTTCCTCTAAGTATTTGATAGTTTCTGGTCTAACCTCCATGTCCTTGATCCCTTTGGAGTTGACTTTTGTTTCTGGTGCGATAAAATGGTTCATTTTCATTCTTCTGCATGTTTCAACCTGGTCTTCCCAGCACCATTTATTGAAGAGAGCTTCCTCTCTCCATTTAATACTTTGGGCCCCCTTATCAAAGATTAGTTGTCCATAGGTGTGGGGGTTTAGTTCTGGCTTTCAATTCTGTTCCACTGGTCTTTGTGCCTATTTTTGTTCCATTACCAGGATGTTTTGATGATGATTGTGGGACATTAAGCCAGCCCCCCTGCTCCATCCTTCATTGCTGATACTATGGCCCATTTACATAATCATTGTTGTGCCTGAAAGATCCCCACCCATCCCAATTGATCTATTTTCTTTCTACCTCGAGACCTGCCCTGCCTGCAGGGTAACATTAATCCCCCCAGTTAAAACCATTGCAACAGTTGATAAGGAAGTTCTACCTTTCCAGTGTGCCTTTTCCCTTTCTCTACCCCCTTTCCTAGACATTTCTGTTTCCAACTTGCCACTTCTGGTTTTATCCTATAAAAACCACTTCTGATTCTGGTTTCTCAGGCGTGCATACTGGGAGGGGGACACCGGCCATTGTGGCTGGCTCCACATGGCTTAACCCGCTGCACTCACGCCAACTCTGGGCTGTCTGCATGAATAAAGATTTGTATCGCTACCACCACGAGCTTGGTTCCTGGATCATCTCTCCCTCCCATGAAGCTAGCCCAGCAGATGATGGCCTTGTAATACAGTTTCAGATCTTGGAGTGTTATGCCTCCATTTCTGTTTCCCCTCCCTAAGATAGTTTTGGTGATTCTAGGTGTTTTCTGGTTCCAGATAAATGCCTGTAATTTTTGTACTGTTCTCTTAAATAAGCTTGGTGAACTTTGATGGGTATCACATTAAATTTCTATATGGCTCTTGAGAGAATATTCATCTTGATGGCATTAATAAAATTAATGCCATCAAGATGAATATTAATTTTATTACTTTTTAATTATCTTTATTTATTGGTTAGAGACAGCTAGAAATTGAGAGAGGAGGGGGAGATTGAAAGAGAGAAAGATAGAGAGACCTTGTAGCCCTGCTTCACCACCTGCAAAGCTTTCCTCCCTGCAGGTGGGGATCAGGGACTTGAACCTGGGTCCTTGTGCATTGTAGTATGTGGCCTCAACCAGGCGTGTCACCACTCTGCCCCAGGTATAAGAATGTTTTATATGAAAAAAAAGACAAATAAAATATTCATTCAGCAGGCATAACATCTATGTATAAGCCTCTTGGAGAGGAACAATAGCTCCTTTTATCCACTAATTAAGCAAATAACTGAAAGCACAATGTGAAAGTGCTATGTGTCTATAAACTTTATGTTTTGTGCTTTTAATGTTTACTTGTTATTCTTTCCTATCTGTAAAAGATGGCCAGATGATTCATATAATATTTAGAAATCGACTTCATGCCGCTTATGATCTGCTTGGTGATTCTTCTACTGTATATTCTTTTTTAAAAAAAAATATTTATTTTATTTATTTATTCCCTTTTGTTGCCCTTGTTTTATTGTTGTAGTTATTATTGTTGCTGTCGCTGTTGGATAGGACAGAGGGAAATGGAGAGAGGAGGGGAAGACAGAGGGTGGGAGAAAGATAGACACCTGCAGACCTGCTTCACAGCTTGTGAAGCGACTCCCCTGCAGTTAGGGAGCCAGAGGATCGAACCGAGATCCTTACACTTGTCCTCGACTCCCGCCTCTGTATATTCTAAAAATGAAAGAGCTAAACTATGGGGTTAAGCACACATGGCACGAAGCTCAAGGACCAGCATAAAGATACTGGTTTGAGCCCCCTGCTCCCCACCTGCAGTGGGGTGCTTCCCAAGCAGTGGAGCAGGTCTGCAGGTGTCTATCTTTCTCTCCCCCTCTCTGTTTTCCCATTCTCTTTAGATTGCTCTATGTCCTATCCAACAACAACAACACCAGTAGGCACAACAACAATGATAAACAACAAGGGCAAAAAGGGAAAAAATAGTCTCCAGGAGCAGTAGAATTGTAGTCCCAGCAATAACCCTGGATGCAAAAAAAAAAAAAAATACCCTAAACTATGAAATTATATCCCTTTCATGTTCATGTATGATTTTCATGGGTATACTTAATAATAGCATGCTATTAGTGAGGCTCACTAAATTTAAGTGCTGTATTACATAAGTAGCAAATGGTGCTCTTAATCTAGAAATGGGCGCAGACATTGACCTTTGCCTCAGTATCAAGTATTATAATATTGATAGTGCTTTAGAGCTATAAGAGAATAGAGTTACCCGCCATGAGGCTTGATTTGATTTAAAAAATTTCCATTTAATGGGGTTTTAAATTCTGAAACATTTGGAAATTATTATCAATTTCTATCAATATATTGAGGGGGTATACTCTATAAAATGCCAAATACTATACCATGAAATAGTAGAAAACCCATTTCTTCTTAGATGTTTGTATGTATGTAGAGAGAAGATCAGAGAACTCTCAGTTCTGGGATATGGCAGTGCTACTGATTGAACCTGGGACTTCTGCATCCTCAGACATACAACTCCTGTGCTCAGTTACTGCACTGTCTCTTTGGCTCCATTTTCATTATTAACACATTGTTTAAAATTAAAAACAAAATAAAACTAAAAGAATCTTCTCTCCTGATGATTCAGTTTCTTCCAAATGGGAAAAATGCATTTTTAATTTATCCTACGTACTCAACAGAAAATGCTATTCACACAAACTTTGGAAATGGGACTCAAGATGTAATTTAACTTGGGGGCGGTGTATTTGTAATGTGAGAATGAAATAGTAATTCTTTATCTGCCTAGACTAGGAAATTATGATTTATTAGTACAGTAAATGCATTTATGAAGTTTTCCTCTCATTTTTTTCCTCCAAAATACTTACATAGTAATACAAAGGAGATGAAACTGAGAAGTTGTGATGAAATAATGACTTCTGTAAATAACCTTGTACTTATTGGGAAATAAGCTAAAATTGCTCATTCTCACATAATTTCATGTAATAAGATTTTAAGATCAATCAGTCTATAGCATGGGAATAAAATACAGAGAAACAGTTAAGATTTGTTAAAAAAATTTTAGACTAATTTAATTAATATGCTAATTGAATGTTGTATATTTCATTTTAATAGTTTTTTTAACTTAATTTTTGGTAAGCAAGTACTGATTGTTTTCTGTAGGACTGGGAGATATATGCATATATATAGTAGTACTTTATATTAAATTTTGTGCATTTTACTTTGTGGAAAATACAGATGTCAGAGCCAGCTAAATTAATAAGATGATATCTACATGTTCATCCTTTGGGTTAAGGAAGGCCAGTTAATGTGAATCCTAATGCTTTGGCTGTAAATTTCACATCCCTGTCAGTCATCCTTTATGTAACGCTTGTCCATTTTCTATTCAGATCATGAGCACTAGCACTGCAATTTTCTTTTAACTAATGGTGCAGAGAATGTTGAGATATGCACAATATGATTTTACATCAGTCCTATGAACAAAAAATTTTAAGTACCTATCATTTAGCACACATTTTTCTTTAGTAAAATATGGCATATTTCATGTACTGTTTTGTTTAAGTTATTCTGTAAACTGTTACTATCTAAAATTCTATCTCTTTTCTTCTATAGGGAGGACTGAAAAACAGCAAACATGAATGTACCCTGTCTTCACAAGAATATGTTCATGAATTACGATCTGGTATTTCTGATGAAAAACTTCTTAACTGCCTAGAATCTCTGAGAGTATCTTTAACCAGCAATCCTGTCAGGTCTGTATTTCCTTTTGTTTTTATACTATTCATTTAGTTTGTAGCATTTATAATTGTTGAGAATATGATCTGTCAACATTATTTTAATATCACAATTTTCTGTCCAAAAATGTGATGTTAACTAATAAATCAGCAGAGAGCATGAACATTTAGAAAATATAGTTTACCTGACCATTAATAATGTAAAGTTTTTAGAATACAACTATTACTAGGCTGTATAATTCTCTTTTATTATGTAAAACATGGACTCAGAAGTTCAATATCCACATGTACATAGAAATATGTTTACTTAGTTATTATACTTATGTTATAAAACAAATTAAATACATTGAATGTTTGATATTATTATATTTTATACATTTAATTTCTTAAAGATTTATTAATCTGTATTTTATGAGAGAAAGAGTGATAGATCAAGAAAGGAAGAGAAAGAGAGAGGGAGAGAGAAAGAGACACTAGAATACCACTCTTCTCTGCTGTATATTGCTATTTTGGTATTTAATGTGGGACATCTGGGGTCTGAAACTATGCTCTAATGATGAACCTTCCCCCACCCATTGTGTTGTTCCTTTTTAATTTAAGAATTAAATATAAGTTTATGTTCTACAAATCTGATATACTATTCACTTACTTCTGTAATTTAGGATAGTAAAAATCAAATTATTTTAGCCAATAAAAGGAATAAGAAAATATTGATAGGGCTGGGAAGACAGCATAATGGTCATACAAAATAATTTCATGCCTGAGGTTTCATAGTCCTAGGTTCAATCCCTAGCACCACCATAAGCCAGAGCTATGAAGTGGTTTGGTATCTCTATCTCTCCCCCTCATCAAAATGTAAATATTAAAATATTGATAATTTCTTCCAAACTGTACACATTTGTTCTATTACCTAACTGCACAGCATTTTTAAACAAGTTTTATCCACTGGTGAAATTCAAATAATATTTTATTAGCCACAGAATATCTTAAATTAATTATATATAACACGCTTTATAAGGAGAATTTAATTTTCAGTGTAATATTAAAATATTTGGGGATTTACTTATATGATTGCTAGAATGCTAAGAGAAAAATTAATGTCAATGTTAAGTAAGATATGACTTATCTTTGACTCTAAGACTCTTAATAATCACTTAAAAGTAGGTTTCTTGCCATTCATTTCATAATGCTTTTGGTTTTAATGATTTGAAGAGGGATATAAGTTCTTTGAGAACTATAACCCACATTACTATACCACATTACCTAACATTTATGATCTTCAAATATTTTCTGTTAATAACCAATGGCATAAAGGAATATTTAAAAAGTTACTATAGTAGTAGTTATTGCATTCACAAAGAAAGGTGGAACTATGTATTAAAGTGTAGTAAAATGCATTTGTTGAAATAATGACACTGGAAATACTTGAAATCTTAAGTTTTATTTGCTTATTTATTTACTCAGTTATTAAGAATGATTAAATCACCTTCTTTAACTTACTCTGGATGGAGCTTGAAGGAATTATGTTAAATGAGATAAGCCACAAAGAGAAAAATGAATATTGGATTATGTCACTCATGGGCAGAACTTAAAAAAAGAAAGGGGAAACACCAAGTAAAAATTGCACCAAAGCAAAGAATTCTGGGGAAGGAAGGCAGAGGATGTTGAGGGAAAGGAGGTTTTCAAGTTCTGGTACACAATGATGGACCTAATTTTGGAGTGAGAATATTTGGTAGACATCTATCTTGGTGAGATGAGAACTTGTACCCATGTGCCAGCAACTGTACTCTGAACCATAAACTTCCCAATAAAATATAAAAATAAACACTGTACGGTATATGGTGTTATAACAGTATCTTCTAATTTTTCTCTGATGGATTTAAATATAGTATATAACATTTAGAAATAATGTTTCCAATTATCAGGAGTCCTTAGAGAAAATATATCATCACACTTGTGGTTTACATGCTTGAATTTTATAGTACCTTGCTGCCATATTGATCTTTTCCTCCTTCAATATGAAAATTAAATCAGGATTTGTTTAAGATGAACTTTGACATATACTATGGATATGATTGGTTCTGAACATTTGAGCTGTTTTTGATAATTTTATTCAGTGATATGAATAGATATGACTGACATTTTCTTAGACATGTTAAGACTCTCTTTTGCTGCTAAGCTTTACTTTCAACAGACTGTAGAGTAGAAATATAGTTATGATTTAAGTATGCATAATAAAATTTCAGTCATTACTTTGTAGAAATCTGCTACATGTCAATTTATGGTTGTGAAATTTGGGGGCAATATGAGACTTCTAATTATTTTAATCACCTAGCATAATTAACTAAGTTGGAATTATTAAATATTTGTTTTATGATAAGCATATGGGAAGGAAATATGAATGGGAAATTATCATTGTCTTCTGAAATTTTATAATCCAGAAAGGTGGGTAAGACTTATGTGGCAAGAATCATAATGAACAACAGTAAGAATTACAATTACATGTTGGTTCACAGAAAAGAAAAAGACATAGGTAAGGGATTTAGGTGTAAAATATGTATGGATTTGGCATTCATCTTGAGTCTGGAGTGTTTGAAAAAGGGTTGGGGTTATCTTCCAGGAAATATGAATAAATAAGAGGAGGGAAATTCATGGAGGAGTCCAGGAAAGACAATGTGTCTGATTTCTGTGGGAACATTTGGCATATGTCTGGAGACTAGAAAAGTAGGTGGAGGCTAAATTATTATGCTGGGCTATGGGATCTGAAATGTGTTAGGTAGTGAAGAGGAAATTTGCAGGCAGAAGACTGTGATTAAGTAAAATGAAATTCAGCACTTTACATAATGAATGTAATACAGGAGTGAGACTTCAGAGACCTTTGTATTAGGCCCTTATTATATATATCAAGGTAATCAAAGCCAAACTTGAAGATAGGTAGAGGCAGTGGAAATCAGAAAAGTGGCACATGTCTAATCATTCCTGAATTTCATGGCTTAGTATCAAATATTCAAACCAAATGATGAGTCTTCAGTCTTCTGCCATATAAGGGACTTCATCACGCACCACTCTCTCGCAGTAAACCTGACTATTCAGAAATTAACAACATTGAAAGCAAAATAAGTATACAAAAGATCAAGGAAGCTAGGAGCTGGTTTTTTGAAAGGGTAACAAAATTGGCAAAATATTGATGAGTCTCACTAAGAAACAAATAGAGAAAACCCAAAGAAATCATATGAATGAAAGGCAAGAGATCACAGTAGACACCACAGAAATACAAAGCTGGAAAAAAAAGGGAACTCAATGGGGAAGAAACGTCAATAAAGTCAGAGGGTGTATCAGAGAAGTTGTAACAGAATTAAAATTATGGAGATCTATAATACAGTAGCTGAAGAAAAATGATGGTAGGGAGGCATACCAACAAATACATAGAAGTCAAATGTCATAGTGGTGAGCTGGAGAACTGGTTAGTGAAAACCACACACACACACACACACACACACACACACACACACACAGCAAACAGAAAAAAGAACTAAATATGAAGATAAGTTAATAATAAAATGACATCAAAAGGAACACCACTCACAATATAGGTGTGCCAGAATAAGAAAGGGAAAGGGTAAGACTTATTACTAGGAGATATAATGACTATAATTTCCTCAAAATTAAGAAAGATATAGACAGATTTAGAAAGCTCTAAGAGTTACAAACAAAATATGGCTAAACTTAAACACATCAAGACACAGGATAATTAAAATGTCAAAGATAAAAAATAAAGAGAACCATTAAAGCAGCATGAAAATAACAAATAACAATAAGACTAACAATTTATGTCTCAACAGAAACACAAAATTCCAAGGAAAAAACCTATTGGCTTGACATGTTCAAATTTTGGAGGAAAAACATCTACACAAAATGTAAATTGGTCCAGCCCTTGTGGAGAGCAGTCTGGAGAACTCTCAGATGGCTAGAAGTGGACTTAGTCTATAACCCTGCAATTCCTGGGGATAGATCCTAAAAAACAAACAAACCCGTCCAAAAATATTTATACATACCTATGTTTATAGAAGCTCAATTTATTTTATTTATTACTAGAAGAGACAGAAATTGAGGGGGGTAGATAAAAGAGAGAGAGACAGAGAGGCACCTGCAGCCCTGCTTCACCACTTGTGAAACTTTCCTTCTGCAGGTGAGGAGAGGGGGCTTGAACCTGGCTGGGACCTTGCCCAGCTTAAACTGGTGTGCCACCTTCTGGCCCCAACAGCACAATTTATAATAGCTAAAACCTGGAAGCAACTCATATCCAACAACAGATGAGTGGCTGAATAAGTCATGGTATATATTCACAATGGAATACTACTTAGCTTATTAAAAATGGCAAATTCACCTTCTTTACCCTGTCTGGGATGGAGCTTGAAGAAATCATGTTAAGAGATAAGTCAGAAGGAGAAGGATGAATATGGGATGAACTCACTCACAGACAGAAATTGCAAAACAAGATCAGAGGGGAAAACACTAAGCAGAACTTGGACTGAGTTTGGTGTATTGCACCAAAATAAAAGACTGGAGTGGGTAGGTGAGGGTAGGGGTAGGGTTCCGGTCCTGGAACATGAAGGCATAGGAGGATCTAGTGGGGGTTGAATACCCCGGCCTGCGGGGTTATCGACGGAAACCTAGGGTAGGAGGCGAGAGAATGGAGGGGACAAGAGACACGAAGAATGAGAGCAAGACAGGTTTCTGATCAAGCTCTGAAAATTTTATTTTACAGCTGCATTTTAAGCACACACCATGAGGAAGTTCTGCTAAGGTAGTGGGGGGAGGGAGGTGGGTGAGCAACTTTCCAAACAGTTAGATGGTAATCACAGTTATAATGATCAGAATGACCGTTCACCGGTTATGTGAGAGACTTAGCTAAGGTTTTGGCTCCCGGCATGTCCTCCCTTTTTACAATTTAAGTGAGGCGGCAATTGAGGGTAAAAGCTAGGAATCTTATCAAGAGATAAGCAGGCATTAACCAGAGGGAGGAAGTATTGACCTGATTTCTCCCGCGGGGTAAATACTGATCTTCCCGCATCTCATACGGCTCTTGGTGTCTTTTTTGGGAGAGAAGGAAGAGCCACTATTTCTAAGGTGAGAGTTCTGATGACTGACACCAACCTCCATGCAAATCAGGTTTGCTTCACGGGGGACTCAGAGGTGGACTATAGGGTCCTCCCCCTGCAGTGCTTAGCCCTGCACCCCTTACCGGTGCCCATGCCATGCCAAGGCTGGCGTGCATAAATCTGAGTTTTATGCAGCTCCTAAAAGAGGTCTGTCACCCTCAAGTTCAGCCAAGCCTCTGTCAGCCAAATCAAGTCTGTGGTAATATATCTGTAACGGTTTCGATGCCAAGGAGTCAATTTGTTGTTTTATAAGGCCAATAATCTTATTAAAAATAAAGGGTCCCAAGGTAATCATTAACAAAAGATTAATCAGGGGTCCCATAAGGGGCATCAAAATGTCCTAGCGCGCCACCAGCAAGTCTAAGGGAAGCAGTCAGTGGATGTGATGTCCAGGGGAAGAAACAGCACGTCTGGTCTTCCGCTGGGTCAGCGCCAGCTGATGAAATTCTTCTTCTTCATAGAGGGTCAGCTGTGGAACAAGCAAAACTAGGAGGCAAGGACCAGGTAGAGAAGAACTGACATGAAAATATAGGGTGGTGTTGTACCAAAACACAGAGGAGGTGCATATACATTAGGTGAGGTTCTTTGAACATGAGGAATATTTTGAGAAAGGTGAGCTGTCAATAAACATGTAAGGATGAAGTCAGCAGTGGTAGGTCAGCAGAAAGAGAAGACTTGGATAGGCTGGTCAAGTTAGCTGGACTATATACTGTCATGGCGTCCTTTGTGGTAAGGACTTGCCAACAGGGACTGTGAATTTTGCAAGATCAATAATGTCATCCACCATAATAAAAGGAAAACAAAACATGGACATCCCTTGTTGAAAAACAGAAGAAAAAGAATATGTCTCTATGGCTGGGAGAGTGGGTGGCTTTGTCAATGAGATATAATAAATGGACAATTCAAATTTTTGTAAATATTAAAAAGGCTTAGTATAATTACTTCATTGACTCTTTAGCCAACTGAATATTGGGGGGTGCATTCCCCTTCTTTATTTATTTATTTTTTGAGCTTTTAATGTTCTAAAGGAAACAAAAATACATGGATTGGATGTCTATTGAAGCAAAACAGAGCATATGACTCCTAAGGTTTTTGAGCTTTTTCTTGTTTGAGCTGTAGCCCACATAAATTTAGAAAAGGTATCAACTGAGAAAAAAAAAATGTTTTTGTTTACTAAACATGGGCAGGTGAATTACATCAATCTGCCAGAGAGCATTGGCTTTTATCAATGGGGATTAATCTTAAAAGTCTGAATAGCAGGATCTTAATTAAACAATGCAGGAGCCAGTAAAGTGCTCTCACTATGGCAGGTCAAGCGTTAAAATTTTAAGAGGCTTGTAAAAAAATGAGAAAAATTTTAGAATATGAGTGACTTTAGGAGTCATCACACACCCATAAATAAAAAATTTAAAATGTTTAGTTTTAAATCTTACCATATGAGCAGTCACTTCTTCATGTGCAGATGTACCTATAATTATTTACTTAGGGAGAGAACTTGTACCAAGTTAATTGATGATCTAATGGTTAGAATTAGCTTCAGTTCTTTCATATGATTTTAGAAGGCTCTTTATTAAAATATATCAATATGTTATAGAAAGTCAATACCTAATGTGTTGACATGATAAAATGTTTACCATTTTTAGCATTATTTTAAACTGATTAGACAGTTTAAGCACACTATTATAACTTTAGTTTACTAAGATCTTTACTCATCACAAAGCTATCATGAGTAAGCATAGATATAAAACTCTTAATAGATTTTGCTCTTTAGAACTCTAATATGGCAACTTAAAAGGCTAAAATAAGACCTCATAGCTTAATTGTTCAAAGTACTAATTTTGTTAAATCAGGATTTGCCAAAACAAATCTATCAGACCAGAAGCACCATGTATTATCTTAATTTATCAAGAATAAACCTCTGACAGTGTCTTAAAACAAGCCAGATAAATTTATTTTTTTACTCTCTAAAAGAACTGATTAAAGTTTGACATGTAGAATATGTACTCTCAAAAGCCAATTATTTGATAATTTTTGTAGTTTTTCTAAATAGGGCAGTTATCTCAGTAACAACTTTATTAGAAGGAGTAAGTCACTGTAAAAGCAAAAGTAACTAACTCATGAGTAAGAGTTAAAAATCTCTTAACAAGTTTTAAAATAAAAGTTTTAACCGGAACATTTTTGTCTATATCAGACATAAAACTCTCTTAACTTTTTACCTAGTCTCTCATGTTTTAATATCTAGAGTTCTTTTTCAGGGAAACTAGTGACATACTACTTGAATAAAATGTAAAAAGGTTAGCTAAAACATCTATACAGCTCTACATTAGGCCGCCCCATATTTATTTGATAAGTTTTATTTGGAAAAAAAATTTTTTTACATACCTTATTTAAATTAAACCTCATTTATCAGAGCAAAAGCCTCTGGTGTTAGATAATTAACATAACCACTGTGTTATCTTTTACTAACCCAAGCAAGTTTTACCTGTTTAGTTGAGAAAGTATTTTAAAAACTTTTTTTTTTAATTCACTTAAACAATTTTAAATAAAATGTTAAACTTTGTTTGTTAGGATCTTTGCTTATCACAAAACTATCACACACTTAGGGAAGCTATGAACAAGGGTGGGTATACAACTTAATTGATATTTCACTTTGACTTGGATAGGTAACTTAAAAAGCTAAGATAAACCTCATAGCTGAAAATGTTCAAAATAAATTTTTACTGTTAACATTTCTTTTAGATGACCATTTTACACTAAATAATTTTGTTGAATCACATCTGCCAAATGAAAAATTTTTATCAGGCCAGGAATACCACATTTAACCCTTT
Organism: Erinaceus europaeus; assembly: GCF_950295315.1. Classification (NCBI taxonomy): domain Eukaryota; kingdom Metazoa; phylum Chordata; class Mammalia; order Eulipotyphla; family Erinaceidae; genus Erinaceus; species Erinaceus europaeus. The sequence goes on along the minus strand of NC_080185.1, from coordinate 68,501,138 downwards.
TTTCCTGGCAAGGCTACTGCTCTACACTGACTGGGCCACTAGAAAGCCATTTCAAGCACGGAATTAACAAATTAAAAAACAGTGGCAGTTGGTATTGGGGTGCTGTTAAGGTTTACAATTCTCACAAGAGGGAGAGAGACTGCAGGGGCATTTTACCATGCCTAGAGATCTCAGAAAATCTTTTAACTAATGAATTGATGTTGATATTAGCTATCAGAAGGACGGAACTGTCCTATATTTTACTCTGGTAAAGGTGTGCCAACTCTATGAGTCGGGATCTTTAAAACCACATTTAGCTTAACTGAATCTTATTTAAAACTTAAAACAACCTTTAGTTACTTAGGGGTTAACACACATTAATGGAAACAAGATTAACACACAGACTTACAACAGACATTCTTGGTGAAAAGAAATATTTCCCTTTGAAAAACCGCTTTGGATTTTGGATTCTTAACTCCATCCTCTAGGGGCCTTTGTGGCTTAGGGGAATGATTGACTGAATTTGCCAATCTGTGGAGCAGTAGCTCTGTGCCATGATTGGCTGCACGGACAGAACAGGTGAGCTTAGTTTACCGCGCGGAGAAAAATCTTTGAAATTCTTTTTTCTGGGATAAGGTACATTTTTAGAGTTTTAAAGAAACAAATCATTAAATTTCTATCAAAAGTGTGTACTGGTTCTCTGATTAATAGTTTTTAAGTTAGAGCTCTGGTGGTAGCCAGAGGGAAAACCTGGATTTTTTTTTTTTTTTTTTTTTGCTGGCTAGTTTTAAGATAATGCCAAATCAAGAGCCCACAGTTCTTTAATTGTAAATGGTCTCGTTTTTCTTCTACTAATTTTCTAAGGGAAGCTGTTTTTTGTGCTAGTTGAGTTTTAGCCTTGGTGGTGTCAGCCAAGTCGAGGACTGAAGCACAAAACGGAGGGGTGGTGGCATAGGGAGGCGGTCTGGACAAAGAAAAGCAAAGGGGTGGCCAGTCAGGACTATGATATTTGGCCATCTCTTCATCAAGGGATAAGGCCTCTTCAGGAGAAAGACTATCATCAGGCCCATCTTTGGCGGGGGGTCTTAAGGTTGTCAAAGGAGTAAATCTTAACAGGAGGAGACTTAGCAGGAGCCTCAGGGATGGGGTCTCCTGAATCAGGCATGGGAATAGAGACAGACTCACAAACAGAAGGTTATCTCTTAAACAGTTTCCTACTCTGGCCCATCTTTTTTCATCAGTATTTCCTTCTAAGGGAAACTATGGACAAACATCATTCACAAAATCAAAAAACTTTTTGAGATCCTTTTTCTTAACCCTTGTTCCTCGTGTCTTGAGGGACTCTTTGAGGCCCCTAAGAAATAAATCATGCTTGCTCAATGCTTGTCCCATAATTGCGTCGCTCTTTCTTACCTTAAAACGGATCAATCTCACAGACGGTTAAATCTGCAGTGATCGCCACGCGGATCTTCACTCACTCTGGGCTAAAGCGGTGATCCTATGCGAACCTTCACTCACTCCTTCTCTGAAGTGGTGGTCCTATGACCATCAGGGAGCGACGTTCTCTCGGACCCCAGACCCAAAAAGGTTCCACGTCAGGCGCCAGGTGCCCCGGCCTGCGGGGTTATCGACGGAAACTTAGGGTAGGGGGCGAGAGAATGGAGGGGACAAGAGACACGAAGAACGAGAGCAAGACAGGTTTCTGATCAAGCTCTGAAAATTTTATTTTACAGCTGCATTTTAAGCACACACCATGAGGAAGTTCTGCTAAGGTAGTGGGGGGAGGGAGGTGGGTGAGCAACTTTCCAAACAGTTAGATGGTAATCACAGTTACAATGATCAGAATGTCTGTTCACCGGTTATGTGAGAGACTTAGCTAAGGTTTTGGCTCCCGGCAGTTGAATTGCTATGTGGGAAACTGGGAAATATTACACATGTAGAAACTGTTGTATTTTGTGGTCGACTGTAAACCATTAATCCACCAATAAAGAAATTAAAATTGCTTTTTAATAATAAAAAATAAAAGAAAATTAAAAAATGCACATGAAAATATTTATCCAGCTAGATTTTCACTCATTTTGAAGACGCGATGAAGAACTTTTCTAAAAGTTATTCAATCACTAAACTGGTCCTATAGGAGATACTAAATGGACTTGTATAGAAGGAAAATAATGAATGATCTCAGTCATTTGGGGGTAAAGTAACAAAGAAAATGAAAATCAAACTCTGTACAGACACACATTTGGACTCGAAATGATCAGCAGAGATTACCAAAAAGGTTTGGGATTTAAGAGTGGGATGTTAGGGTAATAGAAGTTTCAGTAGACTGTGATGGAGGAATATTGATACTTTTGTGGTAGTTGTGGTGTGGAAACATATGTAAAATGTGCATGGAGTTGTACTTCACAAATATTCATAGTCCTGTAAAGCAAGGGCATCTTAAAAAAACAAATTATATAAAATAAAATAAAAATATTGAATTTTAGTGAAGGTGTTTGAGTTATTCACAGAGTCAATCCTTGTATAAATAAGAGTAGGAAAATTGCGTGTATTATGACTTCAACATTATTATTTGAAAGATAACAATTAATTTTGGGTACTTAATATCTTATATAAATATACCAATGTCATGTATATAATAGCATATGTATTAAATACTATCATATATATATGTTATTTTTTCTTTTCATAGCTGGGTTAATAACTTTGGTCATGAAGGTCTTGGACTCTTATTGGATGTGCTGGAAAAACTTTTGGACAAGAAACAGTAAGAATAATTTCTTTCTAAATAATCAAAGTAGATATTTTACTATTTAAAATATTTTATTTTACTGAGAGACAGAGATAGAGACAGAGTCCAAAACACAATTGTGGTAGTGCTAAGGATTCATTCTGGGACTTCAGAGCCTCAGGCAAGAGAGTATTAAAAATATTATTATTATATATTTTATATTATTTATTTGCTTTTAATTTTTTATAACTTTTATTTATAAAAAGGAAACACTGACAAAAACCATAAGATAAGAGGGGTACAACTCCACACAGTTCTCACCACCAGAACTCTGTATCCCATTCCCTCCCCTGATAGCTTTCCTGTTCTTTTCTTTAAATATTATTTATTCCATTTTGTTGCCCTTGTTGTTTTATTGTTGTTATTGATGTCATTGTTGTTGGATAGGACAGAGAGAAATGCAGAGAGGAGGGGAAGACAGATGGGGAAGAAAGATTGACACCTGCAGACCCGCTTCACCATTTGTGAAGCGACTCCCACTGCAGGTGGGGATCTAGGGCTAGAACCAGGATCTTTAAGCCAGTCCTTGTGCTTTGCCACCTGCGCTTAACCCGCTGCGCTACTGCTCGACTCCCTAAGCTTTCCTATTATTTAACCCTCTGGGAGAATGGACCCAGGGTCATTATGGGGTGCAGAAGATGTAAGGTCTGGCTTATGTAATTGCTTCCCTGCTGAACATGGGCATTGAAAGGTTGATCCATACTCCCAGCCTGTCTCTCTCTCTTCCTTGTGGGGCAGGGCTCTGGGGAAGCAGGGCTCCAGGACACATTGGTGGGTTCATCTGCCCAGGGAAGTCCGGTTGGCATCAAGGTAGCATGTGGAACTTGGTGGCTGAAAGAAGAATTAACATACAAAGCCAAACAAATTGTTGACTAATCATGAACATAAAGGCTGGAATAGTGCAGGTGAAGATTTGGGGGGTCTCTGTTTGTAGATAGTAAGGTAGAGGTAGTCTTAAGTCAAGAGGGAAAGGATAGATAGAGGGAAAGAGACAGAGAGACACCTGTAGCACTGCTTTATCATTCGCAAAGCTTTTCCCCTGCAGGTGAGGACTGGGTGCTCAAATCTGGGTCCTTGTACATTGTAACATGGTCTCTCAGCCAGGTGCACTACCACCTGGCCCTGGAAAGAGAATCGTTTGAATAGTCATTATGCTATCTTCCCAGACCCTAAAGTGAATATTTTAAGCACAACATAGTATTTTTTATTCATTCAGGCAAGAAAATATTGACAAGAAGAATCAGTATAAACTTATTCAGTGCCTCAAAGCTTTTATGAATAATAAGGTAAGCATTATTCCTTTATTTTTCTACCACAAGATATGAGAATCTGTCAAACTATATGAATTTATGAAGTAGGTTATAAATGTGCATAGTTATTCAGTGCACTTAGGAGTCTTACCGATGCAGGTCACATTTCATGTAAATCTTGCTTAAATTATTTTGCTTCAAAAATATTTATTAGTAGATTTTTGTGATCACTCAAGCATTTAAGGTTTGTTTCAAAATTAGATCATAATTTTCATTTTTATTGCAGTATGAAACTTTAAATACCAAGGGTCTACACAGTGGCATGGCAGGCTAAGTGCACATGCTTCCATGTACAGGGGCCTGGGTTCAGGCTCCTAGTCCCCACCTGCAGGCAGGAAGCTTCATGGGTGTTAAAGCAGTGCTGCAGGTGTCTCTTATTTTTCTCACTATCTCTATATCTCATTACCATTGTAATTTTTCTCTATCCCATTAAATATAGTATTTGATAAAAATATATGTGAAATTTAATGTATAACTGGAAAGCAGTTATTTAATAATCATTATTTTGAAACAACTTAAGAAGGGTGTCCTATTTCAACTCAGGGAAACAAAGAAATAATGGAAAAACAGGATACTAGGTAGCTTCAGTCAGGGTAATACTTAGAGGAAGTTTTATTACTGAGTTTTCTTGTAGACAGCTTTTTTCACAAAACTTAAGTTGATAAATTAACAGATAATTATTTGTTTCTGAAGAGCCTGTCACTTTTGAAGAATATCTTGTCATGAATTAGATTATTCTAAACTCAGGTTAAACTTTAATTAGGATATCTTAGTACCTATCACAAAGTGGCTCAGAAAATGAATGAATGAATGAATGAGTGAGTGAATGAATGAATGTGTTAAATTATAGCATATGTAATAATAGGCATAAGGTATATAATCACAATACAACTACATTAATATATTAATTTCCTTTTGAAAAAATTGTGAAGTACTGTAACTTTCATCAGAAATTACTTAAGCCTACATTTTTTCATTCCCAAATTGTTTAGATTATCTACTTTAAAAATGATTTTTCTATTATTATGTAACAACAAAATCATAAAAATAGCCATTTCATTGTAATATTGCTCTCATGATTGAATTTATGGTTTTTCATAAGTTCTTATATCTTCACATATTATATATTAAAAACTACTTTTAAAAAGTAAATGGGAATTTGGAATTGTAAATGACTTTGGTCTACATTCAATTCATTTTTAAAGCTGTTATTGTAAGTTTGATACCATCAATAGTAAAGTCACCTTTAAGATTTCTAACTACATATTTTTATCTCTGATTTATTTAGAAGCTAAATTAGAAACCATGGAAAATATTCTTGTATTTTGTACTTTATAAAAGGTTACCATAAAATGGAAATTTTGCTCTTATAAAATTTTTTCTTAATATTTTATTGTTTATTTTTGGATAGAGACAGGGAGAAATTGAGAGAGTTAGGGGAGATAGAGAGGGAAAGAGACAGAGAGACACCTGCAGCCCTGCTTCACCACTTGTGAAGTTTTCCCTCTGTAGATGGGCTCTTATAAAATGTTTTTAGATTCATAATTAGACTGTAAAAATTAGGCAAATATTTCATAAGAAATCTGAGAAAATTGTAGGGACAAATTTTGATATTATTTTGAAGAAAATAATATCTTCTTAATATAGTAAAAACTAAAATTTAAGACTTTAACATTTCTTTACCTATGCATTCCTATAATACACTGTGTGCATATTGATCAGACAAAAATAAATAAATGAAATGTTTATATTTTCTACTAAGTTGATTGTGGCTCTACTAAAATTCAGACACTTTCTTGGAGCTCAGATTGTTTGTAATATAGCATAGCTGCTTGAATGTGTGGGGACTGAGAATTAAGCTATAGGGAAATTAATACAGAATCCTATTACTTCTTTATTTGGCACATAATGTCAAAATAAAATTTCAACATTTTACCTTTTGCCCAACTTGATTTTCCACACAAACATATTAGAGAATTTAACCATGAATTATAGAAATCACTTGAGAGAATTAATAACATAAAGAAGAATTACTTAAAGGAAAATATCATATAAATTTGTTTCTTTCATTTGTAGATAAGCATCTTTATTAAAGAGATACTGATCATTCTCATATTTCTCACAAATCTCTGTGTATTTCTTAGCTAGGCTAAAGAGGATCTCTCTTATCAAGGGACAAAAACTCTGAGATGCATTTATTTCCGATAAAGAACAAAACCAAATAATTACATTCATGTATTCAGAGTCTCATTATGAATTTAAGGACTTTTTAAAAGTCACTGTCAGAACTACCACAAAAAGATGAGAATTTATACCTATGTGACAATGGTCTTGTAAAAATTTCTATAGTAAACAATTTTTAAAAATACTGCAAGTTTTTTTAAAGATATCTTTTGAAGACATTTTGAATTAAGATCCTATTTTATTTTATTTTATTTTAGTTTGGATTACAAAGGATCCTAGGAGATGAAAGAAGTCTTCTGTTGTTGGCAAGAGCAATTGATCCCAAACAACCCAACATGATGACTGAAATAGTAAAAATACTTTCTGCTATTTGTATTGTTGGAGAAGAGAACATGTAAGTATTGCTATAGTATTATATTAACTATCTGAAAAAACAGTATTTTAGAAATTAGTAAGTTCAATTTTCTGTTTCTTTAAATCACATGAAATTAATATTAAGTTAGAGAATTCTATTAGCTTTTTATCTTATCTTTTTTGATTCTTTGAAAAATAGGTTTTAAGCAGATAGACTTCTAATAGGCATTAATCAAAACTGTATTCAATTTACTACACTTAAGGGTGAAACAGTCATTAGAATATTGGGATTAACGGTGAAGTTTGACTACCTACATAGATATTTATATAAAAGACCATTTGACTTCTTTAAGCTCTTCTTTCTATTCTATAGACTATTTACTATAATACTATTTACTATAATATTATTTTATAATACTATTTTACATTGTCTGCTTATGGTAATTAAAAGATGAAATTATTTAGAGATTAAATTAACAGGTTGGAAATAAATAAAATAAAGGCTGCTGATGATCATTTAGTGGATGCATGTGCCAATTTCTCCAAGTAGTTGCTAGAAATACAATAGATCTCACTTTCATAGGGAAATAATATTTGATTAGAATTAAAATTTTAGATATGAAATTCTTCATTAATAAGTTTGATTAGTAAGAAGCCATTGTGATAACAAATGAAATTTCTGCTAATAACTGGATTAAAATAATTCATTTGAATAATTCACATGACATTCATTTCAATTTGAATCAGAATAATGCCACTAAAAAGCTTATGAATATTATTTTATTTTGATGCTATTATACTTGTTAGAATAAAATAGATATTGAATAATGATGGCTACTTGTCATTAGAAACCTAAGGATAAACAGCAAATAAAAATATTATCCCTTAGCATTAGATCTTTTCTTAATGAGAATATGTTCAGAATGAGATAACATTTATAGAAGTAAGGATTCTTTAGGTTTTATAGAAAAGAATAAATTTGGACATATAAAAGTATTTTATAGAAAATTAAATAAAATTAATTAAATTTTATGTATATATGTGTGTGTGCAAGATTTCTCACTTTGATTTATCTTTTTTATAGTCTAGATAAACTTTTAGGGGCTATAACTACTGCAGCAGAGAGAAATAACAGAGAACGATTTTCACCAATTGTTGAAGGATTAGAAAATCATGAAACTTTGCAATTACAGGTGAGCTACTTCTGTCTTAAATTGGTCTCTATGGTTATAGCTAGACCAATATTTCACTTTGTATGACACCAACTCTATTATAACTAGAATTTACAGTGCAAAATAAAAATAAAATTATTGATACTCATTCATGTACAGTAGTTTTGTTTATAACGAGAACAATTTGCTTACAATTAAGTATTTAAATTATTATAAGTACATTATATGTTATTATTTTTATTATCAATATTTGGATAGAAATCCAATAATTAATGTGGAGCGCAGCAGAGATAGCATATGATTATTCAAATATACTCTCATTCCTGAAACTTTGAGGTCCAAGGTTCAATTCCCTGCACCAGTATAAGTCAGAGCTGAGCAGTACTCTGTTAAAAAATTTTTGAAAAAGTAACTGAAGTAGAAATCAAAGTAAATAAACATGGAAATCAAAGCCTTCACAAATAATTACTTCAAAAGGACAAATAGTGCACTCAGTGGTGATATCCTTGACTAAAACAAAACAAACCAAAACAAAAAACAGAAGAGGGAATATGTTTATAACATTAAGTACATTTTACTAAAAAATGGTAATCCTCACAATGAATTTACCTAGAATTTATATTAAAACTTGTCATATTGTAATTAGGTCAAGAAAGAGAAAGGCAGGCAGGGGTAGATAGCATAATGGTTATGCAAACAGACTTTCATGCCTGAGGCTCTAAAGTCTCAGGTTCAATCCCCTGTACCACCATAAGCCAGTTGAGCAATGCTCTGGTAATTAAAAAAAAAAGAGAGAAAGAGAAAGGTAACAAAAATATATGATCAATTATTTTGATTCAAAGCATAGTGTAAGAAGGAAAACAACCTCTTGTTGGGAAAAAGTACAAAATTGTTTTTATTTTTCATATTTTATTCATGATAAATAGTGGTTTACAAGACTGTAATATTAAAATGTGCCACCACATTCCGGTAACCAAGGCTCCGTTTCCCCACTCTCCAACTTCCTAAAGATAACAGACAATCACTAATTTTCATGAAGACATAGAAACACTTTTTTTTTTTTACAAGTTGATGTGAATCAGTTCTAGATGTCACTTATGAGTGAAACCATCCAGTATTTGTCTTTCTTATTTCACAAGCATAGTCATTTTGAGTTCCATCCATTTTTGTCCCAAAGGACACAGTATAATCTATTTGATTGCAGAGTAGTATTCCATGGATTATATAACTAATTTTTTTCTGTAGACAGTCACCTGTCAGTGGGCATTTAGGCTACCTCTACTCTTTGTCCACTGTGAATAATACAGCTCTGAACATAGGGATGCATATGTTCCTTGAATTAATGTTTGAGTGTCCTGTGAATAAATGCCCAAGAGTGGTATTGCTGGTTCACGAAGTAATTCCATTTTTACCTGTTTAATGACTCCCCGTATAGTATCTTTTTTTAAAATTTATTTTTTATTTGAGAAAGGATAAATTAACAAAACTATAGGGTAGAAGGGGTACAAGTCCATACAGTTCCCACCACCCAATCTCCATATCCCATCCCCTCCCCTGATAGCTTTCCCATTCTCTATCACTCTGGGAACATGGACCCAGGGTTGTTGTGGGTTGCAGAAGGTGGAAGGTCTGGCTTCTGTAATTGCTTCCCCACTGAACATGGACGTTGACTGGTAGGTCCATACTCCCAGTCTGCCTCTCTCTTTTCCTAGTAGGGTGGGTCTCTGGGGAAGCAGAGCTCCAGGACCTATTGGTGGGGTCTTCAGTCCAGGGAAGCCTGGGTGGTATCCTGATGGCATCTGGAACCTGGTGGCTGGAAAGAGACTTAACATACAAAGCAAAACAAATTGTTGAGCAATCATGGACGCAAAGGTTGGAATAGTGGAGAGGAAGTGTTGGGGGATACTCACTGCAAACTCTAGTGTACTTCTGCTTTCAGAAGTACATTTTATATTTTGCACTAGTTTATGGATACGTGTGAACATATGCTCTCTCTCACAGAACTTGGTGTATATCTAGGTTTTGGGACTTTGTTAGAAAGTGATCCACCTGGGATGGAATTAGAAAATGCTATGAAAGGAAAGGTCTCACCCGAGTGATGAAGCTGAAGGGTTGTCATTCCACAACTGTAGTCTCTGGACACATTCTGAGGTGAAGCATGTTGAGGTGGTAATCGTTGCATTGATTAGGTTGCGATCGACAGATGCAATATTATTTGATATGGATTGGGAGAGGCATGCGGGAAGGTGAGCCCTATCCTAAGGTTCCAGGACTGGGGGAAATATAGGCTCTATAGTGGAGATGTGAGGTTCTTGCTATCTTAGTTTTCAAAAAGACAATGGATAATTAATATTATCATCACATTATTTGGTAATTGGGTTAACTTTGGAAAAGTCCTTTTGTTAGGGTTTGCTGTATAGTACCCAGTATCCACTGGTTGCCTCTGATCTACTTGGTCTAGGCTTTTGAGAGAGTCCGCATATCAAATTCACAGCCTGTATATTAAGAAAACTCCGTATGTGTTGTAAAAACTTCGAGACATACAATTAATTTTCCCCTCTCATAGTAATTAACCAGTGATTTATGTGACTACACTTTACTAGGAGTGTATGTACATAAACACCATTTCCACCACCAAAAGACTGTGTCCCATCCCACCCAGCCACACCCACACCCTACTGGCCCAGGAAGCTGTATGTCTACCCCTCACCACAGGGTTTTTACTTTGGTGCCCTACTTACAATTTAGTCAAATCCTGCTTTTAGTTTCCCTTTCAGATCTTCTCTCTCAACTTCTGTTGATGAGTGGGATCATTCCATACTCATCTTTATCTTTCAGACGTAGTTCACTTAACATAATTTCTTCTAGCTCTGTCCAAGATGGGTCAGAGAAGGTAGGTTCATTGTTCTTGAAAGTTGTATAGTATTCCATTGTATATAAATACCACAGGTTTCTCAGCCACTCTTCTGTTGTTGGGCACCTGGGTTGCTTCCAGGTTTTAGCTATTATGAATTGTGCTTTTATGAACATAGGAGTACACACCTCTTTTTGGTTGGGTGTTATGGAGTCCTTGGGGTATAACCCCAGGAGAGGAATTATTGGATGATATGGAAAGTCCACGTCTTGCCTTCTGAGAGTTTTCAAGACTGCTCTCCACGGAGGCTAGACCAATTTACATTCCCACCTGCAGTGTAGAAGGGTTCCTCTCACCCCACAGCCTCTACAGCATTTGTTGCTGCTGTCCTTTTTGATGTATGCCATTCTTACAGGAGTGAGGTGGTATCTAAATGTTGACTTAATTTGCATTTCTCTGACAATCAGTGACCTAGAACAGTTTTTTGTATATTTATTAGCCTTCTGGATCTCCTCTGAGGTGAATGTTTTGTTCATATCCTCTGCCCATTTTTGAATGGGGTAATTTGCTTTTTTGGCGCTAAGTTTGCTGAGCTCTTTATATATTTTGGTGATTAGTTTCTTTTCTGATGTATGGCATGTGAAGATCTTCTCCCATTCTGTGAGGGGTCTCTTTGTTTGTGTGATAGTTTCTTTGGATGTGCAGAAGCTTTTCAATTTGATATAGTCCCTTTGGTTTGTTTCTGCTTTAGTCTTTCTTGCAATTGGGTTTATTTTATCAAATATGTCCTTGAGTTATAGGTATGAAAGTGTCTTACCAATGTTTTCCTCTAAGTATTTGATTATTTCTAGTCTAACATCCAGGTCTTTGATTTATTTGGAGTTGATTTTTGTTTCTGGTGAGTTAAAGTGGTTCAATTTCATTCTTCTGCATGTTACAACCCAGTTTTCCCAGCACCATTTATTGAAGAGAGGCTCCTTCTTCCACTTAATACTCTGGGCCCCCTTATCAAAGATTAGATGTCCATAGGTGTGGGCATTTATTTCTGGGCTTTCTATTCTGTTCCACTGCTCTGTGTGCCTATTTTTGTTCCAGTACCATGCTATTTTTGATGATGATGGCTTTATAATATAGTTTGAGATCTGGCAGTGTGATGCCTCCATTTCTGTTTCTTTTCCTCAAGATGGTTTTGGCAATTCTAGGTGTTTTCAGGTTCTAGATAAATGATTGTAGTGTTTGTTCTATTCTCTTAAAGAAACTTGGTGGAATTTTGATGGGTATTACATTAAATTTGTATATGGCTCTGGAGAGAATATTCATTTTGATGATATTTATTCTTCCAATCCATGAGCATGGGATGTCTTTAGATTTCTTGGTATTAGTTTCTATTTCCTTGAGTAGCGACTCATAGTTTTCAGTATACTAGTCTTTCACTCCTTTGGTCAACTTTATTCCAAGATGTTTTATTGATTTTTCTGAAGTGATTTCTGGATGTCTTCTTCAGATTTACTGTTTTCATAAAGAAATGCCACTGATTTTTGTACATTAATTTTGTAGCCTGACACCTTGCTATATTGCCTAATAACTTCCTGTAGTTTTCTGCTGGATTCTTTAGGTTTTTCTATGTATACTATCATATCATCTGCAAATAGTGAGAGCTTGACTTCTTCCCTTCCAATCTGTATTCCTTTGATTTCTTTTGCCTGATTGCTATGGTAAGAACTTCCAATACTATGTTGAAGAGTAATGGTGACAGTAGACATCCCTGTCTAGTCCCCGATCTAAGGGGGAATGCTTTCAGCTTCTGTCCATTGAGTATGATGTTGGCTGTAGGTTTGCTATATATAGATTCCATTATCTTGAGGAATTTCCCATCTATTCCCAATTTTTGTAGAGTTTTGAGCATTAATGGGTGTTGGATTTTGTCATAGGCTTTCTCTTCATCTATTGATATAATCATGTGGTTTTTAGCTTTGCTTTTGTTGATGTGGTGAATGATGTGATTAACTTAGAGATGTTGAACCAGCCTTGCATTCCTGGGATGAATCCCACTTGGTCATGATGGACAATATTTTTGATGTGCTGCTGTATCCGGTTGGCCAAGATCTTGTTTAATATTTTGGCATCTATGTTCATCAGAGATATTGGTCTGTAGTTTTCCTTTTTTGTTGTGTCCCTCTCTGCTTCTGGTATCAGGGTGATGTTGGCTTCATAGAAGGTGGAAGGGAGTGTTCCTGTTTCTTCGACCTAATGGAAAAGTTTTGAAAGTATTGTGTCTGAGATGAGAATGGCTGTTCCTGCCCTTTTTTGTGGTCTGTTAGCCTGTATGATAGTTTTCCATCCTTTCACTTTAAGTCTTTGTTTATCTTGTGTCAGATGGGATTCTTGCAAGCAGCATATGGTTGGGTTATGTTTTCTGATCCATCCCCCCACTCTGTGCCTTTTGATGGGTGAGTTTAAGCCATTGACATTTATTGATATTATGGATTTAATGTATTGTAGTGCCATTGTTCAACAAATTTTTGTTTGCTCTGATATATTGCAAGTATTATAGTGATGTTCTTGTTTATAAGATGTCTTTTAGAAACTCAGGGCCAGTTTGGTGATGGTTGCCTCCTTTAACTGTAGTTTGTCTAAGAAGGTTTTGATCCCTCCATCTAGTTTGAATGAAAGTCTAACAGGATATATTATCCTTGGTTGAAACCCTTTTTCATTCTGGGATCGATAGATATCTTGGCATTCCCTTCTGACTTTTAGAGTTTGAGTGGAGAAGTCTGCAGACAATCTTATGGGTTTTCCCCTGTATGTGACTTTTTGTTTCTCTCTTGCAGCCTTTAGGATCCTTTCTTTATCCTTACTTCTTCTCATTGTGACTATGATGTGTCTTGGTGTCTTCAGGTCTGGGTTGATTCTGTTTGGTACTCTCTGGGTCTCTTGAATCTTGATATCCTTTCTGTTATTCAGGTCTGGGAAGTTTTCTTGTATTATTTCCTCTAGAATGTTTGCTTCCCCTTCTTCTCTTTCTTCCTCTGGCAGGCCAATTATATGAATGTTACTTCTTTTGAGATCATCCCATATGTCTCTGTTGTTGTTTTCAGTGTCTCTCAATCTCTCTTTGAGCTCTTTCACCTCTTTCTTAGTTTTCTCTAACTCATCTTCTGTCTGAAAAATTCTGTTTTCTGCTTCTGTTAGTCTGCTTTCCCTTGCCTCAGCTTTTTTCTTCATTACAGCTATTTCAGCTTTCAGTTATCTAATTGCCTCAAGATAATCAGTATTTTCCTTGGGGGTCTCAACTGTTATTTCCCTAATATTGCCATTCCTTTCCTCCAATGTTGTTTTCATTTCTGTGATTAATACATTTTTAACTGCTTGCATACTTTTCTTATCTATGCTTACTTCTGGCTGATTTGTAGTTTCTCCTGGACTCTTGTCTTCATTCATTGTAGTAGCAGTTTTATTTTTTTTTGATCTACCCATTTTTTGATTTATGTGTTTTTCTTATTTATGTTTTGTTGTTCCTCAGTTGTTGTGTTTTGAGTACAAGCAAAAGTGTACTAAATACCTTTATGACAAATGCAATCACCAACCTTAGAAATTACATTAGCCACTTAAGCAAGTATTGAAGCAGTGTAATCACTACCAGATAGCCAAACAATGTCTCCCGTCCATGAAAAAATAGCAACCAAGTCCAAGTGAAGAAGAAGAGAAAGGGATAGCAAGAATAGACAATTATGCAAGTCTACTCTCCACTGTATTTTCTAGGGGTAGCAAGAGGAGAAAGGGAAGTCGAGCAGAGATACACACATAGAGATTCCACTCTGAGTCAGATTTCTTCCTCAAAATAATTCACAAATGAATATCAGTGAATTCAGAAAGCCAAAGAAGAAGGAAGAAAGGACAACAGGATAAAAAAAGAGAAATAAGAGAGAGAAAAGAAAAAAGATAAGAAAAAGAGCTGTAATAAAAGAGCAGTGAAAGGAAAGAATTTTAATTGATTAATTTATTTTTATTTTATTTTTTTTAATTAATTAGGAGGAGGGAGAAGAGGAGAGTCTGTAGAGGAGGAAGGACTAGTGAGGCACGTTACTCTTGCAATGGATAAGATGCTCATTCCCCTACTAATGGAAGATACCTTAAGAGTTAATTCTGGTCAACCTAAAGGGGGGGGAGATATACACCTTTATATAATATAATAAAATAGAGCAGGGTAAAAAAAACCTGTCCCAGATTGCCTCAAGCCTCCTGCGCAGAGGCAGCTGATTGTTAAGAAAGTAAAACAAGCAAACCAACAAAACAAGAAACAGAAAAACAAACACCTCAGGACTAGACAAGAATAGCAGGAATAGACATTTATGCAAATCTACTATCCACTGTATATTCTAGGGGTAGCTAGAGGTAAAGGGTAGTAGAGCAGAGATACACACAGAGAGAGTCCACTCTGAGTCAGATTTCCTCCCCCAAATAATTCCCAAACATGTATCAGTGAATTCAGAAAGCTGAAGGAGGATGGAAGAAAGGATGACAAGAATGAGAAAAAGAAGGAAAAAAAAGAGAGAGAGAAAATAAAAAGCTAAGAAAAAGAACAGTAGTAAAAGAGCAGTGGAAGGAAAGAGTTTTTATTTGTTTATTTATTTATTTTTTATTATTTAATTAAGGGATACGCATTTATCTTGTATTGATAATAAAATAGAGTAGAGTAAAAAAACCTGTCCTGTCTTCAACTTGGATGTCTCCAGATTGCCTCAGGCCCCCTGAGCAGAGGCACCTGATTGTTGAGAAAATAAAGAAGAAAAAAAAAAGATACCTCTGATGGTCTTTCCCTGTCTGGGTAACACTCTGCTTGGTGGAATATCTGAAGCAGAAAACAGAATTAGTCAGACAGAGGATGAGTTAGAGAAAACGAAGAAAGAAGTGAAAGAGCTCAAAAAGAGATTGAGAGACACTGAAAACAACAACAGAGACATATGGGATGGTCTCAAAAGAAGTAACATTCGTATAATTGGCCTGCCAGAGGAAGAAAGAGAGGAAGGGGAAGCAAACATTCTAGAGGAAATAATAGAAGAAAACTTCCCAGACCTGAATAACAGAAAGGACATCAAGATTCAAGAGGCCCAGAGAGTACCAAACAGAATCAACCCAGACCTGAAGACACCAAGACACATCATAGTCACAATGAGAAGAAGTAAGGATAAAGAAAGGATCCTAAAGGCTGCAAGAGAGAAACAAAAAGTCACATACAAGGGGAAACCCCATAAGAATATCTGCAGACTTCACTCAAAGTGTAAAAGCCAGAAGAGAATGGCAAGATATCTACTGAGCCCTGAATGAAAAAGGGTTTCAACCAAGGATAATAAATGCTGCTAGACTTTCATTCAAACTAGATGGAGGGATCAAAACCTTCTTAGACAAACATGTCACAGCAAGATACACACAGACTTAAAGAGAAAGGATGGAAAACTATCATACAGGCTAACGGACCACAAAAAAGGGCAGGAACAACCATTCTCATCTCAGACACAATAGATTTTAAATTAAATAAAGTAATAAAAGATAGGCAAGGACATTACATAATGATTAGAGGATCAATCAGCCAAGAAGACTTAACAATTATTAACATCTATGCACCCAATGAGGGACCATCTAAATACATTAAGCACCTACTGAAAGAATTTCAAAAATACATCAATAGTAATACAATAAAAGTGGGAGACTTCAATACCCCACTCTCACACTTAGACAGATCAACAAAGCAGAGAACCAACAAAGATACAAGAGAATTGAATGAAGAGATTGACAGACTAGACCTCTTGGACATTTTCAGAGTCCTTAACCCCAAAAAACGGGAATACACCTTCTTTTCAAATCCACATAACATACTCAAGGATAGAACACTATCACCATTACTCTTCAATATAGTATTGGAAGTTCTTGTCATAGCAATCAGGCAAGAGAAAGAAATCAAAGGAATACAGTTTGGAAGGGAAGAAGTCAAGCTCTCACTATTTGCAGATGATATGATAGTATACATGGAAAAACCTAAAGAATCCAGTAGAAAACTACTGGAAGTTATTAGGCAGTATAGCAAGGTCTCAGGCTACAAAATCAATGTACAAAATCAGTGGCATTTCTTTATGCAAACACTAAATCTGAAGAAGAAGACATCCAGAAATCACTCCCATTTACTGTTTCAGCAAAATCAATCAAATACCTAGGAATAAAGTTGACCAAAGAAGTGAAAGACTTGTATGCTGAAAACTATGAGTCGCTACTCAAGGAAATAGAAACTGATACCAAGAAATGGAAAGATAGTCCATGCTCATGGATTGGAAGAATAAATATCATCAAAATGAATATTCTCCCCAGAGCCATATACAAATTTAATGCAATAAACCATCAAAGTTCCACCAAGCTTCTTTAAGAGAATAGAACAAACACTACAATCATTTATCTGGAACCTGAAAACACCTAGAATTTCCCAAACCATCTTAAGGAAAAGAAACAGAAATGGAGGCATCACACTCCCAGACCTTAAACTATATTATAAAGCCATCATCATCAAAACAGTATGGTACTGGAACAAAAATAGGCACACAGAGCAGTGGAACAGAATTGAAAGCCCAGAAATAAATTCCCACACCTGGAAAACTCTCAGAAGGCTAGACGTGGACTTTCCATATGATCCAGTAATTCCTCTCCTGGGGTTATACTCCAAGGACTCCATAACACCCAACAAAAAGAGGTCTGTACTCCTATGTTCATAGCAGCACAATTCATAATAGCTAAAACCTGGAAGCAACCCAGGTGCCCAACAACAGAAGAGTGGCTGAGAAACCTGTGGTATATATACACAATGGAATACTATGCAGCTATCAGGAACAATGAACCAACCTTCTCTGACCCATCTTGGACAGAGCTAGAAGGAATTATGTTAAGTGAGCTAAGTCAGAAAGATAAAGATGAGTATGGGATGATCCCACTCATCAACAGAAGTTGAGGAAGAAGATCTGAAAGGGAACTAAAAGCAGGACCTGACCAAATTGTAAGTAGGAAACCAAAGTAAAATCCCTGTGGTGTGGGGTAGACATGCAGCTTCCTGGTCCACTGGGGCGTGAGAGTGGGTCGGAGGGATTGGTCACAGTCTTTTGGTGGTGGGAATGGTGTTTATGTACACTCCTAGTAAAATGTAGTCATATAAATCACTAGTTAATTAATATCGGAGGGGTAAATTAATTGTATGTCTCGAAGTTTTTTAAAACACAGACTAAATCTTTTTCATATATAGGCTGTGTAATTGATATGCAGACTCTCTCAAAAGCCTAGACCAAGTAGATCAGAAGCAACCAATAGCACAGCTATATACAAGATACTGGGTACTGTACTGCAAACCCTAACAAAAGGACTTTTCAGAGTTAACCCAATTACCAATTAATGTGATGATCACATTAGCTATCAATTGTCTTTTTGAACCCTAAGACAGCAGGAACTTCACATCTCCACTATAGAGCCTCTACTTCCCCCAGTCCTAGAACCCTTGGATAGGGCCCACTTTCCTGTATGCCTCTCCCAATCCATATCAAATAATATTGCATCTGCCGATCACAACCTAACCAACACAACGATTGCCACCTCAACATGCTTCACTTCAGACTGTATCCAGAGACTTCACGTGTGGAATGACAACCCTTCAGCTTCATTACTTGGGCGAGACCTTTCCTTTCATAGTATACTCTAATTCCATCTCAGGTGGTTCATTTTGTAACAAAGTCCCAAAACCTAGATATACACCAGTTTGTGAGAGAGAGCATATGTTCACATGTATCCGTAAACTACTGCAAAATATATACCTGAAAGCAGAAGTACACTAGAATTTGCAGTGAGTACCCCCCTAACATTTCCTCTCCACTATTCCAAGCTTTGGGTCCATGATTGCTCAACAATTTGTTTGGCTTCGTATGTTAAGTCTCTTTTCAGTCACCAGTTTCCAGATGTCATCAGGATGCCGGCCAGGCTTCCATGGACTGAAGACCCCACCAATGTGTCCTGGAGCTCAGCTTCCCCAGAGATCCACCCTACTAGGGAAAAAGAGAGGCAGACTGGGAGTATGGACCTACCAGTCAACGCTCATATTCAGCGGGGAAGCAATTACAGAAGCCAGACCTTCTACCTTCTGCAACCCACAATGATCCTGAGTCCATGCTCTCAGAGGGATAGAGAATGGGAAAGCTATCAGGGGAGGGGGTGGGATATGGAGATTGGGTGGTGGGAATTGTGTGGAGTTGTACCCCTCCTACCCTATGGTTTTGTTAATTAATCCTTTCTTAAATAAAAAACAAAAAAATAAAGGCAAAAATCCTACCGTTTCTAGTAGATGTAATCAGAGCTCAAGCCACTAGCAGCTTCTCATTCTGCCATCTCCCGGAATCCCCCCATATAGTCTTTCAAAGGGGCTGCACTAGTTTGCACTGCCACCAGTAGTGTGACAGAGTTTCATTTTCTTCACATCCTCCCAACCCTGTCATTTCTTTTTTTGTGGAAAAATGCCATTCTCACAGGTGTGAGATGGAATCTTACCTTAATTTTAATGTGCATTTCTCTAATGATACATGAAGTGGAGCATTTCATCATATGTCTGTCGGCCATTTTATCTGTTTAGTAAAACAATGTTTTACTAAAACCTCTGAGTCAGAACATTTTATCATATATTAAATAACTTCTAAAAATAGCAGATACTTGAAATTAATACAGTTTTAGTTTTTTAAAAAAATTGTTATTACTACATTTATTTTATTTATTGGATAGAGGCAGTGAGAAATTGAGAGGGAAGGGATGATAGAGAGGGAAAGACAGAGTGACACCTGCAACATTGCTTCACTACTTGCAAAGCATTCCCCCTGCAGGTGGGGACTGGAGTCTCGAATCTGGTTTCTTGTGCACTGTAACATGTACACTCAACCATGTGTGCCAACACCTGGCCCCGCAGTTTTAATTTTTATTAGTGATTTAATAATAATCTGAAAGATCATGTGATAATAGGGGTATTATTATATATTCTAACTCCTTCAGTAATAACCACCCTTCTCCCATTCTCCCAAGGTCTCAGAGATGGGCTGTCTATTTTTTTTTTACTTTTTATTTATTTATTTTAATTTAAGAAAGGATTAATTAACAAAACCATAGGGTAGGAGGGGTACAATTCCACACAATTCCCACCACCCAATCTCCATATCCCACCCCCTACCCTGATAGCTTTCCCATTCTCTATCCCTCTGGGAGCATGGACCCAGGGTCATTGTGGGTTGCAGAAGGTAGAAGGTCTGGCTTCTGTAATTGCTTCCCTGTTTAACATGGGTGTTGACTGGTCGGTCCATACTCCCAGTCTGCCTCTCTCTTTCCCTAGTAGGGTGTGTCTCTGGGGAAGCTGAACTCCAGGACACATTGGTGGGGTCTTCAGTCTAGGGAAGCCTGGCCAGCATCCTGATGACATCTGGAACAAAAGAGAGTATGTCTATTTTTTTTTAAGTTCAGCTGTTTCAGTTCTCTGTATTCCACATATGAGTGAAACCATCTGATATTTATCCTCCTATTTCTTATTTACTTTACTATGCAATACCACTGTATTTTTTATCTTGAAGGAGATATATTGTCTTTTTAAATTTCTGAACAGTACTCCATTAAGCATATGACCCATAATGTTTTTTCTTGTCCACTGGTGTTGCTGGGGTCTTTTCATTCAATAGAACAGAAAGAAATTGAGAGATAAGGGGAGAAAGATAGATACCTGTAGACCTGTATCACTTCTTATGAAGTGACTCCCCCACCCCCAGGCAGGGAGCCAGTGGCTGGACAGGAACCTTTTGCTGCTCCTTGGACTTCATATTTGCTTAACCTGTTGTGTCACTGCCAGGCCCCTTGAAGTTGATTTTTTTTTCTTAGAGGAGACTGAGTTTGCATTCTAAAAACAAATTGAGTGTAGTCATTTTCAGTTATATATTTGTACATTATATGCAAAGTGAGCAATAACATGACATTTGTCATGTTAAGCATAAGATTATTTGATGATGTTACATTCATTACTTTTACTTACATTTACTATTTTATCACATCCTAAAATAATTTTATTTATGTAAAGGTAAAATTCCAGGGCTCATTAACTTGTTTCTTATGCAGATGTACTCTTTACTTATAGGGTTGTTAATATAGGCCATTAAACTAGAAGTTCTTCTGGCAAAAGTAAATCTAGCAAATCACAGCTTTTCTCTCTATTAGTTTTGAATTGGACATGCACTTTGGCTTGTTCAATCATGTCATAGTTTGAACATAACTAAGGTCATTCAAGCAAATGTAATTACGAGGTAGCTATATACATGTAGTCTATATAAGATTGCATTTCAGGAGTCGAGCGGTAGCACAGTGAGTTAAATGCATAGGGCGCAAAGCGAAAGGACCGGCATAAGAATTCTGCTTCGAGTCTCCGGCTCCCCACCTGCAAGGGAGTCACTTCACAAGTGGTGAAGCAAGTCTGCAGGTGTCTATCTTTCTCTCCCCCTCTCTGTCTTCCCCTACTCTCTCTGTTTCTCTTTGTCCTATCCAACAACAAGGACAACAATAATAACTACAACAATAAAACAACAAGGACAATGAAAGGGAAAAATAAATATTTTAAAAAAGAAAAGTTATTCATAAAAACTATGTAAAGACTTATATAATTACTCATTGCAAAAAGAATGGTTGAAGCATAAGTGTTCTATGATAACTTACTTGATGTGACTTTTGAGGCAATGCTATGTTTATGGCAAATACATTTCTTATTTCTTATTCATTTCTTATCATACATTCAAATGAGGTTATGGTGGTTTAAAGTATTGTTGATGTTTCAAGAGTACAACTTCGCCTCTCATCAGATTACAGTTTACCATACCACACCACTACAATCAAGTTACAAATGTCTTTTACATTGCCCACTTGGCATTCTACTCCATATGTATCCCACTTTGGTGGTTTCTGTTACTTGTACGAGTGTCAGAGTTGGGAGTCAGGTGGTAGAGCAGTGGGTTAAGTGCATGTGGCTTGAAGCGCAAAGACCGGTGTTAGGTTAGGATCCTGGTTCAAGCCCCAGGCTCCCCACCTGCAGGGGGGTCGCTTCACAGGTGGTGAAGCAGGTCTGCAGGTGTCTATCTTTCTCTCCCCCTCTCTGTCTTCCCCTCCTCTCTCCATTTCTCTCTGTCCTATCCAACAATGACATCAATAACTACAACAATAAAAAACAAGGGCAACAAAAGGGAATAAATATTAAAAAAAAAGTGTCAGAGTTAATTTTTATTTGACTTTATTTAAATATATAGAGATATTTAAATATCTATTCTACATGTGTTGAGATTGAGATAATCTGGTATTCATGTTTTATTTCTCACATATTTTGCTTAGCATGATCCCCTTTTGTTCCTTCCACGTTGTGTTAAAAGTTGAAATTTCATCTTTTTTTATCACTGAGTATTATTCAGTGTGTATACAAGTCACATCTTTATACACTCATCTTTTTTTTTAATGTTTTTTTTTGTAATTTTATTTATTTATCTTCCCTTTTGTTGCCCTTGTTGTCTTTTTATTGTTGTTATAGTCGTCGTTGTTGGATAGGACAGAGAGAAATGGAGAGAGGAGGGGAAGACAGAGAGGAGGAGAGAAAGACAGACACCTGCAGATCTGCTTCACCACCTGTGAAGCGACTCCCCTGCAGGTGGGGAGCCGGGGGCTTGAACCGGGTTCCTTATGCCGGTCCTTGCGCTCAGCGCCACCTACACTAAACCCGCTGCGCTACAGCCCGGCTCCCCTATACACTCATCTGTGTTTGGATACTTGAGCAGTTTCAATATCTTGGTTATTATGTACATAGGTATATACTTATTTTTTCATATATGGATTTTGTGGTCTTCAGATAGTTAACTAGGTATGGAATTGTTGGATAGAAATTCATTTGTCTCTATATGTATCTCTTCTCCCCTCCCCTCCCCTCCCCTCCCCTGCCCTCCCCTCTCCTCTCCTCTTCTTCTTTTCTTTCTTTCCCTCCAGGGCTGTCACTGGGGCTCGGCACCTGCACCACAAATCCACTGCTCCTGGAGGCCATTTTTTCCCATTTTGTTGCTCTTGTTGTTGTCAATTTTTATTGTTGCCATTGATGTTGTTGGATAGGACAGAGAGAAATCCACAGAGGAGCGGAGACAGAGAGGGGGAAAGAAAGATAGACACTTGCAGACCTCCTTCGCCCCTTGTGAAGCAACCCCCCCCCCCCGCCAGTGGGGAGCCGGGGGCTCGAACCAGGGTCCTTATGCCAGTCCTTGCACTTCATGCCATGTCCACTTAGCCTGCTATGCTACTGCCTGACCCCCTCTATATGCTTTTCTTCTCTTGCATTTTGAGTAGAGTCTCTGGAGACATCCCTAATGACGATACCATGGGGTATGTCACCAGTTTTCATTATTTGTTTTTTGCATATAATTTCAAGACATTATTCCACTTTGTACTTGTTGTGAGAAAGTGGTCCAGTTTCATTCTTTTGTATTTATTCAGTTTTTTAAACTCTATCTGTTGAAGAGACTCTCCTCTCTATATTTATTACTCCTGACTCTTGTAAAAACTATTATCCATATAGATAAGGACAGAGTTCTATGCTCTCAATTCTATTTTTACTGATCTATATGTTGATTTGTATACCAGTTCTTCCTTGCTTAGGTTACTATATCATTGTGGTAGCATGACTCTTTCACATTTTCCCGAATTTCTTTGGTAGTTCTTTGGGGTTTTGTGGTTCAAACCAATGTTCTCTAACTGTTGTTCTATTTCATTATCAAATGTCGTTGGAATTTGATAAAGGTTTCATTGAAGTTATATATTACTTAGGTGGGATGGTCTTTGTATTTAATATATTAATTAATCTAACCTATGAATATAGACTATTTCTACTTTCTGCTATTCTCAGCAGTGACTTAGAGTTTTCACTGTGCATAGCTTTCATACATTTTACTATATAAATATTTCAAGGTAATCAGGTCTTTTATATTCAGTTGTAAATGGGATTTTTTAAAAAGTGATTTATATTTTGTTACTTTTTTGGAGCCAGAGACACAGGGATTACTCTGAGGGAGTAGTATAGTTTCATATGTGCATACAAAAGTATGTGTGTATGGTATTTATAAAACAACATAACTACCTCTGAAGTTCTGGTACCACTATATCAAGGAGACCCACTTCTTGCCAACAATGTTTATTATTATGTCTTCTGGGACAATTGATAATATAATTTCATCTTTTCCATTTTGGAGACCCCACCCTTTGTTTTGCCACCATAGTTATTTCTGAGGCACAGTGAGCGCTTTATTATTTTGTTTCATGTGGCGCCATTACATTAACCTAGGCCTTTATGCATGTATGATACTATTGTATAGCCTCCTTGATCCACTTTGTAACATATTTGTTTTATTGAAAGAGAGAGACAATAGAGCTTATGTAATATTACTTCATAATCATCTCTGGAGTTTCCTCTGTGACATGCATGTTTCCGCCTTTTTATTGGTACTTGAACAAAGGGTCTCATGCAAAATTTATCACATGCTCTACCAAGTGAGCTATTTCAAAATATCTTGGGTAGTTCTTTTTCTCATTTCCTTTCTATGTAATATGACATTCTGTCATTTAGGTGTCAAGATGTAATTTTTGTAGGCTATTGTAGTCTTTGATGTGACTTATTTCTATGATTGGAAGAGGCAGACAGGTTATCACTACTCAGTCATCTTCATCCCCTCCTATATTATTTTGTCTTATTTGCCAACAGGGCTATTGCTGGCACCAAGTGGGGGCTTGGTGCCACCACTAGGAATCCACTACTCCTGCAGGCTATTTTTCCCATTTTGTTGCCCTTGTTATGGTTGTTATAGCTGTTGTTGGATGGGACAGAGAGAAATCGAGAGAGGAGGGGAAGACAGAGAGGAGGAGAGAAAGACACCTGCAGACCTTCTTCACTGCTCCGAAGCGACCCCCCTGCAGGGGGTGAGTCAGGGCCTCTAACTGGATCCTTGAACATGGTTCCTCACGCTGGTCCTTGGCTTTGCTCCATGTGCGCTTAACTTGCTGTGCTACTGCCCAGCCCCCAGGTCCCACAAATTCTAAGGAACAGTTTGATGATGATGATGATTAATTTTTTGCAGGCAGTTATACATATTTTAATCAGTGGGGGTTTACTGCTCTGGGATAAATTTTTCAGATAAAGAGAGTGACACACAATGGCAATAGAGAGGAAAAGAAGCTCCAGCACCAAAGCTTTCTTTAGTGCAGTGGAGGTCAGGCTTGAACTTGGCAAAGTGAGATGTTTTGCAGATCTGCAAACTATGCTTTCATTGTGTGTATTACATGAGTAAGACTATCTAGTAGTTGTTTTTCACTTTGTATTATCCTAAGCATAATCACCTCTAGTTCTAGTCATTTCCCCCCAAAGTATATTGTCATCTTTTTAAAATTACATATATATACTTTATTCAGCCATCTGTCCATAGACATTTAGATTGCTTGCATACCTTGGCTGTTGTGAATAATGCATCCTTGAACATGGTAGATATATCCTTTTGAATTAGTGTTTTCCTATATATTAGAAATGTACTTGAGAATAGTATTCCTGGATCTTATGGTTATTCCATTTATATGTGCTTAAGGATTCTCATACTGTTTTCTATAAGGGCTAATTACTTGTCATTTTCTGTTTTATTGTTTTATTATTGTAGGCCTTTCTGACAGATATGGGGCAGAATCTAATTGTGGTTTTAATTAGCATTTCTCTAATGATATATTACATGGAGTGTTTTTTTATGTTTGTAGGCGATCTATATATCTATTTTTAGAAAATTCCTATTTTGTTAAACATATTTTAGTGCCAAATTTTTGTGCTATGCAAAGTAAGTTACTCTCATGAATTTTTTATAAACTAAAATGATATAAAGATGCAATTTTTTAAAATTTCTTTTCTCAGGAATTAATGCTTTACATTCAACAGTAAATACAATAGTTTGTAAATGCGTAACATTTCCCAGTTTTCCATATAACTATATACAACCCCCACTAGGTCCTCTGTCATCCTTCTTGGATATGCGTTCTCCCCAACTACCCATCCCAGAGTCTTTTAATTTGGTGCAATAGGC
Organism: Erinaceus europaeus; assembly: GCF_950295315.1. Lineage (NCBI taxonomy): Eukaryota > Metazoa > Chordata > Mammalia > Eulipotyphla > Erinaceidae > Erinaceus > Erinaceus europaeus. The sequence goes on along the minus strand of NC_080185.1, from coordinate 68,475,312 downwards.
CAATTCTAGTTCAGGTTCTACTTGTGTTTTCTCTTCTGATCCTGTTTTTCAACTTCTGCCTGAGAGTGAGATCATCCCATATTCATCCTTCTGTTTCTGACTTATTTCACTTAAAATGAATTTTTCAAGGTCCATACAAGATCGGCTGAAAATGGTGAAGTCACCATATTTTAAAGCTGAGTAGTATTCCATTGTGTATATATACCACAACATGCTCAGCCACCCATCTGTTGTTGGACACCTGGGTTGCTTCCAGGTTTTGGCTATTACAAATTGTGCTGCCAAGAACATATGTGTACACAGATCCTTTTGGATGGGCGTGCTGGGCTCCTTAGGATATATCCCCAGGAGTAGAATTGCAGGGTCATAGGGTAGGTCCATTTCTAGCCTTCTGAGAGTTCTCCAGACTGTTCTCCACAGAGGTTGGACCAATTTACATTCCCACCAGCAGTGCAGGAGGGCTCCTTTGACCCCACAACCTCTCCAGCATTTGCTACTGTTACCTTTTCTGATGTATGACTAAAGATGCAATTTTTATTAATCCATATGGAAAAGTTTTTTAGCATTCTTCTACATCTACCCCAAATAATTCACTAACTCATACCAAATAACACATAAAACTACTCTAACACTCAGCACAGTTAATGTAGAACTAGATAAGTGACTTGGGATTGCTTGAGGTATGCACCCCTTTCGTAACAGCTTCTAGTAAAACATCAGATGAATGCTATTTTTTTGTCTTATGTTGTTGTAAAGGTAAAAATCATCTTTATATTTATTTGGTTGATTGAAAAAAGTACCAATATGGTTCTTTTATAAAGTCAAATGACAATACAATCTTTTACCAAGTGGACAATATCTGTTTTCTGTATTTTTAATTTTTTTCTTTCTTTATTGGGGATTAATGGTTTACAGTTAACAGTAAAATGTAATAGTTTGTACATGCATAATATTTCCACATAACAATACAACCCCCACTAGGTCCTCCTCTGCCATCATGTTCTAGGACCTGAACATTCCCCCCTCACCCCAGAGTCTTTTACTTTGGTGCAATACATTGATGTTTTCTGTATTTTATACAGACCTATCCCAAAGATAAAACATTTTGATGCCTCCAAGTATCACTGTTCTCCATTTAATGTAAAGATAGCCTTACATTTGTATTTGATTTATTTTTTCAGTGTCATTATGTAGATTTGAGACCATTTGCATTCTACGGATAGCTGGTTATAGAACACACATTTCATGATCTTTCAAATAAGGAAATTAGAGCTGGCAAAATAGGTCCCTTGGATAGGGCACTGTTTTGCTATATTCTCAGTCTACTATAAGTCTAACTTCACTGCACTGAAGGACAAAGCTTCTCTAATATTATTTCTTTCCTTCTCTCTCTTTGCCTCGCTCTGTCTGAAAAAGTCACCCAGGAGTGGTAAATCCCCAACGATAACAAAAAGAGAGAGAGAGAGAGAGAGAGAGAGAGGAAATTGTTTGAAACTTTGAGTTTCTTAGAGTTTAGTGTTTTAATACTTTTAGGAAATCATAGGAATAATTGAGTATCATACCTCTATTACTTAATATGAATATTAAAATTTTCATTATTTTGTTGCTTTTCTATGAAGTCATTATCAGTGTTATTTATATTTAAAAATATCATGTTCCATTTTATCAAATAGGTATGCCTTCATTTAATGAGATATTAATTATCTGAATCATTGTATAAATATTTTCATAATTATAATGTTTATTTTCATAATGTTTGCTTTCTAATTATAGGTAGCCTGCATGCAGTTTATAAATGCTCTAGTGACTTCTCCTTATGAACTTGATTTTCGAATACATTTAAGGAATGAATTCCTTCGTTCAGGACTAAAAACAATGCTACCTGTAAGTTAAGTATATACATTTATTATGTCTATGAACTTTTTCATATTTTCAGCAAAGTAAATAAATTTATTTTTCTATTTTGTGAAGCATTATATACTATTCTATATATTGTAGTGAAATCTCATATCTGATGAATCTGAATTCAACTAATGAAAGTAATGGGTTTTTTCCTTCCTTTTTGCTTTTATCTGATAGGATAGACATAAATTGTGAAAGGAGAGGGGATAGAGAGGGACAGAGAAAAAGAGATACCTGCAGACCTGCTTCACCACTCATGAAGCTACCCCCATGCAGATAGAGACCTTCAGCTTAAATATGGGTCCTCATACATAGTAACGTGTGTTCAATCTGGTACACCACCACCTGACGCCCTGTTTCTTTTTATTGGAAAGGAAGTTCTTTTCTTGGATTTTTAGTTTTGAGAACAGAAACTTGTACTATTGCTTTGGAGTTTCAATTTTAACTAATTTTTCATTATTTAATAACATTTGATTATGTTATGCCTAAGTATGCACAGTATTTTGAACAGTATATGCTAGAACAATTATTTTTAAATTATACTTATTATAATATTGTAGGAATTTTTCTAGATAAAATTAATTTTACTTTATTATTTGAATGTATATGCTCTGTGATACTTGTACCATTTTAAAATTAATACATAGGATTGATCTGAAATAAATTAGCATATTTAGTTTATACATGCAAATGCAACTACATTGATTTTAAAGACATTTTAATACTTATACACATTATAGTGTAGTCCCTTTCCCCCACAGCCACTCCAACAGTTGGTGATTCTGTCTTCTCTAATTTATGACATTCTCATAGGTATATAGAAGCATCATTGTAGTTTTTTAATTTTTTTATTAATAAAATGGAGATATTGACTAGACCATAGGAGAAGAAGGGTATAATTCCATACATTACCACTAGAATTGCTATGCCATCCACTACCCACCTCCCCCATTTGAAAGCTCTCCATTCTTTATCCCTCTGGCAGTATGGACCCAGGATCATTATGGGGTGCAGAAGGTGGAAGGTCTAGCTTTTGTAATTGCTTCCCTCCTGAACATAGGTGTTAGCAGGTTGATCCATACTCCTAGCCTGTCTCTCTCTTTCCCTAGTGGGGCAGGGGTCTGGGGAAGAGGGCTCCAGGACATATTGGTGGGGTCATCTGCCCAGGGAAGTCCGGTTGGCATCATGGTAGCATCTGGAACCTTGTGGCTGAAAAAGAGTTAACATATAAAGCCATACAAATTGTTGACTAATCATGAACCTAAAGGCAAGAATATTGCAAATGAGGATTTGAGGATCTCCATTTTGGAAAAATCTAGTAGTCTATTTTAGGTATATTCTGGGGGGGCCATGACTTTCCTAGTTTTTACCTGAATCTTGACAGCTAACATGCAGGTGGAACCAAGGTATTGTCTGGGGAGATGGTGTCATAGTTGGAAAAAGGACTAGAAAGCTGGATCAGGAAAGACAGTAGCTCCCAAATATGGGGAAAGTATATAAATACTGTGAACTGTAAACCCCATGAATTTCATCTGGGGCCCATATTTAGCATCGTAATCTATGTGGCCTCTGTATCCCTGTAGCTCTGAGTTCTAATTCTGTAGTCATGGCTAAGAGTAATATTGTAGACTACACTAATTTCAAGACTGGTCTTCCTCGGGTGGTAGATTATGTTGTCCTACCTCCCTTCAGAAAATGGAACATTCCCTACTATTGTTGATCCACATTGAGGGCCAGGTCCTGTATAGGCCCACAAAAGGGTCCATTGTGATGTTCCAATGAAGACGAACAGTGACTGTGGAGAGAGGGATCTGTTAGAGGTCTAGGCCCATCATGTCTGAGTTGGAATCCCAGGACTCCCTGTCTTGGGCCTCAGGCCTTGCATGATATAGCAGATCTGAACAATGGGATTTTCAAAGTTAATCATTGTAGTTTTTATTTGCATTTCCCTGATCATCAGTGACTTTGAGCATTTTTTCATATTTCTGTTGGCCCTTTAAATCTTTTCTTTGGAGATGATTCTGCTCATATCCCCCTTATTTTTCAATGCTTTTTTTTATCTTTTCGTTGTTGATTTTGTTATTTTTATATTTTGGTTATAAATCCTCTGTCCTATGTATGACACCTGACATTGCAAAAAAATGTATTATATTACATACTTCTATTCAAAAGATAAAATTTGAAGTAAAGTTGCTGTTGAATATAGTGGAGTCTATATATAGCAAACCTACAGCCAACATCATACTCAATGGAGAGAAGCTGAAAGCATTCCCCCTCAGATCGGGGACTAGACAGGGTTGTCCACTGTCACCGTTACTCTTCAACATAGTATTGGAAGTTCTTGCCATAGCAATCAGGCAAGAGAAAGAAATCAAAGGGATACAGATTGGAAGGGAAGAAGTCAAGCTCTCACTATTTGCAGATGATATGATAGTATACATAGAAAGACCTAAAGAATCCAGTAGAAAATTACTGGAAGTTGTTAGGCAATATAGCAAGGTATCAGGCTACAAAATCAATGTACAAAAATCAGTGGCATTTCTTTATGCAAACACTAAATCTGAAGAAGAAGAAGACATCCAGAAATCACTCCCATTTACTGTTTCAGCAAAATCAATCAAATACCTAGGAATAAAGTTGACCAAAGAAGTGAAAGACTTGTATACTGAAAACTATGAGTTGCTACTCAAGGAGATAGAAACTGATACCAAGAAATGGAAAGATATCCCATGCTCATGGATTGGAAGAATAAATATCATCAAAATGAATATTCTCCCCAGAGCCATATACAAATTTAATGCAATACCCATCAAAGTTCCACCAGGCTTCTTTAAGAGAATAGAACAAACACTACAATCATTTATCTGGAACCTGAAAACACCTAGAATTGCCAAAACCATCTTAAGGAAAAGAAACAGAAATGGAGGCATCACACTCCCAGACCTTAAACTATATTATAAAGCCATCATCATCAAAACAGCATGGTACTGGAACAAAAATAGGCACACAGAGCAGTGGAACAGAATTGAAAGCCCAGAAGTAAATCCCAACACCTATGGGCATCTAATCTTTGATAAGGGGGCCCAAAGGATTAAATGGAAAAAGGAGGCTCTCTTCAATAAATGGTGCTGGGAAAACTGGGTTGAAACATGCAGAAGAATGAAATTGAACCACTTTATCTCACCAGAAACAAAAATCAACTCCAAATGGATCAAAGACCTAGATGTCAGACCAGAAACAATCAAATACTTAGAGGAAAACATTGGTAAAACACTTTCCCACATACACCTCAAGGACATCTTTGATGAATCAAACCCAATTGCAAGGAAGACCAAAGCAGAAACAAACCAATGGGACTACATCAAATTGAAAAGCTTCTGCACTTCCAAAGAAATTATTAAACAAACAGAGAGACCCCTCACAGAATGGGAGAAGATCTTCACATGCCAGACATCAGACAAGAAAATAATCACCAAAATATATAAAGAGCACAGCAAACTTAGCCGCAAAAAAGCAAATGACCCCATCCAAAAATGGGCAGAGGAAATGAACAAAACATACACCACAGAGGAGATCCAAAAGGCTAACAAACATATGAAAAACTGCTCTAGGTCACTGATTATCAGATAAATATATGTTTTGACAAACATACTACTTATTTACATACCAAGTCAGTTTTAAAATATAGTTATAGTAGTTTGTAAGACTAAATAACTTCACAATTTCCTCCCCCCCCCTCTCTCTCTATATATATTGCATTTCTTTTGTGGTGTAGGGCTTTGTACCTGAATGGATTCCACTGCTGACAGAAGAACCTTTATTTTTAAAAATTTTAGATATTGTATTACAATAAATGCCTTTTATCTCCTGGATGTAAAACTAAATCTAGATCAAATTATTAAGATATTATTAAGTATAGATATATTCACTTGCTATATATGTTTCATGAAATTATGTAGAAATATATTAATAGATATTATATGATCTGTAAGTAATTTTTTAGGATATTATGTATGTTAAAATGAAAGTTTATAAATTGCATAAACTTGTGTTTGCCTTGTTATGGTAATTGAATTTCTCTTTATAATTGTTTCACTTAATAAAAATAGAAGCAAGGAATATTTGTTCTACCTAATTTGAAGTACATCATGCTTGCATTTTTTTTTTAGAGTTCAAGCTCAGTTGTGAACATGCTAGTCTCTTTCAATATCACCCTAGAGCACCTACAATTGTGATTATCGATTTGGGTTTTGAAAACTGCAGTTTAATGGACTCATAATAAAATATATTCCAGGTGATATGTATTAAGCCCAACAAGCTCTGGTGTGGCATGCTTCCAAGATTATGTTTATATTACTACTTTAAAAATTATCAGAAGTTTGTAATGCATGTGCTTATAATATATTAGAAAAATAAATCTTGGATGCCCAAGTTGGTATTTTGTGATTGGGCTAAGCAAAACTGAAAGGTGGAGGAGGATGCTGGATATCTTGCTTTAAAAATCACAAAATATTACTTAAAACAAAATTGCTTATACAATATTTTACTCCATTCCTGGGACGGCTGTGCTTGAATATATATTTGTGTTTGTTCTTTATTAATACAGTTGATATATACTTTCATATTTTTTTGCCAGAGACATTTGTGATTGTTTTAGCTGCATGAGTTATTTTGATATCTATGGTTAGCTTATTTAGTCAAGTTGAGAATGTTTATTTTGGGTTGTTAACAATTACAATTTTTCCATTTGAATGTGTTCATTAATTTTTCAATACGAGTAATAAAAATCTAAGGCATCAAAAGAAATGTAATGAATTTGAAGAGGCGGTTGTATATTAAAATAGGAAAGCATAGTAAATGCTCTCCTTTCAGGAAACTTAACTGCCTGATACAATATTTCAAATTGCTGCTATGTATGTAGATATATAGATATGTTTTCATCTTTATTGTGAAAATATGGTATTGTCAAATATCCATATGCTAATTTTTTAATTTTCATATACTAGGAACTAAAAGAAAAGGAAAATGATGAACTTGATATTCAGTTGAAAGTATTTGACGAGAATAAAGAGGATGACCTAACAGAATTATCACACCGTCTCAATGACATTCGAACAGAAATGGAATATCCTTTTGATGAATAGCAAAAATTATTTTGCTCCTATTTTGAAAAACAAAATTTGTTGGTGATTTTGTGAACCATTGTTAGAATTATTTTCTCTAAGTCATATATATATATATATATATATATATATAATATTTATACATACAACATCATTTTGATATCGTCTTTGAGATGCATTTTGAGGAATTGAATCTGTCCTGTTGATTTATAGAGACTATGCTGCCATCGTTGTAATAGCTTGCTATATATTATAAACTCTGCTCAATGACTTTAATAGCCATGAGCCTAAGGCAATATAATACCCATATGAGTATATAGCTATTACCTGTTTGGGGGTTATTGTGTAATATTCCAATACTATAGAAATATAATTTTAAAAATTAGATATGTTAATATTTGATTATAAGAAGATCATGTAGTAGAAATATTTTAGTCAAATGCAATCGACCAATGTTCATCTTGTGGCAATGTTTTTAAATGATTGAGAAAAGCATTGCTATTCCAGCTAGCTAGCATGCATGATTTCACTGCTTTTGGGCCATTTTTCTTGTTATTCTTTTTATTTAAGTAAGAGAGATGGTTAGATAGAGAAAGATGGGGTGGGGGGAGAATTGCATCTCCTCACCACTCAACCATCTGCAGAAATTCTTCTAGTGCTATAATTGAATGCTGTGCCATGTTGGGGTTTTAACATGGGACATCACACATAGTAAAGTACATATTCTCTCCCATCCTACATGAAATAGGAGTTGTATCCCTCTTATCCTATGTTTTTTTGTCAGTGTTTTAATAAAAATTAAAAAAGGAAATATATTTTAAGTCTAAAAGATGGTTGTACTATTATTGCTGATTATTCATTCCATGTCCATTATATTTATCCATTGTGGATTCTTGACTAATACAGTATACTTCTAAAAAAATCATTCTGTTATATAGACCTTCTTCTATTATGTCTTCTTCCCATTTCTTTCTTATCCCCCCCCAAGTGGTAATAATATTGTCTTCCTATTATTTTATTTGTGTACAACAACTGCCCTAGGATTAATGGCAGAAATGTTTTATCTTCTACCTTAAATACTCCTATTAAATTGTCTTACACTTGGGTAAATGTGTGTGCAGTGAATATCACTGTCTCATTTTTGAGGATTTATTTCTGAGAGAGAGGGGGAGAAGGGGGAGAGAGAGAGAGAGAGAGAGAGAGAGAGAGAGAGAACCAGAGAGAGAGAGAGAGAGAACCAGAGAGAGAGAGAGAACCAGAGAACCAGAGCATCACTCTGGTGCATGTGATGATGAGTATCAAACCTGGGACCTCATGCTTGAGAATTCAAGGCTTTATCCACTATGTCATCTCCCAGACCTCAAAAGTAAATTCTAATAATATTTTATCTATCATTGGTGACACTATATGGTTTCTCTGATATTAAGGATTTTTTATATTGCAAATGGCTTGCCTTCTTTGTATGGATTTCTCTTTTAATAAAACTCCACGTTAAAGCTAATTTTGAGTCTGTTCTGTAGACATTTTAAGGAACTTTAAAATTTTTAAATTACTCTTAGGTGAAGGGTGGTGGCACAGCTTATGTCACCATTTGTGAGTACCTCTCTCTCTCAAAGAAGGGGGCACTGGAAAGATGTAATCATTCAGGTAAGGGTCCCCAACAAGGATTCTATTGATTAAATATAATAAATTTAAATATTAAAATAAAATATTAAATTCAATAAAATGTTGAAATTTCAGGTTATTGTCAGGATATTGGCCTGCATCTTCTACCTTTCTTTTACATTGATTTTATAGGTTAATACATTTTATTATAAAAGTAAGTTCGTTTGAAATTTTTTTTAGTTCACTAAAAAAGAATTTGAGCTTATGCCACTCTATTTGTATCCTAAAATTATTTCATCTATTTTTTCTCTGTCTTTAAAAAAAAGAAACACAAATAAATTCACATGACAGTTCAGATTTGTTTTACCTGCATGTGAAACAAAAATGGTTTTGTGAATTTTTAGCAGTCTACAAAATATTTTATTTTATTCTATCTTATGTGACCATAAAATTACATTAGTAGTGATTTGCATGGATTATATAGATCATCCATCACTATGACAGAAAAATCAAGAGAAAAGCATTTTCTTTGATGACACTATTGTTCCAGGGGTACTATGTATAGTCTGGAATTTAAAATGTGAACCACGGGTCATTTATGGGTTTTGTGGTTAAAAATGTCTTTGATCTACTTGTAAAGTTTGTGTTCATTATTAGGTATTAAAGTAATCCTTTTCTTAAATGTATAAATGCTGTATTGTAGAGTTAGAATTTTAGAAACAGCAGTTGGTATAAGATGATATGCCAGTGTTTTAACTAATGAAATGGTTTGGTATGAAATTAAACTTTCACCAATTACCTTCAATTTTTTCCTTTACTTACTTCCTACTGACATGAATGAAGTATACCATCTTCTGTATAATATGTTGAAGGACACTGCTGCTGAAAATTATTTATTATCTATTTTACAACACTTTTTGCTAATAAGAAATGATTATTATATTAGGTAAGAATATATTCTAATAACAAAATTCACATAAGTTGGACAGGTCATTAAATAAAAATTAAAAATGTAATGGAATCAATAAATTATATGCATATATACAAAGTATAAGGGTTTGAAAAATTTTAACATTTTTAAATGTATCAATTGTGTTTAATTGTGCCAAAATATTATATTTATCAAAATTTACACCCCAGTGACAGAACTGTAGTGACAATGAACTCAATAGATTTTAGTTACTCTATAATAAATTTTCTTTACAAGTTAGTAATAACACAGAATAGGAACTGAATAATCTGTTTAGAATTTTCAGGGGGTTGCACATTTTAATAGATAAAACTTTATTGGTTCTAATTATCTAGAAACAAATATATATTTGATTATGATTATGGTAATATTTAAGTTTTACATCTAGCTATGCAATTCTTTGGAGTAAACTAATATGATAGTAATCCATAAAGTTTAATATTTTAATACATAATAACTGGAATATATGTCTTAAAGCTAGAAGTTATAGGCTTCTGAGTTTCTGAATTTATTCATAAACTGGTATCTATGATATTGTCTTTAACTGTTCAAGAGACCCTTAGTTGTTCTTTGAAATTATGATAACTTTAGTTCTGTGATTTGTTTCTTTTTCTTTTTCCCTTCCTTCCTTCCTCTCTTCCAGCCTCCCTTCCTCCCTCCCTCCCTTCCTTCCTGCTTCCCTCCCTCCCTCCCTCCCTCCCTTCCTTCCTTCCTTCCTTCCTTGCTTCCTTGCTTCCTTGCTTCCTTCCTCTTCCTCTCTCTCTCACAGTCTCTCTCCCTTTCTTCCTCCCTTCCTCCCATCCATTCTTTCTTTCTCTCTCTCTCTCTCTTTTTCTTTCTCTTTCTTTATTTCTCCTAAAGAGGCAAAAACTAGCAGGGTCATAGGCCCCGTGGAACATAGCTAAAATAGACTACTAGCTTTTTCCAAAATGTAGACCCCCAAATCTTCATCTGCAATATTCTAGCCTTGTGTTTCGTGACATGTGTGCTTAAACCCACTGTGCTACTGCCCCCCTTTTCCTGTTTTATGCCCCCCCACTCCCTTCTCTGCTTTCTCTAAAATAGATAATCTAAAATTTGGACTGGAGAAGCAACTCAGTTGTAGTATCATGCATGCATATCCAATGGATTCATTTCCTAATTCCACATTAGAAAAATATAATTATGGTTTGTCTCAAAATTTTAATGAAATTTTGAATTATAATTTGGAGCTCAATTTTGTATATGTGGGTAATAATTCAATAGAGAAAAATCACAAATATATATTTTACTATAGGCAAATTATGGCATAAACATTCCTAAATTACAATACTGGTAACTAGAATTATGGTTAAATATCTGCAAATGATGTCACGAAGCACAAGGCTAGAATATTGCAGATGAAGATTTGGGGGTTTACATTTTGGAAAAAGCTAGTAGTCTATTTTAGCTATGTTCCAAGGGGCTTATGACCCTACTAGTTTTTGCCTGACATCTAATATGCAGGTGACCTAAGTTATTGTCTATGGAGATGGTGTCATATTTGGAAAAAGGATCAGAAAGCTGCATCAGAGAAGAGAGTAGTTCCCAAATATGGGAAAAGTATATAAATATTGTTGACTGTAAACCCCAAAGGTTTGATCTGTTGCCCATATTCAGCACAGGAGCCTATGTAACCTCTGTATCCCTGTGGGTCTGAGCTCACATTCCATGGTCATGGTTAGGAACATTCCAGGCTATACCAATTTCTGGACCCATCATCTCCAGGTGATAGGCATAGTATGCTATCCAACCTCCCTTCGGAGAATGGAAAACTTCCCCACCCTTGTTGATCCACATTGAGGGCCCACAGAGGGGTCCATTATGTTGTTCCTGGTGGAGATGACCAATGACAGTGGTGAGAGGTGTCTGTTAGAGGTCTAGGCCCATCATGTCTGTGGGAATTCCAGGACTCCCTGACTAGGTCCCCGGGTGATGGGGTGGCCTGGTGGTGACTAAAGAGTCATCATTAAAGTATGCCAGTCTCTTGCCCTTATTCAGCTTTAGTAGTCCTTACTTAGTCTGACAGGGTTATGGAGTGATTGATGCATGTGTAATAGGAGGTAGGTGAGGAGGGTACGTAGGCCCAAGAAACAATTTGATTAAGTACTTTGTGGTATCTTTTTAGGTCTTTCTCCTTGCTTGCTTCATTTATTGACTCACTACAAACTATTGTGTACTTTTGCTTTAAGGTATATGTTTTCTCCCAACTTCTGGATACATGTACATATGCCCTATCTCATGGACCCTGGTCTATATCTAGATATTGAGGTTTGTTAAGAAGTGTGCTACCCAAAATGGAATTAAGGAATCCTATGAGCTAGGAAAGGTCTCATCAAGTAATGAAGCTGGAGGGCTGACATTGCACGCCTGCTGTCTTTGGATGCAGTCCAAAGTGAAACATGCTGAGGTCGTACTGGCTGCATTGATTGGGGTGGGATCAGCAGATGCAGTATCAGCTGGTATGAATTAGGAGAAACATGCAGGAAAGTGAGCCTCACCCTAGAGGTTTCAGGACTGTGAGAAATATGGTCTTTATAGAGATAGAGAAAGTTCATCTTATCTTGGAATTAAAGATAGTTATAGCTATCACCAAATCTTATGGCAATTGGGATAACTTTGAAAATATTATTGTTAGTATTTGCTGTAGCATACAAGAACTCACCGTTCATGTCCTTTTGTGTTATTTACTTATAGCTGTATCTTATAATGGAATACCACCAGTTGCTTCTTTTATCCCTGGTCTAAGTTTATAGGATATTTAATATTTCAAAGAACAAGTAATTATTAGAAATGTATTAACAAATTGAGCCCATTGTTAAAAGTCAATCAGATTACCAATTTGAAGTCTTAAGTGCTTAACTTGATGAGCATACACTCAGAGCTATGGTCTATGCAACAAAAATTTGAGACATTTGATCCATTTTTCCCCTCTCCTATAAATTGAATAGTGATTTGTGAGACTATAAGTTAATAGGAGTATGCATTAACACCATCCACACCAACAAATGGGAATGTGTCCCGTCCCTACCTCCCTGATTCTCCACTAAGATTTTTACTTTGGTGCCATACTCCAAACTCAGATTTTGCTTTGAGTGTCTCTTTCTGTTCTTGTTTCTTAATTTCTGTTTATTAATGGGATCTTCCCATACTTGTCTTTGTCTTTCTGACTTAGCTCACTTAACATAATTTCTTATGCATTCTACTGTTAAACAGTTTCCTGGCCCGGTGTATGTCTAGAAACTTTTGACATTTTAAACACATGGAGTTTGTTTCGACTAAATATTGTGTATGTTTCTTTTTTTTTTCTTTTTTTTTTTTGTATGTTTCTTTAAGATATGTCCTTTAGGGAGTCCGGCAGTAGCGCAGCGGGTTAAGCATAGGTGGTGCAAAGCGCAAGGACCTGTGTAAGGATCCAGGTTTGAGTCCCTGGCTCCTCACCTGCAGGGAAGTCGCTTCACTGGTGGTGAAGCAGGTCGGCAGGGGAAGGTGTCTGTTTTTCTCTCCCACTTTCTGTCTTCCTCTCCTCTCTCCCATTTCTCTCTGTCCTATCCAACAACGATGGCATCAAGAACAACAATAATAACTACAACAATAAAACAACAAGGGCAACAAAAGGGAAAATAAATAGATATTAAAATTTTTTAAGATATGTCTTTTAAAATATGTGTATAAATAGACCTTTGGAATAATTTACAAGGTAATTGGCATACTTCAGTTTTGTAAGTTATTTTTGCTATCCTGACTGCGTTATAGTAGATTCATGCCTCTGCTATTTATTCAGTGCCAAGATATTCATCCTATATTGAAAGTGGGGATTTGTTAATGCCTTGAACTCTTTTATTTATCATGGTAGGAGTAACAGGTCATTTATTTTCATCAACTTAAGAAACATTAGCTTATATAAATAGGTAAAGTTAGTAAATATTTTGATATATGCATTAATCCCTGAGAACTAGAATATTATGTCATTGAATTTGCACATTTGACTGCATCACAATGGTGTTTGTTCTGTAATCTTCAGATCATCTTGAACCTGAAATCCCTAAGAGAGTATAATTGCTTGCAGGATTTTTGTAAGTTTTTATTGTGCAGGCCAGGCAGTAGATCAGTGGTTTAAGCACACATAGTACAAAGTGCAAGGGCTGGCGTAAAGATCCCAGTTCTATCTCCTGGCTCCCCACCGGCAGGTTGCTTCAGGTGTGCAGGTGTCTATCTTTGTCTCCCCCTCTCTGTCATCCCCTCCTCTCTCAATTTCTCTCTGTCCTATCCAACAACAATGACAGCAATAACAGCAACAACAATAATAACAACAACAGTAAACAAAAGGGAAAATAGCCTCCAGGAGCAGTGAATTCCTAGTGCAGGCACTGAGCCCCAGCAATAACCCTGGAGGTATATATATATATATATATATATATATATATATATATATATATATATATATATAGCTACCAGTGTTGTCATTGGGACTTTGTAATTGCAGTACAAATCTACCCTCCAAGTAACCATGTTTTCTCTCCCCACCTGTTTCTTCTTTTTTTTTTTTTTAAATAGGGCAGATAGAAATTAATACAGGGTGGATAGGTAGAGCCAAAAAGAAATGCCTGCAGACCTACTTCACTGCTTGTGAAGCTTACCCCCTGCAGAGGGAGAGTGGGGGCTTGAACCTGGATCTTTCTTTGTGGCAACATGTGCTCAACTGGTTGTGCCACTGCCCAGCCCCCTGCAGTATTTTCTTTTAATGTTATCAGGGTTAATGCTGGACTTGAACTCAGGTAGTTGTGCATGATGATATGTGTACTTTATCAGAAGGTGCATCACCTCCTGTACTCTTGATGGATTGTTAATGACTCTAGAAGAAGAATTATCTTACCATGCTGAATGAATATTGCATAATAAAAGTATTTGTATAAGCAGAAGATGTATTAAAAACACTTTTTCCCCTTTTTCAGGCCACAGTATTACAAAATAATTGAGGAATGTGTTTCACAGATAGTGCTGCACTGCAGTGGTATGGACCCAGATTTCAAATATAGACAGCGATTGGACATAGATTTAACACATCTGATAGGTAACCAATGTAATATTCAATATCCTTTGATTACTTTCTTATCTCCTGTGTGTTAGGCGCTTCTTTAAGTGTAGCTCTTCTAACAAATTTCCTGTATTAATAGCTGTGTTAACAATTGCTGAGTCACTAGAATTGTTAAACATTGCGATTGTTCTAGTTCTGCCTATATGACTGGAAGTTTTAACCTACTTGGTAAGTTTAAACATTCTTGAATTCAGTTTAGAACCAGTGCCTTCTCCTGAAAACATTGTTATCCTAGATGTATTCTTTGCTTTTTAGAAACATGACTAGAAATCAGTGTACAACAGGGCTTAGTAATAATATTATTATAATATTATTATTATTATTATGTTATTAGTGTTCTTCAAGTTTAATTAAGGAAGTATAGGACAGTGGAGACAGCATAATGGTTATACAAAAAGATATTATTTTAAAAATAATTTTTATTTATAAAAATAATTTATAAATTTATAAAAAATAATTTTTATTTATAAAAAGGAAACACTGACAAAACCATAAGATAAGAGGGGTACAACTCCACACAATTCCTACCACCCGAACTCTATATCCCTTCACCTTCCCTGATAGCTTTCCTATTCTTTATCCCTCTGGGAGCATAGAACAAGGGACATTATGGGGTGCAGAAGGTGGAAGGTCTGGCTTCTGTAATTGCTTCCCTGCTGAATATGGGCATTGACAAGTTGACCCATATTCCCAGCCTGTCTCTCTCTTTCCCTAGTGGGGTGGGGCTCTGGGGAAGCAGGGCTCCAGGACACATTGGTGGGGTCGCCTGGCCCCAAAAAGACTTTCATGCCTGAGGCAGCAATGGTCCAAGTTTCAAGCCACAGCACCACCATAATCCAGTGTTGAGCAGTGCTCTGGTAAAAATAAACTAATTAATCAAACTGATTGGTTAATTCAACAGGTCATCAAATAATATGGTTTCATTATAATGTTTGATATGGGGAAACAATTCTCTTTCAGAATTGTCTCTTTGGAGTTTGCACATCTTCCCCTTGTATGCATGCATACTCTCTCCTATAAGTCCGAACCTCATTGCAAATATGTGCATGTAAGGTTGATCAATGTTTCTAAGTTTTCCCAATTACAGTAAGTGTTGTTTTGTGTGAATGTACCCTATGATGAAAGGCATTATTTACAGGATTGGTTCCCCCTTCAGCTATGAGCTTACAGGATAATGTCTAGCGAACCATGACCTTACACTGGAAAAAGCAGGTTTACAAATGAAGGAAGGAATCAACAAATTATTGCATAATATTAGAAGTGTTTTAGGGTATTTATTTAGACTTTTAGTGTTGATTTATGATCAGAAATGATGCTCTTTATATCAATTTGTGGTAAAGTTGGTTACATACTTTTTTGTTTTGTTTAAAGTCATGGTGTCTATTAACCTATAGATAACATTAAATGAGGATTTACTGTGCAGACTTATTTCAGTAAATTTTAAGACTTAAAAAGACTGTCAAAGTCAATCAGTTAATATTTTCATAATTTTTGGGAATAAGAAAAATGGGGGGGTATGGCTGGTGACATACCTGGTTGAGAGCACATGTTACAATGTGCAGGGACCCAGACTTGAGCCCATGGTTCCCAATTATATGGGGAAAGCTTTGTAAGTAGTGAATCTGTGCTGCAGGTGTCTCTCTATCTCTCTTCCTCTATATCTCTCCCTTCCCTCTCAATTTCTGACTGTCTCTATCCAATGAATAAATAAAGATAATATATTTTTAGAGGCATGATTATTTTCCTCAACTTAGATTGCTGAGGAAATGTCCTTATGTCATCCTGGAGTGGTATTTACTTAAACTTTCTGAAACAATCTCTGAAGAATGATGCAAAATCTCTGTCATGGATTATGCTTTGCTGTATAGTTATGTACTGGATCAGTTTTACTTATTCCTATTCAAAATCATTATTGTTGATATACAAGCATGAGCTGATTTATCTTGTCTTTAAGAGAAGAAAACAGCTGTTAAATGCCAATTATGCATCATTATTCACTTCACTGCACAGGGTATATTCACAGATAAATTAAAAAATGAATTCCTTATTACTATTTATCACATTTTATTCTTGCCAGATTTTCAGACAAATGTACATATCTGGAAATTTAGAGACTTGTTTTGTTTTACCAGAGCACTTCTCAGCTCTGGTTATGGTGAGATGGGGAGTGAATCTGGAACTTCAAAGTTTCAGTGATGAGAATTTTTTATAACCACTATGCTATCTGCTTTGCTTTTTAGAGATCTGTTAATAAAATAAACCACAGGGGCCAGGCAATATCACATGTATAACTATGCACAAGAACCCAGGTTGAAGCCCCTGCAGAGAGAAAACTTCACAAACAGTGAAGCAGTGCTAGAAGTGTCTCTTTGTTTCTATCCCTCTCTAAGCTCCATTCCTTCTTAATTTCTCTTTGTTCTATGTAATAAACTGAATAAACCACAAAACTTTTTTAAGCTCAGTTGATTTTACAACCATATTCACTTTACATTTCTGAATTTTTTGTCAAATATTTTTCCTTTGTAATCTGACTTCTCTACTTGTGTATTTTTCATAAAGCATTGTGAAAAAATATATATGACTTTAAATGTGTAATGTTCCACCAGGGAAATCTGTTCTTTTCACTAAGGTCTCCATGCACTTGCAGAGCACATAGTCAGAGGAATAAAGGGGTCTTAACCTGTGAACTCAGAAACATCCAATATTGAATTGCCCACAGGGATCACTAGGTTTTAAAGAACGAATCTGACTGAAAACTAAACCTTTATGGGCTACTCAGCCCATCACCCAGCTAAGAAAATAAATCATGCTTGTTCTTTGAGCACACAGCAAAAAGGAATCTCCTATACTGTTACCCCCCCCCCCCGAGAATGGAAATACAGCAAAGAGACACTATGTCAAGATATCACAGCCACTAAACCAATCCATTGACATATGGTAGAACCTGAGAGTTAATGGGGTCCCAGCGGGAGAAGAGATGGAGAGAGTAGCAGACAACATATTGAAAGAAATTATAGTAGGAAAATACTTACATTTGGGAAATTTTCAAAATGTAGACTTTCAAGAAGCTAAATGAATAGCTATATTCCTGAACCCAAAATGATATTTGCCAAGGCACAGCCTAATGAAACTGTACAAAACCAGGAACAAGGAAAAAAATATTTCAGACTGCTAGGTTCAATCTCCTGCAACACTATAAGCCAGAGCTGAACAGTGTTCTAGGGTTAAAGAATAGGAAAGCTATTGGGAGAGGATGGGATACAGAGATCTGGTGGTGGGAATTGTGTGGCGTTGTACCCCTCTTTTCCTATGGTTTTGTCAATGATTCCTTTTTATAAAAAAATAAAAATCAGAAAGTATTTTATCCTTATTTATGTGTTATCTCTGTAATTGTAAATAAATTATTTCACTTCTTTAAGCTTGTTTCCTTAGCAGTAAAGTCAGATAAATCAAATATATATATTTTCAGGGCTGGGTGGTGGTGCACCTGGTTGAGCGCACATGTTACAATACCCAAGGACCCAGGTTCAATCTTCTGTTTCCCACCTACAAATGTCTTTCCCTTTCTATATTCCTCTTCCTCTAAATATCTGGATGGCTTTATCAAGTAAAGATTATACAAATTTAAATATATGTATTGTCTAGTGTTTTGTGATAAGAAATCTTCTTAGCTAGGTTTTATACAACAATTGCTTTTATTTAAATCACTATGCAAAATAAATGTGACTGTTTATGTTGTATGTTTACTGTAGGTCAGTAACTTTCTAATAGCTAAAATTATATTTTGTATAGTAGAATTATAAGCTGATAATTGTTTTTTGAATAGAGATTTGATGCAATAATTTCTAATCATTCATGCTCTCTATTAGATTCTTGTGTGAATAAGGCAAAGGTTGAAGAAAGTGAACAAAAAGCAGTGGAATTTTCAAAGAAGGTAAGATTTACAAAATTAGCCATAATAGTTAAGTAAATAAATTAATCTTAACATAATACATTTATTTATTTAGGGTATGGCTTATAAATGTTGTTTACATTGTATAGTTTAATCTGAATTCAAATCTAAATATAGAATGTTGATTGTTTTTCTAATAC
Source organism: Erinaceus europaeus (assembly GCF_950295315.1). NCBI lineage: Eukaryota > Metazoa > Chordata > Mammalia > Eulipotyphla > Erinaceidae > Erinaceus > Erinaceus europaeus. Next base: position 68,456,504 of record NC_080185.1, on the reverse strand, counting down.
ATAAAGTTACTACTTATTCCAACTCATCATGTTTAAATCATTATGAAATAAAAATATTAACCAGGTGCTATTAACTATTATACTAAAGAACATGGTGTTGTAGCATATATTATAGAAACATGAGATACTGTAGGTCACCACCATTTTTTGCAAGAAAATTAAGGTAGTAATAAAAAATTCTAATATATTGATGTAAATCAATTCTGAAATTATAATATTTTCAAGATTAAGTATAGCTAAGGATTTAAACTACTTTATAGCTATGTTTATAGGATCCGTTTTTCTTTCTTTTTTCCCCTTTCTCAACCAGCCTTCTCCTGCTCCATTTTTCTTGATCTATTTTTCTAGTACAACAATTTACAAGCATGTGCTGCTTGTCTTTTTATTTCCTTTTATTTTTTTTTCCTTTTTTTGTGAGGCCAAGTGGTGGCACACCTGGTTTAGTACGTATGTTACAAATTGCAAGGACCCTGGTTCAAGTCCCCAGTCTCCACCTGCAGGGTGAAAGCTTTGCAAGTGGCAAAGCAGTGCTGCAGGTGTCTCGCTCCCTCTCTGTTACCTCGTTCCCTCTAATTTCTGGCTGTCTCTATCCAATAAATAAATAAAATGAAAAAATAAAAATAATTATTATTTTTTGCTATAACCTAAATACTGTTATTTATTTAGCATTGTAGACATAGTTCTTTTTTAATATGACTAGTACCAGAAGTAGTTCCTAACTATAGGGGAACTTCATTATCATGAGAATAATCAAAACTCTGAATTTCTGACTGACATAGAATTCACCTAGACAGGAAACATCTGCTTATTCAATACATAATGTATAAAGCTTTCTCAAAACTGGCAATTCATGTACTTTGTGTGGTTGTAATCATTGTAGTTCGATGAAGAATTCACCGCTCGACAGGAAGCTCAAGCTGAACTTCAGAAAAGAGAAGAAAAAATCAAAGAACTTGAAACAGAAATTCAGCAGCTTCGAAACCAGGTATGCAACAAAATAAAGACTTTGTACTGTGCCACCAGTGGGTTTGTTGGCAGAAAGTTTTCTTGTAAGGTAGAGTTGAAAGATGTGAACAGCTGCAGTCTTTTTGATATACTCAGAGCTACGGTCTATGGATCAAAATCTTTGAGATATTCAATTCATTTTTCTCCTTTCATGTTAATTAAGTAGTGATTTGTGAGACTAGAAGTTGATAGAATAGGAGTGTATATTAACACCATTTCTACCGCCAAAGGTCTGTGTATCTCCCCCCCCCCCCACAGTGAAGCTAAACATCTATCCTCCCCATACTCCCAGAGATTTTTACTTTGGTGCCATACTCTAAACTCAGTCAGATTCTGCTTTGAGTTTCCCTTTCTGTTCTTTCTGAACTTCTTGAACAATTGAATTTTTAATGTTTTTTTTTTCAAAAATCTTTAATTACATGCAACTTTTGAGAGTTCTTTAAATCTTGATAGTCATAAATTGAAAATTTGTACATTTTAGATTTCCACCTATATCCTCAATGATATGCTCCTGTATACACAATAATTCTTAGTGTATCTACACTAATAACTGTTTAAGTTCTCTGAATAAATTTCATGATTTATTTTAGTCTAAGAAGTAGAAGATTATCTTTTAAAGTAGAACATGTTCAGTTTGTATTTGTTGATTGAGTAGTTCAACTTCCACCAATCTGTTAATCATAAAATTAACTCTAAATTACCTAAGAGGATTTTTCTTACCCTTATCTTGTTTCACTAATATGTAATACTTGATAATTTATTTTAACTACATCATTTGTTCTCTTATGTCATCTGACTTACATTTTTTTAAATTTATTTACAAAACGAAAATAGTAAATATCAATAAAACCATAGGATAATGGGGTATAAAATTCCAGACATTTCCCAACAACAGAGTTCCATATCCCATCCCCTACACTGGAAGCTTTCCTGTTATTTATCTCTATGGGAGAATGGGCCCAGGATCATTATGGGATACAGAAGGTAGAAGGAAAGTCTGACTTCTGTAATTGCTTCTCCACTGAACCTGAGCAATGGCAGGTCAATCCGTACTCCCAGCCTGTTTTTATCTTTCCCTAGTGGGGCAGGTCTCCACTAGGAAAATGGAGAGATGTGGTGTGACTTACATTTTTTTTTAAAATCATTTTATTGATGAAAAGTTAATCTAGACAGTTGTTACAAGGGTACAGTTTTGCATCTCTCCAAATGTATGTCACCATATTTCAGCCTCCATTCAGTATTCATCTTTCTTCAGAATAAGATATTAATACCCCTCACCACAACAACAAAGAAGCAAATGTGAAAAGAACCAACAAAAATATAAAACCATCTCAAAACAAAAATCAGAATGACTAAGTAAACCACATATATCAGTAATCACCAGTAAATGTGAATGGCTTTGATTCACCAATCAAAACACAAATGATGACTGGGTTGATTCTGAAACTAGATCTGTCTGTTCCAGAAAACATATCCAAAGGGAGAGGCTTGAGAAACTGTTCCAAGCCAATAATGCAGAAAAAAAGAGCAGGGACAGCTATTTTACTATCAAGTGAGATAGACTTTCAGGCAAAGAAGATAAGGGCAAGAAATTGACACTACATAATAGACAAAGGATCAATTCACTAAGAAGATATAATAATCATCAGTATACAAGTTGATAATACAGGTTTACTCAAATATATAAAACAAGCACTAACTGTCCTCAAAGGAGATATCAGCAGCAAACCAGTAATAGTAGGAGACCTGAACACACCACCCATAGTAAGAGAGAGATCATCAGAACAAGTGAAAACAGATGTATAGATAATGTTCCACCCCAAAAGAAATGAATTACGTTATTCTCAAGTGTACATGGACCACCTTCAAGGGTTGATCATATGTTGGGATACAAAAACAGCCTTAATATATGTGTAAATATTGAAATCCTAAAGTATCTTTTTAAACCCATGAGAGTACGAGGTTAGAAATTAACCACAAAAAGACAAAAGTAATACCCCTCAAATGTGGAGACTAACATACTTCTAAACACCATATGTGTCATTGGATAAATCAAAATAGATATTATAAATTACCTTGGGAACAACACAAAATGAAGAAATAAGCTACCATCCCCTATCGGGCATGGTGAAAAAAAGCCCTATTATCAAATTTTATAGCAATACAAATCCCATTAGCAAGTATGAAATATCACAGTACTAATCACAGCAGAAGGAACTGCAAAAGGAATAACAAAGAAATAAGAAATAAGCCCACATATATGGGCACCTAGTATATGACACAAGATCTAAAACTGTTCAGTGGAGGAAAAGAAAGTATCTTCAACAATTCATGTAGAAAAATGAAACTAGCCTAATACTGAACACCATATGCCAAAATTAAATAAAAATAGATTAGTTACATATTTGATCTGAAACAAATACATGGAGAAAAAACATCAGTGAAATACTTTAAAACCATAACCTCAAAATGTTTTTAAGAACTCAAACCCATGGGCCAGTGAAGCTGAAATAAGATTACATCAGTCTAAAAAGATTCTACACATTAAAAGAAAAATAGACAACGATAAGCAGGCAACACAGTAATTGGGAAAATATATTTCCACATCATATATCAGACAAGGGTTTGATACCAAACATCTATAAATATCTCTTATAGCTTGGAAAAAGTAAACATGAAGAACCTAATAAAATAATGAGTAAATCATGTGGATAGTTATCTAAAGAAGATATATACTTGGCCCATAAATTTATGAAGAAATGTTTCACATCTCTTATCATTTTAGAAGTGCAAATTAAAAACCTTATTGACAATCTAACTCACACCACTGAGGATGTAACAGAACAGAATATAACAAGCATTGGTAAAGATGTTGGGAAAAAAAGGAACTCAGATTCCTACACTGCTGATGGGAATGTAAGCTGTGCAGCCCTTATGGAAAACAGTATGGAGAGTCATTAAACAAATAAAAATGGAAATACTCATCGTCCAGTAATGCTATTCTTCGGAATTTACCCAAAGGATATCAAAACACTAATTTCAAGGAACAATAACTTCATTATTCATTGTAGCCTCGATATAAAAGCATAATAAATGCCCTTTGACAGATGATTGGATAAAGTTATATAATATATACTCTATGAGATACTGATTTGCAGTTTTAAAAGATATAGTATGTCCTTCCTGACAAAATGGATGGAACTGAAGGTGAGTATGCTTAGTTAAAAAATATCACTATAGGGAAAGAGAGAGACGTGCTGGGAATTATGGATGACCTGTCAGTGCCCATATTCAGCAGAAAAACAATTCCAGAAGCCAGACCTTCCACATTCTGCACCCCACAATGATCCTGGGTCCATGCTCCCAGAAGGATAAAGAAAAAAGAAGCTATCAAGGGAAGTGATTGGATATGGAGCTCTGGGCATTGTGTTAAAATGTACCCTTCTTATCCTGTAGTCTTCTAAATATTTCCATTTTATAAATTAAAAAAATATTACTATAACTTTGGGGGAAATGCTTGAAAAAATATGGATAGTATGGATTCCTTAAAAGTTTGGTAAAATTTATTGCTGAGACTGTCTGAGGAGGCTTTTGATTATTGATTCAATCCCCTTGATTTTTTTTTTATTCCTTTATTGGGGAATTAATGTTTTACATTCAACAGAAAATACAATAATTTTTTTAAATTTATTTTTTATTTAAGAAAGGGTAAATTAACAAAACCATAGGGTAGGAGGGGTACAGCTCCACACAATTCCCACCACCCAATCTCCATATCCCATCCCCTCCTCTGATAGGTTTCCCATTCTCTATCCCTCTGGGAGCATGGACCCAGGGTCCTTGTGGGTTGCAGAAGGTGGAAGGTCCTGCTTCTGTAATTGCTTCCCAGCTGAATATGGGCATTGACTGGTCGGTCCATACTCCCAGTCTGCCTCTCTCTTTCCCTAGTAGGTTGGGTCTCTGGATACACGGAGCGCGGAGCTCCAGGGCACATTGGTGGGGTCTTCAGTCCAGGGAAGCCTGGCCGGCATCCTGATGGCATCTGGAACCTGGTGGCTGAAAAGAGAGTTAACATACAAAGCCAAACAAATTGTTGAGCAATCATGGACCCAAAGGTTGGAATAGTGGAGAGAGTGTTAGTGGGGGTACTCACTGAAAACTCTAGTGTACTTCTGCTTTCAGGTGTATATTTTGCACTAGTTTATGGATACATGTGAACGTATGCTCTCTCTCATTTTACCAATATTTTCCTCTAAGTATTTTATTGTTTCTGGTCTAACATCCAGGTCTTTGATCCATTTGGAGTTGATTTTTGGGGATAGCATTTAATTTGTAGATGGCTCTGGGTAGTATATTCATTTTGATGATGTTAATTCTTCCAACCCATGAACATGGAATATCTTTCTACTACTTTCTGTCTTTTTCAGTTTGCTTGAGTAGTGACTCGTAATTTTCAGTATACAAGTCTTTCACTTCTTTGGTTAGGTTTACTCCTAGATATTTTATTGTTTTTATTGCTATAGTAAAAGGAATTGATTTCTGGATTTCAGTTTCTTCTAACTTATTGTTTGCATAGAGGAATGCCACTGACTTTTTATGTTAATTTTGTAGCCCAAGAGCGTGTTGCTGGATTCCTTAGGTTTTTCTATGTGTACTATCAAGTCATCTGCAAATAGGGAGAGTTTGACTTCTCTTCCAATCTGTATCCCTTTAATTCCTTGCTCCTGCCTGGTTGCTAGGGCAAGAACTTCCAACACTATATTGAATAGTAATGGTGATAGTGGGCAGCTCTGTCTGGTACCTGATCTGAGTGGAAATGTTTCCAGTTTTTCACCATTGAGTATGATGTTGGCTGTAGGTTTGCTATATATAGACTCCACTGTCTTTAAGAATTTTCTATCTATTCCCATTTTTGTAGTGTTTTAATCATAAATGGATGTTGTATTTTGTCAAAGGTCAGTTCCCTTGATTTTGTCTGTTATAATTTTCTAGTCCTTTCTGATTCAGCTTTAGAAGGCTGTATGATTCTAAGAATTCATCCATGTCTTCTATATTATCCAACTTAATGGTATATTATTGTCCATAAAAATCGCTTTTGGGGACAGGTAGTGGTGCACCTAGCTAAGCACACACATTACAGGTGGCAAGGACCTGGGTTCAGGTGCCTGGCCCCCACCTCTAGGGGGAAAGCTTCAGGAATGATAAAGAAGGGATGTGGGTGTTACTCTGTCTCTTTTCCTAACTCCCCATTTCTCAATATCTTGAATTTCCCTAACTCCCCATCTCTCGATACCTTGAATCTCTTTAATATCCATTGTACTTTATCTCCTTTCATATTTGATCATATGTATTGGAGTCTTTTTTCCTTTTTTATGTCTGGCTTACCTTTTGTCATTATTGTCTACCCTTTCGAAGAGCCAGTTTTTGCTCTCACTGATTTTTCATTTATTTGTTTTAGTGTGAACAAGTTCTGCTCTAATTTTAATTGTCTTCATCCTCCTATTTAATTCATTTTTCTAGTTCCTTGAGATGTGAATTTATCAATAGATTATTTATTTTTGCTTTCTGCTGTTTTCTGGTATGAGCTTGTGTTGTTAGGAATTTCCCTTTGTTGTGTTCCAAATTTCTGGTACCTCATAGAGACTTTACTGCTTAAGTTCAACTTTATCAGATAGATACATAGATGATAGATAGATAGATAGAGATAGAGAGAGATAGATAAATAGATGGGCAGTCCCCACACAGGAGCAAAACTTACCCTACTACAGTGGAGACCTGGAGCCAACCTGGGTTGTATTCATGGAAAAACAGACTCCCAGGTGAGCTACCTTACCAGCCCCAGCAATGTTTTAATTTTCTTCTTGACCCAAAAGAATTATGTTAATGAGTCAACTTTTTTACAACTCTGAGAAATCATTGTTTCTTTTTATCCACAAGTGTCTTCATTCTTTAATGATTTCTCCTCTGTTATTTTTCATGTTCTTGTTCGAATACTTAGTTCAGTAGCATAAATTCAAATATTACATATTAGTGAATATCATGTCTCCTGGGTTTGTCTTATATTTCTAGGTACCTGTTTGGCAAAACCTATCCCCTTATTTGTGTGGTCTCTCCTTACACCAACTTGGTTTTCATTCTTTTTTTAATATTTATTTTATTTTAATCAAAGAGATAGGGAGAGACCAGAGCACTTCTCAGCTCAGCCTTATGGTGGTGCTGGGGATTGAATCTGGGACCTAGGAACCTCAGACATGAAAGTTTCTGCATAACCATTAAGCTATTTCCTCAGCCTTTGGTGGCATTCTTACTTGTTTAAATTTTATTGGCATTATTTTATAGTGCAGCTGGAGTTTATTTTGCTTTTTCCCTGCCCTGTTAAGTTGACAAATTAAGTAGTCTACATTTCATGTTCACTTTTCTCTCTAACTTTTATCCCCATTACCTCGAAACCCATAAGCTCCCCCAGGGCTACAGCATCATCTCCCTTACCTGGAATGTTATCAATACAACTGTTTCCTTACTTCCTATTACCTGTTTTTTTCTCAAAGCATCTTTTATATCAGTAGAAATGTAATCTTCCTAAAACACTGAACTAATTATTGTTGTTCTGGACTTTAAGATATTCACTACTTACATTCTGGATTAAATAAAAATCCCTTTACCAGGAATTTAGATGCCTCCTATCATAGGTTCTTATATTTTCCATTTGCAATTTACTGTCTGCTCCCTTAATTGACACCTCTGTTGTAGCTAAGTGACCTTTCATCCCTTCTCATTTAAAATATACTCTGTAGTTCCCCTGCTCACCTGGGCTCCTAAAACATATTGTACAAATAGAATATGCTCAGTAAGACATTCTTTGGAAATCTTGGCCAAAAACTCTATCAGGGAATTTCTGTCTGTTTTAATTACTCATAACATTGTTGGAAGCTTGTTTTATTTCTTCCATTTAAGCATAAGCACCTTGAGGACAGTGTTTTTAATTCTTAGTTTTATTCAAGGCCCTAATGCAACTAGCATGAGGTTCTAACCCTTTTTTGCTTATCTATTAGTAAATTAACTGTAGCTCTTAAGTGTCCTGAAATTTGTATCAGATACAGTCTAACCTGTAAAATGTCATGTAATGATTTCTATTAGTTTAAACAAAAACGAGGAAAATGAGGAAAACTCTATACCTTTCCAGTCACTCAAGATATTTTAAGTTTCCCTATAATATTTCTATCTCATTGAAGAGATCAGAGTAAGAAGTTTTTGCAATTTTGCTATATTAAAATCACATCAGACAATTTTCAAATTTTAATCCTATCTTAAATGTTTCAAATCTCAGAAGAGAATTGTCATTTAAATGTATAAACATTTCAGTTGTTCATATACTTATAAGCATTCATATGTGAGAAAAAACATTTGTATAATGCATATTGAGTTTTATAAGAAATAATTATATGATCCTATATGCCTGTCACTGTCAACTTTTAATAGTCTTGTAAATTGTTAATGCCTTTACATTGATGACTGGAAAAATAGGCTTCAACTTATTTTGTGGAGACAAGTCTAATCTAAGTTATCAGATAAATAGTTTGAGGAAATTCATACTAAAAAGTAAGAGACCTTTAATCCCAAATACAAATAATAATAAATGATAATAAATAAATAATAAATAATCATACTTTTTTCATTAGTTAAATATTTATATCAGATAATTTAATTACATGTTGACTATTTTTTTTAATTATCTTTATTTGTTTGATAGAGACAGTCAGTAACTGAGAGGGAAGGGTGACATATAGAGGAAGAGAGACAGAGAGACAAGTGCAGTACTGCTTTACAGCTTTCAAAGCTTTCCGCCTACAGGTGGGGACCAGGGGCTCAAACCTGGGTCCTTGTGCATTGTTAACATGTGTGCTCAACCAGGTGTGCCACCACCCACACTCACTACAAAATGTTTATTCATTGGAAATACTTTCTTAGAAATGTACACAGAAATTAACTTCAGTTTTATAATTTACTTGTCTCAGTCATTTTGATAAGTACTGATTTAAAGAAACATATACAGATTAAAAGATTATATGGAGTGTGGTATTCTCCTTCAACTATTATCTATCATAAGAGAATGAGCTTGAAGTTACTTGCTGGTAGTAGAAATGATTTTTACTCTCCACATTGTATACTTTCTGAATCAATTCCACTCATGAGAAAGAATAGCTATCCATGAAGAAGTAGCCTATTATAATGGAAAGATGACTTCATTAGGTATGATAAAGACCATATTTAAATCTTAATCACTTTTCAAATCCTGTGATTTTGGATACTTATTTAATTTTTGAAGTTATTATTTATCTATAATTAAGGAGATGAAATGCTGTATATATTGTTATAGTGTAATAACAGTGAAAATTAGATTTGAAGTGTTTATAAACATATATTACTATGCAAATTGGTTTCTAATTGATCAGAGCATGTACAGTGCTTGTTATTTGCATATATTTACAATGAAAAGTAATTTTTCTTTATTTTAGAGGGGTGTTCAGAAAATCTGTGAGAATAATAACTTCCTTTTAAAATTTTTTTTAATTTGTTTATATTTTATCTATTTATTGGGTAGAATCAGGGAGTGGAGAGATCAGCGAGAAAGAGAGAGACAGACACCTGCAACATTGCTTTACCACTTGTAAAGCTTCCCCTCTGCAGGTGGTTGATCGTGGACTTGAACCAGGATCCTTGTGCTTTGTAAAACGTGAGTTCAACGAGGCATGCCACTGTTTGCCCCCACCCCATATAATTTTATTGGTGGGATAATAGTTTACAAAAATTGTTGACATATGGGAATAATTTCGAATCCTCTTATGATAGATGGCTGGATTCCACTTCTACATCCAGATTAGGTCCTTCTCTGCCATTTTCTCCTGGGTCTTCAATGTCCTTTCCATTTCTTCTTGTCCCTTCCTCCACCAGAGTCCTTTGCTATGGTACAGTGCAAGTTTTTAAGAACTAGTGTATAAATCACAGATAGACATTGTTCAGTATTTTATATCTTTTATCAAATAACTGTATGTCTTTTTGTGTACAATTAAGCCCCTTGATGCTGATAATTCTGTCAATTATTTAATCTCAAACATGCTAAAAATATCCACAAATATTTTTATTTTCTGCTATACTTAATTTCAAGCATTTAAATGATGAATTGTTTACATTTCAGGAACATGAACTTTCAAGTGCATCAAGAATTCTGGGTCTTCCTCCACCACCTCAGTTGCCTGGTAGTGGGCTATCCCCACCACCTCCTCCACCACCTCCACCTCTGCCTGGAGGAGTTCTCCCTCCTCCTCCTCCTCCACTTCCACCTTCTGTAGCTGGTATACCACCACCACCACCACCACCTTTGTTTGGGGGACCTCCTCCACCACCCCCCCTTGGTGGAGGTCTTCCTCCCCCAGTATTACCACCTGAACTACCTTATGGAATGAAACAGAAAAAATTATATAAACCTGAGGTTTCTATGAAGAGAATCAATTGGTCAAAGGTAACAGTGATTTTAATATTTTAAGGTTCATCTAACCATAGTTCCTAATTAATAATTTCATAGCTATTTGTAAGTAGCTATAATGCTTGAGAATATCATTGATGACTCCATTGCATTCCTTTGTGAATTTACCATTTTCACTTTTCAGCTTAGTCAGTCCATAATTGGAAACTCCACAATGATTTGAAATTAATATAAAAGGCAAAAGAAAAATCAACATGAAAGAAAGTAATGTTAGAGAATAATGTTGCACTGTGTCACTAAGTTAAAATAATTTTATTTTTTTACCACTGTTAACCTTTAATATTATAAAATTCTAAAATACAGTTTTCTTAAACCATTCAAGCCTGTTGTCTTAGATATTTTTATTTAGGAGATTTTATTTTTGCACTCAGGTTGTGGGGAATATTTGACTGATAACAGAGTTGTTTTTTTTAAATATTTTTATTTATTTATTTATTGGAGAGAAACAGAGAGGGGATAGAAAAGGAGAGAGATACCTGCAGCTGTGCTTCACCACTTGTGAAGCTTCCTCCCCAGGTGGGAAGAGGGGATTTGAACTTGGGTCCTTATGCACTGTAACTTGTACACTCAATCAAGTGCACCACTATTTGCATGGCTCCTCATAATTCTTTTTTACATAGTAAAATGGACATTTTTCTTTGAATACTAATTAAATACAAATATTATTTGGTAATAATAATTTTACTATTACCAAATAATATATTTTTAAAAAATCATGTAACCGAGATTCATACAGTCCTCATACACTGGAAACTAATAGTATAATGAAGTTCAATCACCGAGACTACTGTTGAGGAAATTATTTACATATTTACAGTGACACCTGGCACTATTTCTGTATTAAATTGAATTAACTATAATATTTAATGAGACCTTTTATTTTGGGATTTTATTTTTATGGAAATTGAGCCTTGTGCATATATAATTTTACATCTGCAAGTTCTGTTTTCATTTAGACTGAGAGACAGAGATATAGAAAGGCACCACACAAGAGCTCCCTTAGCTTCATGACACCTTTCATGTGGTGCCAGGGTTCAAACTTGAACCAAGTACATGTGAAGGCATGTTCACTACCCCTAAGGCTCCAGGTTCAATAAGTTTTAAAGATAAATACACACTTAGGTTTTATGTTATCACTGCTATAAATTAACTACTTTAGGCCAATATTTTCAGACAAAAATGAGGAGACAGACAGAGTTAGAGAGACACCACTGCACCAAAACTTCCTCCAATGCTGTGGAGACTTGAGACTAGAATCTGGGTCTCCTGCATGACAAAGTAAGGACTTTCCACAGTGAGCAGTCTCTCTGACTCTACTTATACTTTGTTCTTTTTACTGGGAAGCATACAGAAATCTCTATAACTGAACTATTAAATCATAACAAAATCTCTCAGCTGAAAACTATGGTAATTGCATGCAGCAGCATTGTTTTCCATCAGCTCTGGGACATCTGACCACACAGTATAATAAAGGAATTTCCAGTAGATTAATGCATCTCTGAATGAAGTACATAATATAGTCGTTTTTTTTTTCTACTGCACAGATACTGATCAGCTCTGGCTTTATGGTGGTATAAAGGCTTGAATCTTGGATTTAGGAACCTCAGTCATGAGAGTCTCTTTGCATAACCATTATGCTGTCTACTATGCCCATGTAGCTTGTTAAATGAAGTAAATTTAAGAAATGTACTCAGATAGTGAAGAAAGAGAATTTTTAAAAAATAGTGAATATGAAGGAATTTATTTCAAGTTTAGTAGAGTTTTACATTATATACTCTTTAGTATTGATTAAATACATGATTGGAAGAATTATTTGTTGTGGATCAAGGGGAGAGTATGTGAATACAGAGTAGCTTTACACTAATATAATAGAAATAAAGTCAGTAATAAGCTTAAAGTAAAAAAAAAAAACACAATAAATAAAAAGTTAACTGAGATAACCTTGGAATGCACTTACTATTATTTGACAAAAGTCACAAAAATATAAGTTCCAGAAGTTGTTGATTCAAGTTTTGGATATGTAATACAGTTATATGTATAATTCATAGTGTGCAGTGTAATACTTCTTACATATGCAAAAGTATGAGGGTGTACTGCATATTTCTTGAATATAAGTGCAGTGGTTAAGAACACAAGTTTCTGAAGCTACATATCCTGAGTTTAAATCCAATCCTTATGGTTTTCTAGAATTTCCATAGGCATTTAAATTTTCTAGGGCTTTATGCCCTCTTCTTTAGCATGTATTAATAATAGTTTCTTCTTCAAAGATTAGATAGATAATTACATGCAGATAACTTAAAACAGTATTTAAGGTGTAGTAGGAAATATGTAAATGTCAGTTAATATGGTGGATATTGTTTTCAACCTAATCAGTGAATGTAAGGAATTCACTTTTTTAAAATTATTTTTATTTATTTATTGGATAGAGATAGCCAGAAATTGAGAGGAAAAGGTAGAGAAGGAGCCCTGTTTCACCACTTGGGAAGCTTTCCCCTTGCAGGTGATGACTGGGGGCTTGAACCCTGGTTCTTGTACATTGTAACATGTGAGCTCAACGAGTTACACCACCACCAAGCCCCAGGAATTCACTTTTTGAATATATGTTTTCTTATTTTAAAACTTTTCTATTGTTTTCAGGAGCAAGACAGTACATGAGTTTGGGTAGGGACTTACTAAATTACTTTTAAATCTACTTCAATAAAAAAGAATATATTTAATGTCAATTACTATATGCCCTGTGGCTGTCATGTACCTTTTTCTGTACACCAAAATAATTCTGCAATTTAGTGAATATTTACATGAAAAGTATTATATTCATAGATCATAAAATTAGATTTAATAGATGAGTAAAAAATATCATTCAACCTTGCAAATAGAAAATTCTTTGAGGAAGTAAATGTGAAGTAATGCTTTGGAAATTTATATTTGCTTTTTTCATTTCAGATTGAACCAAAAGATTTATCTGAGAGCTGCTTCTGGTTAAAAGCTAAAGAGGACAAGTTTGAAAATTCAGATCTCTTTGCAAAATTGGCACTAAATTTTGCTACTCAGATGAAAGGTACATTTTACTATTTATTCACTTTATGAGTGGAAATAATGATTTACAAAATAGTTGCTGTCACATGCATACAGTTTATCTCCCCTTCATATCATAGGTGTAGGTGTCTTCATATCATAACCACCATCTAATTGACAATTTCTCCAACTATAGTGTACTGAATCTCCAGTAAGGTCTCAGCCTCCTTCCACTTCCCTGCTTTAGGGTATTTGAGTCTGCTGGAATAGACCAGGAATAGTCTGTATTTTCTTTCATTTTTGTTATTGTTTGCCTTGCTGGGGCTTGCTCCTGTGACCAACTTTCTCAGATAGAAAGGGAGATACGTAAAAAGAGAGAAGTACCATAGCACTGATTTTCCCTAGTATTTAAAACTCCGTCACTCTACAGACAAAGCAGTCATGTTACCCACATGGGGCATTCACCAGTCCTCTATTTACCTATTTTGTTCCTTAAGTCCCATCTATGAATGAGTTAATCTGGTGTTCAGACTTCTTCAAGCTTATCTAACTAAACATGGTTCCCTCAAAGTCTGTCCAAGATATAACCAAGAAGATTTCATTATTTCTCATGGCTGCATAATATTCCATTGTGCATATACACAATAATTTGCTCATTTTATTTTATTGTTATTTGTTACAGGGAGGCAGAGGTAATGAAAGAAACTACAACACCAAAGCCTTTTTCAGTGTGCTAGGGTTTGGGCTCAGTTCTGGGTTGCATGCATGACATGCATACAATCCAAGTGAACTACTTCATTGTTCTACTACACATTTCTGAATTACTAGTCTGTTGTTGGACATTTAAGTTCTTTCCATATTTTGGCTATTTCAAATAGTGTTGTTTGGAATACAGATGAACATAGATATCTTCAGATAGGTGTTTTTTGTGTTCTTTGAATAGTTTCTGAGAATTGTTAGATTGTTTGCTCTGTCTGTTTTTAATGTTTGGAGCAATTTCAATATTATTTTTCACAGTGTCTGTCTATTATATGTGTGTATAATTTATTAAATTAATAAATGTTTAAAAATATACCTAAATATATAAGTGTTTTATATATTAAACCCACATAAAATATCCTTTAAATAATTTATTTATGCAGTTTTACCAAAAACTATCTTTAAATTTTCTGTTACACACTAAATTATTTCTATTTAGGGATAAATGAATTTCTTATTTCATCTAATTTGTATTGTTAGAATATTCACTAAATATATATAATCTGATATATGAAATGGAGGAGGGGGAGAAAAATAAATAATTTCTTTCCCAGTGCCTGAGATCTCATCATCTGGTGAGAGAATTACTCAAGTCAAATTAATTTAGCACAGATAGGTTTTAAAAGCTTGTGAGTACAAAATGGAAGTAGTTAATGTTCATTAAATTAAATGGAGATTCTCGAGGTGACAGAACTTCTAAAGGGAATGGCATTAGCAAACTATGGTGGTTTTATTCTTTAAGCATTAATGCCTAGCAATTTTGATGAACAACCATTGAGCAGGCCTTTCACAGTAAAATGAGTGATACAAATTTTCTGATAACTAATGGAGTACTGATTGAAGATGAATACCAGTGTGAATGCTATCCTAACTAGACTCAATTATTACTTTAATCTCTAAGGTGTTTTCTAAATCTAAAATTGTGTGGCCTCATGTTTGTAATATTTAGTTCTTTCAAGTTATAACAGCTTTTATGACAAATTAGATCTTATAATGCTCTCTGGATTAATGAAATAGACACACTAAACTCTTTATGAAGCAGCTGAGAAAAACTCTGTTAGTACTACAATATACATTATGTAACTATTGGGAATAATATTTGTGTTCTGGTTTTTGTTTATCATTTGATTTGATGAAGGATAAAAGCTGAAATAATATTATTTTCCATACAAAACCATAGTGTAGATAATAGTGATATAATATAAGAATTAAAGTAGTGATTGTGTATATTAACTAAAATTTAAATAATAATATAATATGCAGGTTGTAACTGCTTATCCTAATTAGAATTTCTAGGGTTCTCTAGAGACCTTAGGCAGAACAAAGATAATTTGTGTCGAAGTTGTAAGAAATTTCTTTGGTTTAAATGTTACTTGTAGAAAACTTAAGAAATAAGCATTAAAAAGTTAATAATAAAATTTAGCTTCTTGTCCAAGCAAATAGCTTAACTAGGACTTGTATGTCCGAGACTCTTGCCTTAATCCCTGGTACCCCTTCTACTTGTACTGATCATGCTCTGGCATCTCTCTCTCTTTTACTATTTTTATATGGACATTTCTATATTTTTCATATGAAATGCAATAAATCTTTAAAGATTAGCTTCTTGAATAATAATTTTTTTTAAATATTTATTTGCTTTCCCTTTTGTTGCCCTTATTTTTCATTGTTGTTGTAGTTATTATTAATGGTGGTGGTGGTGGTGTCATCATTGTTTGATAGGACAGAGAGAAATGGAGACAGGAGGGGAAGACAGAGGGGGAGAGAAAGATAGACACCTGCAAACCCGCTTTACAGTCTTTGAAGTGACTCCCCTGCAGGTGGGGAACCAGGGGCTCGAACTGGGATCCTTACTCCTGTCCTTGTGCTTTTGCGCCACATGTACTTAACCTGCTGTGCTACCGTTTAACTCCCATAATGATAATTTTTGATAAGGTAATTTAGCAATAAGAGAAAACTGAGTTTTTATAAATTTCTCAAGTCCATATTGAGTACCATTTTTCAGTGTTTGAAATACTTGGTATAGCTTCAAAATAATGGTGAAACTGAATTTGAAGATATATTTATGTTAAGGCATTTTTCCTCTATAATTATATTTGAAGTTTTTTATATTTTTATTTTCATTTTTTTATTATCATCAGGGTTGTTGCTGGGGCTCAATGCCAGCACTACAAATCCACTGATCCTGGTGGCCAATTTTTCTCCTACAGCCATTTTTCTCCATTTTGTTCATATTTTTATTACTATTATTATTATTAGATAGGGCAGACAGAAATTGAGAAAGACTAGGGAGATAAAGGGAAAGAATGACACTTACAGACCTGCTTCATTGCCTATGAAGCAGACCCCCTTCAGGTGGGTTGCCAGGGCTTGAACCTGGGTCCTTGTGCTTGGCAATACAGGCACTTGAACCAGGTGCGCCACTGCTCAGCCCCCTGAATTTGTTTTTCATAGACTTTGAAACAGCTGGCTGCTTTTGAAGATAATAATTTCTGTTTGATTTCAGCCTCCTATGTTTAGTGAAGAAAAAAATTAAGCAAAAATGATGAAATCTATTTTTGTTTTTATAGAAAGTCTTGGAGTTGACTTGAAGATAATGAGATAACAATCTCAGAGAGCATACTTCCTATACAGTGGTGATAATCTGGCCAGAGAGATATGATATTTTAACAAATAATTTGTCACCTTAATGTTAGAGCATTCATGTTTTGTATTTTAAATTTTATTATTTAGTTACTTACTTGTTTATTATGTTTACATTCGTGGCTTTTCACCTTTTCAGACTAATTTTTCCTGATAGAAAGAGAGAAGTAAAGAGAGGGGGATAAAACACCTATTACTGAAGCTTCCTCTAATGCACTGGGGGCAGGGTTCAAACCTGGGTCATGTGCTTGGCTAATTAAGTGCACTATCCATATTGGGTTTTCTTTGTTTGTTTGACTTTGTAGTCATTATTGTTGTTGTTACTGATGTCATCGTTTTTAGATAAAATAGAGAGAAATGGAGAGAGGAGGGAAAGACAGGGAGGGGGAGAGAAAGATAGACACCAGCAGACCTGCTTCACCACCTGTGAAGCGACCCCCCTGCAGGTGGGGATCACTTGAACCGGGGGCTTGAACCAGGATCCTTAGGCTGATCCTTCTGTTTGGCGTCACGTGTGCTTAACCCGCTGCACTACCACCTGACTATCCAGGTGAGACTTTTTGCTGGCTTGTAGTGTAAATTTTTTAATACCTAAGGCAACAAACCAAGAAGGCTTAGTTCAAACAACAAGATGAAAGTGATAAGTAATTTCATTATTTTCATTATATCAAGTTCTTTGGATTTTTCTATACAAGAAAAAGTAATATTTTGGTTTACTATCTTACCAAAGCCCTTCTATTATGAACAATTTAAATGTTTTAATTTATAATGGTGAATGCATTCATTTCCAGTCAACATTTTCTAGCTTATTACATTGTGGTAAGTATGGCTAAGTTTTCTCCCTACATTGTTAAAGATTCATCATACAGAAAATCAGAAAGAATTGAGGAGGGAACATGATTTTCAAGAATTTTAAACTTTATTTAGGATAACTGAGAACACACATGTGTGGAAATGCACATGGGCAGGGAAGGAGGGAGAGGGGAGAGAGAGAGAGAGAGAGAGAGAGAATGAGAACATGAACGTCATTTAATCATATGTTAGTGATCCCAGGTTGCCAGAGAAAGTGAGAAAAACTATGCCCATAATAGCTTCTTAGGAAATCCCAAACACACCCACATCTGTTATCACTCCCATTTCCCTATGCAACATGTGTATTTCCTTCCCATGTATGCCTGAGGGATGTATGCCTGAGAGATATGTGTTCTGGTGGTACAGTAGTGTTTGTGTTCCCCAGGTTTTCCCTATTTTTTCTCTGACCTCAGCAATAAGACAGTCATCTTTTGTACATAGAAAGGAAACAGGAATTTGTGAGACAGACATAGCATTCCATTGTTTATGTATGAGTGACCAATTTTGAAAGGGAATTTTAGAGTATGTGCAGACTTCCATGTTACACTTCAAAATGACTCTGCTGGGTAGATAGCATAATGGTTATGCAAACAGACTCTTGTTATTGAGGCTTTGAGGTCCAGGGTGTCCAGCACTACCATAAACCAAAGCTGAGTAGTGTTCTGATAAGAAAAAAAAAAAGACAACTATTTAAGTGGTGTCCAATAATGATAAAAGTTCATGGATAGATTTTTACTTCACTAACTATAAGAAAGCATTATCTATAGTAAAAGACATTTAGTTTACTTATTTATTTTAATGAGAGAGAGAGAGAGAGAGAGAGAGAGAGAAAGAAGGAAGGAAGGAAGGAAGGAAGGAAGGAAGGAAGGAAGGAAGGAAGGAAGGAATGCCAGAATACTGCTTAGCTCTGATTTATGGTAGTGCTGGGATTGAACCTAAATGAATATTATTTTAAACATTAGGTTCCAGGGCTGGGCAGTGATGTAGTGGGTTAAGCACAAAAGGTGCTAACCACAAAGACTGGAGTAAGGATCCCGATTTGAGCCCCTGGCTCCCCACCTTTGGGGGATCCCTTCACAGGTGGTGAAGCAAGTCTGAAGGTCTCTCTCTTTCCCCCTCTCTGTCTTCCCTTCCTCTCTTGATTTCTCTCTGTCCTAGCCAACAACAATGATGACAGCAGTAATAACAACTACAATGGTGAAAAACAAGGGCAACAAAAGGGGAAAAAAAGCCTCGAGGAGCAGTGGATTCATAGTGTAGGCTCTGAGTCCTAGAAATAACCCTGGAGAAAAAAAATATATATTAGGTCCCTTGACTCTTGAGAATACAGGCTCAAAGAAGAGGCTATTGTATTCATTTCCCTCCCATCACGCCTGTTTACTTAAGCCTTGAAATACAAAGGGTAGTAATTCAGTTTACCCCTCCACCTTGCTTCAGGTGCTAAATCATACTGTTCCATTTTCCTTACCCTTTCTGATACTGTCTGTCCCTTTATGTTAGATTAGATATCCTTCCTCCAAAGGCCCTGAGGCAATATAACAGCAATATCTGCTTCTTAAGTGGTTTGAGAACAATGGTTTTTGAAAAGGATGGTAGCACATTTAATTGAGTATACGCATTACCAAGAGCAAAAGCCAAGTGTCAAACCCCTAGTCCCCACCTGCAGAGGGGAAGCTTCACTAGTGGTGAAGCAATGCTGCAAGTGTCTCTCTCTCTCCCTCTCTATTCCCACCCCTCCCTCAATTTATCTCTGTCCTATCAAATACAAGGGGGAAAATACCACCACAATTGAGGGATTTATCCTGCAAGCACAGAGTCCCAGCAATAACCCTTGTGGTAAAACAAAAACAAAAACAAACAAAAACTGT
Source organism: Erinaceus europaeus (assembly GCF_950295315.1). Lineage (NCBI taxonomy): Eukaryota > Metazoa > Chordata > Mammalia > Eulipotyphla > Erinaceidae > Erinaceus > Erinaceus europaeus. Next base: position 68,436,821 of record NC_080185.1, on the reverse strand, counting down.
GCAGTCCTTTTCAAAACATGTATATTTGACTGCTTTGGTGAAAATAACTTAAAAAATGTCCATTTGTTTATAATGTGTTTAGAGATGATTCTTTTACTTTTTATGATAGAAAACTGATTTACAAGTAAATCAATACATAATAAACTAGTACTTAAAATACTCAAATGTTACTTTAATTAGGATATCACAGACTTTGAAAGTATAATTTAGTGAACTGTAAGCATCTGGTGAACTTGTGGTAATTAGGTTTCACAACTAAGTTTTCACACAGACTTTGACTTCATAAACCAGAAACTAACTCAACTATCAAAATATTAATTCTCAAAGGACACACATTTGGCATGAAATGTATCCTATATCATTGTAAAAAATAATTACTAAATGCTTACATATTAGTTCATACTTTTACATTCTACTGTGTATCTCCCATTGTATGACCATGCCTAGTAAATCTCTAGTATAAAAAAAATTCTCAGTTCAAAAAAAAAAAATCACCTCATCTGTCTCACAGGACAAGGATGAACAATTTATGTGTAAATTTTTTTTTTCCTGGGAACCACTTTCCTGACCAGGAAAATACCTGTATGGGAGCTGTTGCTTGATACAGTGGGTTCTTCAGTATAGCTTTCCAGGATAGAGCTTACTGTTCCTATCCAGATCAGTCACCACCATATACGAGGCCATCCCAGTCAGGCAACAGGGAGAAAACTAATTGCAAAGCTCTGGTTCCTGATTGTTCTTTCTACCAGCAGGCATACTTTGGAAGCCGTTTGCACATGTCCAAATTTAAGTGTGTTTCTTCTATTAATTTGCTTTGTTTGCTACAGTTTAGAGTCACTCTTCCAATTAATTGCACAGAACCACCCCCCCCCCCCACCAGTTGGTTCTTTGCTGAACAGATCATGCCAAAGCTACTTAATATAGCCAGAGAAATCACAGGACCAAGCTGTTCCATTAATGTTGTTTCCACATTCGAGTGGCTATACCTGCTCTTTGGTCTGTGCCTCTTGCACATGTGCTCCCTCTTCAACCAGACCACTGCAGATGCCTGTGGAGCCTTCCACTTGCCTCTTCCTACGCATGACAAGCAGCATGCTTCCACTGTGTACGTTCTTTTGTGCTGCAATTACAGGCTAGGTTGTGAGCTCTTTGGGGTGAGAGGCTGGATCCTCGATTCTATTTATATTAGCATTTCTACATCTGGTAATATACTTAGGACATACTGTGTCCAATGACTCTTTGTTGACAAGGTTCTGTCTTTTAAGATCTACCCTTATCTTCAGGGCTTAGGTACACCCACAACCCTACTAAAAACCCCATAGGAATTTTTCTGCCCAGGTTTCCACCACACTGTTGTACTCTGAGATACCAGTGAAGCCTAGCCCTGGAAGGCAGGGTTGTCATATTTTAGTAGTAATGTTATACATCTATTAAAAAAAAAAAAAAGGAAAAGCAGTGCTAAATTTATGAGGGGTGTTTATAGCCAAGTAGCCAAATCAATATTGAGAGCCATCTTCACATGAATCCAACCAAATATTTAATCAACACCCCCCACACACACACACCCCAAAAGTAAAATAGGATGTGAATGTTGGAGGCATGGGAATTTGAACAAAAAGAGTCAAAGGTTTCTTAGTGTATGCTCACATTTCTCCCTTATCCTCTCTTTCCCTCACAAATGGTTGCCTCAGGAACCAGGACTTGGAACAGAGAGGCACAGTTGCTCAAAATGCCACTGAGAATTAATTCATCATGTCAGCTTTAAAGGTCTGAGATAACCAAAACCGAGCATCACAGTGGAGGAGAAAGCACAGTGGTTCTACTAACAGACTCTCATACCTAAGGCTCAGAGGTCTCATGTTCAAGCCCCTGTACCAACACGAACCAGAGTTGAGCAGTGTTCTGGTTAAAAAAAAAAAGATTAATTAATATTTCTGTATTTGGGGCTGGCAGGAACAGCTTACTTAGAGGCACTAGTTAGAACATCAGCTTTTCATGCTTAAGGTTTCTGGTTTGACCCTCTGCCACATGTATGGAATGGTGATCTGGCAAGTGTATGCGCGTGCATGTACTCACACACATGCCTATTTATGTGGTATTTTTATTGTTGTTGTTATTGATGTTGCTGTTGTTGGATAAGACAGAGAGAAATGGAGAGAGGAGAGGTAGACAGAGAGGGGGAGAGAAAGAGAGACACCTGCAGACCTGCTCCACCAATTGTGAAGCGACTTCCCTGCAGGTAGGGAGCTGTAATGTTTTTTTTTAATATTTTAATTTAATTTATTACTAGATAGAGACAGAAATTTAGAGAGGCAGATAGGAAGGGAAGAGACAAACACCAGCTACCACTGATGAAGCTTTCTCTCTGTAGGTGGGGACCAGGGACTACAAGGTGGGTCCTTGTACACTATAATGTGTGCACTTAACTAGGTGCATCACCACTTGCTCCCTGTACTTATGTGTTTGTGTATCTCCTCCTCACTGCCTAATGCAAAACTCTCTTACATGTAATAAAATAAATCTTTGTTTTAAAAGTAAAAAAAATCCAAATATAAAACTAGAAAGAGGAAAATATATTGAATTTACTAGCCACCCATTCTTTAGTTCTGCATCCATGTATAGTTTGTCTTGGTTTATCCATAATCAAATACCAATACTAGTCTTTTTTTTCTCCAACTAAGAACCGGCCCCCCATGTTCTTTGTTATGCACTGATACTACCTTAAACTTAATATTTGAAATCTAATTTTACAGGTACTAAAACAAAATGTGTGATGAATTGAAATAAGTATGATTATTGTGAATTATTTATATTCCTTTCACTAGAGTGATTTGCTGACAGTCAACTGCTTACTTCACTTAATAATAACAGGTTTATAGCATGTTCTTGGCAATATGTGAGAAATGAACATACTCACTTTTAGCTTTTAATAGGGGACCAAAATGTAAGTAGCTACTCTATAGTATGTGATGCTATTAGGTCATTTATACTTTTCTTTGAAAAGAGAAGCTAGTATGATTTGATACCTTTTGTTCCACTGATAGCATCACTCCTATAACTAGTTTGTACTTAAGTGTTAGCTTTTATTGTAACCATTAGCTCATATTTTGTTAATCACTGACATTTTATTCTGTCTCACATTTTATTTCCTCAGTACTTAACACTTTAATTCAATAATACATTATATTATCAGTTGTGAATAGAGCCATATGATTAGAATGTTTCCAAAATCACTATAATTTTCTGTAAGCTGTTTAATTAAAAACATTATATTACATAGTTCTTAATATATTGCAGGGTAGAAGCAGTGTACAAAAAGATACAACAGTGTGGTTAAGGAGATGGTGCAGTGGATAAAGCATTGGACTCTCATGCATGAAGTCCTGAGTTTGATCCCTGGCAGCACACATGTACCAGAATAATGTCTGATTCTTTCTCTACTCCTATCTTTCTCATTCATAAATACATAAAATCTTAAAAAAATAACCAATAATTTAGTAAAGGGGTCCCTGTAGAATTTTATTTTATATTTTCCTGAGGTAACTTCCAAGCATCCATATTCTGTATGTTTCCATAAATTTCTCTTATTTAGAGTGTATGAAATTAGTGAGACTTTTTTTCTATTGCCTTCTGATTAACAACTATATGATTTACTAATACTGCCTGACATCTTTACATAAAGATGATACTAGATACTAGACTAGTAATGAGTGCATGATACTGTTTTGATTTCTAGTAGTGGGAATCTTTAAACATTATTCATTGAATATGCTTTTGTCAAATATTTCTTGTGACCAATGACACTCTTTTAAGTTAACAGTGGGCCAGGTGTTTATTACTCCAGTGTTTAAATAAGATAACTGACCCAATAAAAATTGAAGTCAGACTTTGGTATATTGTTATTACAGAGACAGACAATATGCAACCATATATATATATATATATATATATATATATATATATATATATATATTTATTTATTTCAGGGACTGTTTTTCTCTTATTCTCTAATGAAATAGTTGGATGTTATGTTGTATACATATTACCCTAACAGTATTTTCCTATCACTTCTACTTTGTGTTTACATTGCACCCCTTGTTCTAAAATCAAGTTAAAATAAAAAGTTATTCTCGGGGGTCAAGCGGTGACCCACCGGGTTAAGTGCATATAATACAAAGCTCAAAGACTAGCCCAAGTAACCTGCTCGAGGCCTCAGCTCCCCACTTGCAGAGGGATCGCATCACAAGCAGTGAAGCAGATCTGCAGGTGTCTCTTTCTCTCCCTTTCTCTGTTTTCCTCTCCCTTCTCAATTTCTCTCTGTCCTATTCAATTAAAAAAATTTGGGAAAAAATGACTGCCTGGTGCAGTGGATTCATAGAGCTGGCACTGAGTCCCAGGATTAACCCTGGAGGCCAAAAAAAAAGTTATCATCTTTTTGTTGGTTGTCTTAATTCACATGTATCATTTTTATCTCTTGTAGGAAACAAAACACAGAGATGTAGAGATAGATAGGTATATATATATATATATATATATATATATATATATATATATATATATATATATATATGGAGAGAGAGAGATTCCTGGTAAAGATACAATGAATATCTCAAGACTGATATAGTTTGGGTTGTAATCAATAAGTATAAAGTGAACACAGAAAAAAATAAATAAAGTGAATTCAGTCATTTGCTATGCCACATTTAGTTTTGTTTGTTAGAGTTTTGTTGGCCAGTTCCTGAAGTTATTGCAATGTGGATATGGATTGGACATTCAATGATAATCTCACAAGAATAGATATATATATTGAAAAGTGTTGACTCATAGACAAAAAAAAAAAGTAAAATATTTCCCTTATAATTAGATAGTATATTAATATGTCTAGAGTGTGATTTGGACCTATTAAACAGAATAGACAGCCAATAAATGAGCCCACACATATACAGATATACAGATACACATATACACATATAGCTATATGATAAAAGAGTCAAAACTGTCCAAAGTGGAAAAAAAGGTCTCTTCAACAAATGCTTAGGGGAAAACTATACAATCACATGTAGAAACATGAAACTTTACCATCACTTAATATTATATACAAAACTAAATCAAAATAGATCAAAGACCATGATATTAGACCTGGTACTACAAAGTACATAGAACATATTTGTGAAATCCTTCAGGCACTTAATATCAAAGTTGTTTTTGGAGAGTCAACCCCATGGGCAAATGAAACTAAAACAAGATTAAATAAATAGGGCTACATCAAATTAAAAAACTTCTACACATCAAATGAAAACTCCACAAAGACAGGCCAGGCAGTGGCACTAACATTACAATGTGCAGGGACCCAGGTTCAAGCCCCTGGCCTCCAGTTGTTGGGGGAAAACTTCATGAGTGGTGAAGCAGAGTTCCAGGTATCTGTCTCTCTCCCTCTCTATCCCCCTCTTCTCTATCAGTTTCTCTCTGTCTCTACCCAATAATAAATAAATAAAATATTAAAAAAGAAAATATTAGAAAGAAGGAAAGAGAGAAAGAAAGAAAAGAAAACTCCACAAGGATACTGACAGCAAAGAGTGTTTTGGGGCTGTCTAGGAGATAGCTCGCTGAGATGTAATATGTTCCTTGCCAGGGCTGTGGCACATGTTCAAACCTGAAACTACATGACACTGATGTCAGCTCCAGTGCTGTGGTCTCTTCCTCTCTCTCTCTCTCTCTCCCTCCCTCCCTCCCTCCCTCCCTCCCTCCCTCTTCTTCCTGTGTGTGTGTTTCTGTTTATAGATGACATATATAGGTCAGGTGCAGTTAATCACACGTGTAAGAATCTGGTTCTGTAAACAAACAAACAAACAAACAAACAAATAAATAGTGCCTTAAGTTAAACTATAGAAGAGATGAGCTTAATAGGTATATACAGAAACCGCCATTCCAACAGAAATGGATATGCATTCTTCTCAATTGCACATAAGACAGTGCTCATATTTGACCACATATTGAAACCCAAAAGCAGCCGAAATGGGGGAATGCTAAAATTATATATATATAAAAAGTCTTGATTACAATGATATGAGCTAGAAATCAGTGTTAAAAATAAGGATAAAATATTGTCTATATACTCAACAACTAGAAAAACGTGGTCTGGAACTCACAAGAGAAATTATTTGGAAATAAGGATTCATGAGATTTTGCAGTAGTTGAGCTTTCTACCTGATTTTTAAATAAATTGAAAAGTTTTATTAGTGTGTTATACATTGTAACAGAGCATTAATACAGCGCAATTTGAAGGAAGATAATTTAAGAGTGGATACATTAGTGTAGCCTTTTCTAAAGCATAGTTGAATATAATTTCATTTTTATTAAGGCAGTTAATACTTGAAGAGTACATATTTACATATTGTTTTTTAAGTTATTGACAAGACCATAGGATAAGACAGGTATAATTCCATACAGTTCCCACCACCAGAACTGCCTATCCCATCAGCGCCACCACCCCCCCAAAGCTCTCCTATTCTTTATCTCTCTGGGAATATGGACCCAGGATCATTATGGGGTGCAGACGGTGGAAGGTCTAGCTTCTGTAATTGCTTCCCAGCTGAACATGGGTGTTGGAAGATCTATCCATACTCCCAGCCTGTCTCTTTCCATGTGGAGCAGGGCTCTGGGCTGGCGGGATTCCAGGACATATAGGTAGGGCCATTTGCCCAGGGAAGTTAGGTTGGCATCATGGTAGCATCTGGAACCTGGTTGCTGAAAAAGAGTTAAGATATAAAGCAGAACACATTGTTGACAAATCCTGAACCTAAAGGCAAATATATTGTAGATGAAGATTTGGGGGTCTCCATTTTGGAAAAAGCTAGTAGACGATTTTAGGTCTATTCCAAGGGCCCATGACTTAACTACTTTTTGACGGAATCTGACAGCTAACATGCAGGTGGATCTAAGGTATTATCTCGGGGGAGGGGTGGTGTCATATTTGGAAAAAGGACTAGAAAGCTGAATCAAGGAAGAGAGTAGCTCCCAAGTATGGAGAAAGTATATAAATATTGTTAACTATAAACCCCACTGATTTGATCTGGGGCCCATATTCAGCACAGGAACCTATGTGGCCTCTGTGTCCCTGTAGGTCTGAGCTCACATTCTGTGGACACAGCTAGGAACATTGTAGGCTGCACTAATTTCAGAACCCATTTTCCTCTAGTAGTAGGTAGAGTATGTTGTCCAACCTCCCTTTGGAGAATGGAACATTCCCTATGAGGGCCAGATCCTGTAAGGGCCCACAAAAGGGTCTATTGTGATGTTCCAGATGGAGATCAGGTACATACTATTTCTTCATCTTATTTATTTATTTATTTATTTTTATTTATTCCCTTTTGTTGCCTTTGTTATATTGTTGTAGTTATTATTATTGTTGTTACTGATGTGGTCGTTGTTGGATAGGACAGAGAAAAATGGAGAGAGGAGGGGAAGACAGAGAGGTGGAGAGAAAGACAGACACCTACAGACCTGCTTCACTGCATGTGAAGCGACTCCCCTACAGGTGGGGAGCCAGGGGCTTGAATCAGAATCCTTACACCAGTACTTGCTCTTAGTGCTGTGTGCACTTAACCCTCTGTGCTACTGCCTGATTCAATATTTCTTCATCTTTTTTTTAAGTTTATTTATTTTCCCTTTTGTTGCCCTTATTGTCTTTTTATTGTTGTTGTAGTTATTGTTGTTGTTATTGATGTCGTCTTTGTTAGATAGAACAGAGAGAAATGGAGAGAGGAGGGGAAGAGAGAGAGGAGGAGAGAAAGATAGACACCTGTAGACCTGCTTCACCGCCTGTGAGGGACTCCCTTGTAGGTAGGGAGCCGGGGACTGCAACCTTGATCCCTAAGCTGGTCCTTGCACTTTGTGCCACGTGCGCTTAACCCACTACGCTACCGCCTGACTCTCTGTTTCTTCATCTTTAATGTGGCTAGGATTACTGCTGCAAGTCAGTGCCTGAAAGATGGCCCCACTGTACCCTGAGGCCATTTTCCCCTCGGCTTCTTTCCTTTCTGATAGAAAGAGAGACACCTTTAGTATAATTCTACCACTCATGAAGCTTTCTCTTTGTTTAGTGGGAACTAGATATTAGAACCTTAGTCTTAGGGCATGGTGTAATGTGTATACTCTGCTGGGTATGTCTCTATTGGCCTCTCTAACTTACTGCTTTAAAAAAAAAAAAAAAAATATATATATATATATATATATATATATATATATATTACATAAGGAAGAAAGTTTCTCATGTGACAGAGAGGGACAAGCCAGAGCACCCTTTTTTAATGAATTTTTTGTTTTGCTTTTTGTTTTTGTTTTTTGCTTTTGCCTCTAGGGTTGTCAATGGGGCTGGGTGCCTGCACTACAAATAACACTGTTTCTAGCGACCATCTTTATTCATTGTTGTTGTTATTGCTGTTATTGCTGTTGGATAGGACAGAGAAATGGAGAGAGGGAGGGAAGACAGAGAAGAACAATGACCTCCTTCACCTGCAGACCTGCTTCACCACTTGTGAAGTGACCCTCCTACAAGTGGGGGTGGGGATTGAACTAGGATCCTTGCACTTCACATTATGTGGGCTTAACCCAGTGTGCTACTGCCCAGCACCTGAGCATCCCTTTTATATATATAGCAGTGTTAATCAAACCTGGAACCTCAGACATGCAAGCTTGATGACATACTAGTTTTAGTATTTTACATGTCATAAGAATGTGTCTTTGGGATCTGTTATTTTAGTTAATTAAAAAAAAGTGTTAAGGAGACATCCTAATAAAACCCAAACTTAATTAAAGCAGACAGTCCTATTTAAGAATTTAGTCATGAAAAAAAAACAACTTAAAAAAACAGAAATTATGTGGTCCGGGAGGTGGTGCAGTGGATAAAGCATTGGATTCTTGACCATGAGGTCTTGAGTTCCATCCCTGGCAGCACATGTACCAGAGTGATGTCTGGTTCTTTCTCTCTTTCCCCTCTTTCTCATGAATGAATAAATTAAAAAATTCTTTAAAAAAAACAAACAGAAATTATGGGAGTCGGGCAGGTAGCGCAAAGCTCAAGGACCAGCATAAGGATCAAGGTTCTGCCCGACTTCCCACCTGCGGGGGTGTTGCTTCACAGGAGGTGAAGCAGGTCTGCAGGTGTCTTTCTCTCCCCCTCTGTCTTCCCCTCCTCTCTCTGTCCTATACAACAAGGACATCAATAACAACAACAATAATAACTACAAAAATAAAACAAGGGCAACAAAAGGGAAAATAAATAAATATAAACATTTTTAAAAAGAAAGTCTCTAAAAAAAGAAAACAGAAATAATTAATTTGCTTCCATTTCATTTATACCTTAGTTTTCTACAAAGAACCATTTTAAATTATATGGTTGGTTTCCTCTGATATTTATCTTGAGATAAAAATACTTTCATACAAGTAACTGAATCTTTCTGAAACCCAAATGAGTTTTTTTACATGTTAAAGCCATATTAAAGTTCATTCCCAGATTTCTTCATGAAATGGCATATAATTTTTGGAATTTGAAAATGACTAGTTTTGATTCAAATTATTTTTGTCATATTATTTTTGAAGATAATGAAGAAAACATTGAATATGATTGATTTTTATTAATTTTAATTTTGCATAATTTTCAAGTTATACTTGTAATTTTACATAATGAAACTTTTTTTCATTTATGCTTCTGAAGAATGACATTGTAAAATGTCAAAACTGCTATTGTATGCTTTTGAAAATACTTAATGATTTGCACTTAATTCATTTAAATTCCTTATTGAAGGTCAAGGGTTCTAATAGGCCACTTTTGTCAGTAAAATGTTGAAAGAATTTAACTCAGTGGTTGAATTCTCACTGACAGTACTGTCACATTTTTAAGAAATTATCAACTGATAAGGTAAGATTTAGCTCATTATTTTTTGTAGTAACAGTCACTTATTCATTAAATATTGCCTTAATTAGAGTGTATTAAGTTTCAAAATTTAATCATCACAATTAGAGTTCTTGTTTAATAGATACTATATATATATGTATATATATCATCCATTTGAATAGACATGATTGTGTAGAAATCTAATATCATTGGTAGTTAGTTGATTTTACTATATTTTCATAATCAATTCATTGAATTGGATATCTATGATTTTTTTAAATTTATTTTTTATTTAAGAAAGGATAAATTAACACAAAACCATAGGGTAGGAAGGGTACAACTCCACACAATTCCCACCACCCAGTCTCCATATCCCCTCCCCTCCCCTGATAGCTTTCCCATTCTCTATCCCTCTGGGAGCATGGACCCAAGATCCTTGTGGGTTGCAGAAGGTGGAAGGTCTGGCTTCTCTAATTGCTTCCCCGCTGAACGTGGACGTTGACTGGTCAGTCCGTACTCCCAGTCTGCCTCTCTCTTTCCCTGGTAGGGTGGGTCTCTGGGGAAGCGGAGCTCCAGGACACATTGGTGGGGTCTTCAGCTGGAGGGAAGCCTGGCCGGATCCTGATGGCATCTGGAACCTGGTGGCTGAAAAGAGAGTTAACATACAAAGCCAAACAAATTGTTGAGCAATCATGGACCCAAAGGTTGGAATAGTGGAGAGGAAGCGTTAGGGGGGTACACACTGCAAACTCTAGTGTACTTCTGCCTTCAGGTATATATTTGGCACTAGTTTATGGATACGTGTGAAATTATGATCTCTCTCACAGAACCCGGTGTATATCTAGGTTTGGGGACTTTGTTAGAAAGTGAACCACCTGGGAAGGAATTAGAGAATACTATGAAAGGAAAGGTCTCACCCAAGTAAAGAGTTGTCATTCCACATCTGAAGTCTCTGGACACAGTCTGAGCTGAAGCATGTTGAGGTCGCAATCATTGCATTAATTAGGTTGCGATCGGCAGATACAATATTATTTGATATGGATTAGGAGAGGCATGCGGGAAAGTGGGCCCTATCTTAATGTTCCAGGACGGGGGAAATCTAGACTCTATAGTGGAGTTGTGAGGTTCCTGCTGTCTTAGGGTTCAAAAAGACAATGGATAGTTAATGTCATCATCACATTATTTGGTAATTGGGTTAACTTTGAAAATTCCTTTTGTTAGGGTTTGCTGTACAGTACCCAGTATCTTGTATGTAGCTGTGCCATTGGTTGCTTCTAATCTACTTGGTCTAGGCTTTTGAGAGAGTCTGCATATCAAATACACAGCCTATATATTAAAAAGTCTCAGTCTGTTTTTTAAAAACTTCGAGATACACAATTAATTTCCCCCCTCTCATATTAATTAACTAGTGATTTATATGACTACACTTTACTAGGAGTGTACATAAACACCATTCCCACCACCAGAGACTGTGTCCCATCCCACCCACCCCCACCCCCCACAGGCCCCGGAAGCTGCATGTCTGCCTCTCACCACAGGGTTTTAATTTGGTGCCCTACTTTCAATTTAGTCAGATCCTGCTTTTAGTTTCCCTTTCAGATCTTCTTTCTCAACTTCTGTTGATGAGTGGGATAATCCCATACTCATCTTTATCTTTCTAACTTAGCTCACTAACATAATTCCTTCTAGCTCTGTCCAAGATGGGTCAGAGAAGATAGGTTCATTGTTCTTGATAGCTGCATAGTATTCCATTGTGTATATATACCACAGCTTTCTCAGCCACTCATCTGTTGTTGGGCACCTGGGTTGCATCCAGGGTTTAGCTATTATGAATTGTGCTTCTATGAACATAGGAGTACACACCTCTTTTTGGTTGGGTGTTATGGAGTCCTTGGGGTATAACCCCAGGAGAGGAATTACTGGATGATAAGGAAAGTCCATATCTCGTCTTGTGACAGTTTTCCAGACTGCTCTCCACAGAGGCTGTACCAATTTACATTCCCAGCTATAGTGTAGAAGGGTTCCTCTCACCCCACAGCCTCTCCAGTATTTGTTGCTGCTGTCCTTTTTGATGTATGCCATTCTTACAGGAATGAGGTTGTATCTCAATGTTGTCTTAATTTGCATTTCTCTGACAATCAGTGACCTAGAGCAGTTTTTCATGTGTTTGTTAGCTTTTTTAATTTTTTTTTATTTAAGAAAGGATTAATTAACAAAACCATAGGGTAGGAGGGGTACAACTCCACACAATTCCCACCACCCAATCTCCATATTCCACCCCCTCCCCTGATAGCTTTCCCACTCTCTATCCCTCTGGGAGCATGGACCCAGGGTCATTGTGGGTTGTAGAAGGTGGAAGGTCTGGCTTCTGTAATTGCTTCCCCACTGAACATGGGCGTTGACTGGTCAGTCCATACTCCCAGTCTGCCTCGCTCTTTCCCTAGTAGGGTGTGTCTCTGGGGAATCTGAGCTCCAGGACACAATGGTGTGGTCTTCAATCCAGGGATGCCTGGCCAGCATCCTGGTGGCATCTGGAATCTGGTGATTGAAAAGAGAGTTAACATACAAAGCCAAACAAATTGTTGAGCAATCATGGGCCCAAAGCTTGGAATAGTGGAGAGGAAGTGTTAGGGAGGTACTCACTGCAAACTCTAGTGTACTTCTGCTTTCAGGTATATATTTTGCAGTAGTTTTTGGGTACGTGTGAACATAAGCTCTCTCTCACAGAAACTGGTGTATATCTAGGTTTTGGGACTTTGTTAGAAAGTGAACCACCTGAGATGAAATTAGAGTGTACTATAAAAGGAAAGGTCTCACCCGAGTAATGAAGCTGAAGGGTTGTCATTCCACACGTGAAGTCTCTGGACACAGTCTTAGGTGAAGCATGTTGAGGTGGCAATCGTTGCGTTGGTTAGGTTGTGATCTGCGGATGCAATATTATTTGGTATGGATTGGGAGATGCATACGGGAAAGTGGGTCCTATCCAAGGGTTCTAGGACTGGGGGAAGTAGGGGCTCTATAGTGGAGATGTGAGGTTCCTACTGTCTTAGGGTTCAAAAAGACAACGTATGGTTTGTTTGTTTAATAGTTTCTTTGGATGTGCAGAAGCTTTTCAATTTGATGTAGTCCCATTGGTTTGTTTCTGCTTTAGTCTTTCTTGCAATTGTGTTTATTTCATCAAAGATGTCCTTGAGGTGTATGTGGGAAAGTGTTTTACCAATGTTTTCCTCAAAGTATTTGATTGTTTCTGGTCTAACATCCAGGTCTTTGATCCATTTGGAGCTGATTTTTGTTTCTCGTGTTATAAAGTGGTTCAATTTCATTCTTCTGCATGTTATGACCCAGTTTTCCCAGCACCATTTATTGAAGAGAGCCTCCTTTTTCCATTTAATCCTTTGGGCCCCCTTATTAAAGATTAGATGTCCATAGGTGTGGGGATTTATTTCTGGGCTTTCAATTCTGTTCCACTGGTCTGTGTGCCTATTTTTGTTCCAGTAGCATGCTGTTTTGATGATGATGGCTTTATAGTATAGTTTGAGATCTGGAAGTGTGATGCCTCCATTTCTGTTTCTTTTCCTTAAGATGGTTTTGACAATTCTAGGTGTTTTCAGGTTCCAGATAAATGATTGTAGTGTTTGTTCTATTAAGGAAGTTTCGTGGAATTCTGATTTGCATTGCATTAAATTTGTATATGACAGTGGAGAGAATATTAATTTTGATGATATTTATTCTTCCACTCCATGACCATGGGATATCTTTCCATTTCTTGGTATCAGTTTCTATTTCCTTGAGTAGCGACTCATAGTTTTCAGCATACAAGTCTTTCACTTCTTTGGTCAACTTTATTCCTAGGTATTTGATTGATTTTGCTGAAACAGTAAATGGGAGTGATTTCTGGATGTCTTCTTCTTCAGATTTAGTGTTTGCATACAGAAATTCCACTGATTTTTGTACATTGATTTTGTAGCCTGTCACCTTGCTATATTGCCTAATAACTTCCAGTAGTTTTCTGCTGGATTCTTTAGTTTTTTTTTTTGCATACTCTCATATCATCTGCAAATAGTGAGAGCTTGACTTCTTCCCTTCCAATCTGTATTCCTTTGATTTCTTTCTCTTGCCTGATTGCTATGGCAAGAACTTCCAATACTATGTTGAAGAGTAATGGTGACAGTGGACAGCTCTGTCTAGTCCTCGATCTGAGGGGGAATGCTTTCAGCTTCTGTCCATTGAGTATGATGTTGGCTGTAGGTTTGCTATATAAAGACTCCACTATCTTGAGGAATTTCCCATCTATTCCTATTTTTGTAGAGTTTTGAGCATGAATGGGTGTTGGATTTTGTCACAGGTTTTCTCCGCATCTATTGTGATATTCACGTGATTTTTTAGGCTTTGCTTTTATTGATGTGGTGAATGACATTGACTGACTTACGGATTTTGAACCAGCCTTGAATTCCTGGGATGAATCCCACTTGGTCGTGATGAGCAATCTTTTTGATGTGCTGTTGTATCCGGTTGACCAAGATCTTGTTTAATATTTTGGCATCTATGTTCATCAGAGATATTGGTCTGTAGTTTTCCTTTTTTGTTCTGTCCCTATCAGCTTTTGGTATCAGGGTGATGTTGGCTAAATGGAAGGTGGAAGGGAGTATTCCTGTTTCTTTAATCTTAAGGAAAAGCTTAAGAAGTATGGGTACTAACTGTTTCCTGAACGTTTTGTAGAATTTTTTGTGAAGCCATCTGGTCCAGGACTTTTTTTGATGTGGAGATTCTTAATAATGGTTTCAATTTCTTTGTCTGTGATTGGTGCATTTAGATTTTGTAGTTCTTCTTGGTTTAGTTTTGGAAGAACATATGTTTCTAGGAATTGTTCCATTTCGTTCAGATTATCTCGCTTGGTGGCGTATAGTTTTTTAATTGATTAATTTATTTTTTATTTTATTTTATTTTTTTATTTAGCTAGGAGGAGGGAAAAGGGGAGAGTCTGTAGAGTAGTTAGGAGTAGTGAGACAAGTTCCTCTCGTAATGGAGAAGATGCCCAGTCCCCTTGCAATGAAAGATACCCTAAGAGTTAATTCTTTTCAATCTAAAGGAGGGGTGGAAGGAGATACACCTTTATATAATATTAATAATAATATAGAGTAGTGTAAAAAACCTGTCCCAGATTACCTCAAGCCTCCTGAGCAGAGGTAGCTGATTGTTAAGAACAAAAAAAAAAAACCCAAAACCTCAGGACTGGACAAGAATAGCCGGAATAGACAGTTACGCAAATCTACTGTCCACTGTATATTCTAGGGGTAGCTAAAGGAGAAAGGGTAGTAGAGCAGAGATACACGCAGAAAGAGTCCACTCTGAGTCGGATTTCTTCCCCCAAATAATTCCCAAACGTGTATCAGTGAATTCAGAAAGCTGAAGGAGGAAGGAAGGATGACAAGAATGAGAAAAAAACAAGAAAAAGAGAGAGAGAAAAAAAAGAAAAAGATAAGAACAGTAATAAAAGAACAGTGAAAGGAAAGAGTTATTTATTTATTTATTTATTTATTTATTTATTATTTAATTAGCTATGCTGAGGGGGAGTGGGAGAGAATGGGTAGGGGTGGTAGGAAAAGTGAAACAAGTTATTTTAGCAGTGAATAAGACACCCAGTCTCCTAACAATGGAGAATACACTAAGAGTTAATTCTGGTCAACCTGAAGGAGAGGGGGAAAGGGGTATGCGTTTATCTTGTATTGATAATAAAATAGAACAGAGTAAAAAACCTGTCCTGTCTTCAACTTGGATGTCTCCAGATTGCGTCAGGCCCCCTGAGCAGAGGCAGCTGATTGACTACTTAGAAAGAAAAAAGGCCAAATATTTCAGAAGGGAATAGAATTAGAATGAATGACACCCTTTGGTGGGATAGGAATCTTGGTAAAGAAAGAAACTCAACAGGGGAGCCTGCTAGGAGCAGATCTCTTGTCCCCAGTGACTGGTTATGGAGGGGAGTGGAGGAGTGGGTGCGCTTTGGGAATAATAATTTAAAAGAAAAAAATTTTTCCCTTTCTTTTTACTCTGTTTTCTAACCCAAATTGAGTTATAGTCATCTCCTTGGTGTCTCCGCTAGGTCCCCTTATTGACTGGCCTACTAAAGGCAAAAAATCCTACCATTTGCAGTAGATGTGGTTGGAGCTCAAGCCACTAGCAGCTTCTCATTCCGCCATCTTCTGGAATCCGACATCTACAATTTTATCTATAGCCATATTCAAACTAGTAAATTAATAAAGCCAGCAAAGAAAAGTCAGGGTATTGTCTTATTATCTTTTCATAGCTTTCCTATCATTTAATGCTATATAGTTTGTGGAAAATTGGATTTATTATCTACCATTTAAAATAATTTTATTCTCTTATTTCTCCACTATAGTTTCTTTAATGAGATGATTATTAGTGTAATAGCTCTAAAAACCTATTGTTCAAGTGTGAGTATGTTGTGTAAGGAAAGATGGATAATTTACCTTCCAAATTCTTTACTAAGGTACCTGTCTTAGTGAACTAATTAACAAGAGAAAAACAGCATGAGATACCTTTACCCTTTATGAAATGTAAATCTCTCTTATGTAAGGGTGGGTGATTTCTCTGTCTTTGGAGTTTCCCCTGTTTCTCATAAATATGTATGCAAGTATAATCTTTATGATAAGGACAAGTATTATGGTGTTATATATTCTTCTAGACTTCAATGAATATGTGAATATAGCTTTGACAAATGTCAAACTAGCCATATTTACTTACTTCATTGTCTGGGTGGAAATAAATCATCATGTAGCCCTTTGATGTCTTCAGATGCTAGACAGATTGCCAAAAAAACATGAGTCAGATTGCTGAAAGGAAAAATAAAATAAAATAAAACCAAAGGAAAGTTAATACTAATATGTATGCCTACTGTGCATATGGGAAAGTCCAAATATCTTAGTAACTCTGCACATGATCCTGCACTCAGTCTTTAATTGGTTTAGTAAATGCAGAAGAATTTGAGAATTAAAAGATGGCAGGTCACTCAACTTTCACCCTGTCTATTAATTTATCTTTCCTAGGAGGTATTCATTATCTTAAAGGTAATCTCCATTCTGTCTCCAAGTGTTATTGTTTTGTATATTGCAGCAGTTTATCTTCAAAATAGTGTAATTTGCTTTAAATGAAGATACTCAAGTCAGTCTGTTAAACCATTATGTAGAGAAGATTTTAGTAACATTCAAAAGCATTTTTGTAATAAAGGAGTTAATACCTTTTTTGTCATATAAATAACATAAAAGTTACATAGAAAATAAGTTATATGGAGTGTCATCAAAATCTACCTTACTCAAAATATTCTCTATCAACTTTTGTATGCAAACCCATAAGCATTTTTAAGGAACATAGCTTTTGAATTGGTTCTTTGAATATATGCCATTTTAATTGTGTAAATGCTATGACATTCATGAATCTTCTAGCATTTCATTTTAGAAAGTCTTTATCTTATGTTTTCATGAGTATACAATAAAAAATTGCTGGATTAAAAAATCATTCTATCTTTTCTTCACATGTCCCAGCTTTTGCAGTTATTTCAAGTTTTATATTATATAAAACTTGAAATAACTGCATTATCTGATATGCTGGCCTTATGTTAATTTTGCTTTCCTTTTTAAAATTTTCTTTATTTAATTTTAGAGAGATGTAGAGAGAGAAACACAGAAACAACAGACACTGCTCAGCTCTGGTTTATGGTAATGTTGGGGATTGAACCTGGAATTTAGCCTCAGGCATGAGAGTCAGTTTGCATAATCATTATGCTGTCTCCCCCACCCTTAATTTTACTTTCCATTTAATTATATTTTAACACCTATAACTCCTGTGCTCTTGATTAAAAATTTAAAATATCAAGGGGAAGGGGGAGTCCTGCAGTAGTGCAGCGGGTTAAGTGCACGTGGCACAAAGTGCAAAGAACAGTGTAAGGATCCTGGTTCAAGCCCCTGGTTCCCCACCTGCAAGGGAGTCACTTCACAGGTGGTGAAATAGGTCTGCAGGTGTATTTCTCTCCCTCTTTCTGTCTTCCTCTCTTCTCTCCATTTCTCTCTGTCCTATCTAACAACGATGACATCAGTAACAACAGCAATAATAACTACAACAATACAAAAACAACAAGGGCAACAAAGGGAAAATAAATAAATATTTAAAAAATTTAAAAATATCAAGGAGAAGGGGAATCCTATAAAGGATACTTAGAGTTGGGGGGCTGTAATAGTGGAATAAATATTACTAATTTTAGTCTTATAAAAAAGGAGAAATTTTTATGGGACGTATTCTCAGTGGAGTACTGCTCAGCACTTAAAAACAAAGAAAACCCACTACAATGTGTCATTTGGGACCAAATGGGTTAAACTGGTAGTAATAATGCTTAGTAAATCAAATAAGTCAGTAGATTACAACAAAAGGATTTTTTTACTTATGTGGAATATAGAGAATTGAAGCACATGAACTTGAAAAATAATTATATAGAGTCAGCCCTTATCTATGACTTTAGGAGAACTATGGTGGTTACCTTTAGAGGAGGGTGGGGGCACAGAAATGAATTTGGTCAGAGTGGTATGGAATTTTATGCCTGCTGTTTTATAATCTTGTCAACCACTATTAAGTCACTAATAAAAATATACATATATGTAAAAATAAAACCCAAAAGATAGAATCTATGACGTAGGCCAGTAAAATACCTCGCTAGGATAGAGTGCTGTCTTTGCCATGTATGCAACTCAATTTTGAGTTCAGCCCACCTCATTGAAGGAGGTTTTGATGATTTGCTCACTTTTCTTGTTCTCTCCCTG
Organism: Erinaceus europaeus; assembly: GCF_950295315.1. Taxonomy (NCBI): domain Eukaryota; kingdom Metazoa; phylum Chordata; class Mammalia; order Eulipotyphla; family Erinaceidae; genus Erinaceus; species Erinaceus europaeus. The sequence goes on along the minus strand of NC_080185.1, from coordinate 68,418,098 downwards.
TATCTAAAATAAATACATAAACATAAATGCATAGAGATCTATGATTTATACTCACATGCAAATATATTTCTATATGTTAACATGGTATTTAAAAAATATGAAGTGGCTTTGTAACACATCTTCCTCAATTAAGGCAAATACTACCTTAACATGCCCCCCAACTTTTTTAAAGCTTCTTCCTTGAGCAGTATACAGAGGATTAACTAACTTTATAAGGGAAAAGGAAAAATTAATATCTGTATTTAAAGTTATCTTACTTCAGATTTGTATAATGAGAATATATATTGATAACTTATTGTGTGCTTTCTTTTTTTATTTTTTATTTAAGAAAGGATTAATGAACAAAAACATAAGGTAGGAGGGGTACAGCTCCACACAATTCCCGCCACCCAATCTCCATAACCCACCCCCTCCCATGATAGTTTTCCCATTCTCTAGCCCACTGGGAGCATGGACCCAGGATCGTTGAGGGTTGCAGAAGGTAGAAGGTCTGGCTTCTGTAATTGCTTCCCCACTGAACATGGGCGTTGACTGGTCGGTCCATACTCCCAGTCTGCCTCTCTCTTTCCCTAGTAGGGTGGGTCTCTGGGGAAGCTGAGCTCCAGGACATATTGGTGGGGTCTTCAATCCAGGGAAGCCTGGCCAGCATCCTGGTGGCATCTGGAACCTGGTGATTGAAAAGAGAGTTAACATATGAAGCCAAACAATTTGTTGAGCAATCATAGATCCCAAGCTTGGAATAGTGGAGAGGAAGTGTTAGGGAGGTACTCACTGCAAACTCTAGTGTACTTCTGCTTTCAGGTATATATTTTGCAGTAGTTTATGGATACGTGTGCACATAAGCTCTCTCTCACAGAAACTGGTGTATATCTAGGTTTTGGGACTTTGTTAGAAAGTGAACTACCTGAGATGAAATTAGAGTGTACTATAAAAGGAAAGGTCTCACCCGAGTAATGAAGCTGAAGGGTTGTCATTCCACACGTGAAGTCTCTGGACACAGTCTGAAGTGAAGCATGTTGAGGTGGCAATCCTTGCGTTGGTTAGGTTGTGATCGGCGGATGCAATATTATTTGGTTTGGATTGGGAGATGCATATGGGAAAGTGGGCCCTATCCAAGGGTTCCAGGACTGGGGGAAGTAGGGGCTCTATAGTGGAGATGTGAGGTTCCTGCTGTCTTAGGGTTCAAAAAGACAATCGATAGTTAATGTTGTCATCACATTATTTGTTAATTGGGTTAACTTTGGAAAGTCCTTTTGTTATGGTTTGCTGTACAGTATCCAGTATCTTGTATATAGCTGTGCTATTGGTTGCTTCTAATCTACTTGGTCTAGGCTTTTGAGAGAGTCCGCATATCAAATACACAGCCTTTATATAAAAGGATTCAGTTTGTGTTTTGAGACACTTTGAGACATACAGTTGATTTTCCCCCTCTCATATTAATTAACTACTGATTTATATGTCTACATTTTGCTAGGAGTGTACATAAACACCATTCCCACCACCAAAGGACTGTGACCCATCCCTCCCGCCCACTCCCACCCCCCACTGGCCCAGGAAGCTGCATGTCTACCCCTCACCACTGGGTTTTTACTTTGGTGCCCTACTTACAATTTGATCAGGTACTGATTTTAGTTTCCCTTTCAGGTCTTTTTAATCAACTTCTGTTAATGAGTGGGATCATCCCATACTCATCTTTATCTTTCTGACTTAGTTCACTTAAATTAATTCCTTCTAGTTCTGTCCAAGATGGGTCAGAGAAGGTGGGTTCATTGTTTTTGATAGCTGCGTAGTATTCCATAGTGTATATGTACCACAGCTTTCTCAGCCACTCATCTGTTGTTGGGCACCTGGGTTGCTTCCAGGTTTTAGCTATTATGAATTCTGCTGCTATGAACATATGAGGACACACCTCTTTTTGGTTGGGTGTTATGGAGTCCTTGGGGTATAACCCCAGGAGAGGAATTACTGGATCATATGGAAGGTCCATGTCTAGCCTTGTGAGAGCTTTCCAGACTGCTCTCCACAGAGGCTGTACCAATTTACATTCCCACCAGCAATGTAAAAGGGTTCTTTTGTCCCCACAACCTCTCCAGCATTTGTTGCTGCTGTCCTTTTTGATATATGCCATTCTTACAGGAGTGAGGTAGTATCTTAGTGTTGTCTAAATTTGCATTTCTCTGACAATCAGTGACCTGGAGCAGTTTTTCATATGTTTGTTAGCCTTTTGATCTCCTCTGTGGTGAATGTTTTGTTCATATCCTCTGCCCATTTTTGGATGGGGTCATTTGCTTTTTTGGTGCTAAGTTTGCTGAGCTCTTTATATATTTTGGTTATTAGTTTCTTGTCTGATGTCTGGCATGTGAAGATCTTCTCCCATTCTGTGAAGGGTCTCTCTGTTTGTTTGTTTCTTTGGATGTGCAGAAGTTTTCAATTTGATGTAGTCCCATTGGTTTGTTTCTGCTTTAGTCTTCCTTGCAATTGGGTTTGATTTATCAAAGATGTCCTTGAGGTGTATGTGGGAAAGTGTTTTACCAATGTTTTCCTCTAAGTATTTGATTGTTTCTGGTCTGACATCTAGGTCTTTGATCTATTTGGAGTTGATTTTTGTTTCTGGTGAGATAAAGTGGTTCAATTTCATTCTTCTGCATGTTTCAACCCAGTTTTCCCAGCACCATTTATTGAAGAGAGCCTCCTTTTTCCATTTACTCCTTTGGGCCCCCTTATCAAAGATTAGATGCCCATTGATGTTGGGATTTACTTCTGGGTTTTCAATTCTGTTCCACTGGTCTGTGTGCCTATTTTTGTTCCAGTACCATGCTGTTTTGATGATGATGGCTTTATAATATTGTTTAAGGTCTGGGAGTGTGATGCCTCCATTTCTGTTTCTTTTCCTTAAGATGGTTTTGGCAATTCTAGGTGTTTTCAGGTTCCAGATAAATGATTGTAGTGTTTGTTCTATTCTCTTAAAGAAGCTTGGTGTAACTTTGATGGGTATTGCATTAAATTTGTATATGGCTCTGGGGAGAATATTCATTTTGATGATATTTATTCTTCCAATCCATGAGCATGGGATATCTTTCCATTTCTTGGTATCAGTTTCTATTTCCTTGAGTAGCGACTCATAGTTTTCAGCATACAAGTCTTTCACTTCTTTGGTCAACTTTATTCCTAGGTATTTGATTGATTTTGCTGAAACAGTAAATGGGAGTGATTTCTGGATGTCTTCTTCTTCTTCAGATTTAGTGTTTGCATACAGAAATTCCACTGATTTTTGTACATTGATTTTGTACCCTGACACCTTGCTATATTGCCTAATAACTTCCAGTAGTTTTCTGCTGGATTCTTTAGTTTTTTTTTTTTGCATACTATCATATCATCTGCAAATAGTGAGAGCATGACTTCTTCCCTTCCAATCTGTATTCCTTTGATTTCTTTCTCTTGCCTGATTGCTATGGCAAGAACTTCCAATACTATGTTGAAGAGTAACGGTGACAGTGGACAGCCCTGTCTAGTCCTCGATCTGAGGGGGAATGCTTTCAGCTTCTGTCCATTGAGTATGATGTTGGCTATAGGTTTGCTATATATAGACTCCACTATCTTGAGGAATTTCCCATCTATTCCCATTTTTTGTAGAGTTTTGAGCATGAATGGGTGTTGGATTTTGTCAAAGGCTTTCTCTGCATCTATTGAGATAATCATGTGGTTTTTGGCTTTGCTTTTATTGATGTGGTGAATGACATTGACTGACTTACGGAAGTTGAACCAGCCTTGCATTCCTGGGATGAATCCCACTTGGTCGTGATGAAAAATCTTTCTGATATGTTGTTGTATCCGGTTGGCCAAGATCTTGTTTAATATTTTGGCATCTTTGTTCATCATAGATATTGGTCTGTAGTTTTCCTTTTTCGTTCTGTCCCTATCAGCTTTTGGTATCAGAGTGATGTTGGCTTCATAAAAGGTGGAAGGGAGTATTCCTGTTTCTTCAATCTTATGGAATAGCTTAAGATGTATGGGTATTAACTGTTTCCTGAAAGTTTTGTAGAATTCGTTTGTGAAGCCATCTGGTCCCGGACTTTTGTTGTTGGGGAGATTCTTAATAACGGTTTCAATTTCTTTGTCTGTGATTGGTGCATTTAGATTTTGTAGTTCTTCTTGGTTCAGTTTTGGAAGTGCATAGGTTTCTAGGAATTGTTCCATATCTTCCAGATTCTCTAGCTTGGTGGCATATAGTTCTTTATAGAAGTTTCGCAGGATTCTCTGGATTTCTGTGGTGTCAGTTGTGATATCTCCTGCATCGTTTACAATTCTATTAATTTGAGTCTTCTCTCTTTTTTGTTTGGTGAGTCTGGCTAGGGGTTTGTCAATTTTGTTTAATCTTTCAAAGAACCAACATTTGGCTTCATTGATCTTTTGTATGGTTCTTTTATTTTCGATGTTGTTTATTTCAGCTCGAACTTTAGTGATTTCTGTCCTTCTGGTTGCTTTAGGGTTCCTTTGTTCCTCTTCCTCTAAGTCCTTGAGGTGTGCAGTAAGTTTGTTCATTTGAGCTTCTTCTTGGTGTTTAATATGTGATTGTATGGCTATAAGTTTCCCTCTCAGTACTGCTTTAGCTGTGTCCCAAATATTTTGATAGGTTGTGTCTTCATTTTCATTAGTTTCCAGGAACATTTGAATTTCCTGTTTGAGTGAGTCTCTGACCCAGTGGTTCTTAAGGAGCATGTTGTTTAGTTTCCAAATTTTGTGTCTTTTAATAATTTTCCGTTTGTTGTTAAATGTTAGTTTTACTCCACTGTGGTCTGAAAAGATACTTGGGATGATTTCAGTGCTCTTGAATTTATTGATGCTGTCTTTGTGGCCTAACATGTGGTCTATCCTTGAGTATGTGTTATGTGGATTTGAAAAGAAGGTGTATTCCAGTGGAGGAGTCTGAAAATGTCCAAGAGGTCTAGTCTGTCAATCTCTTCATTCAATTATCTTTTATCTTTATTGGTTCTCTGCTTTGTTGATCTGTCTAAGTGTGAGAGTGGGGTATTGAAGTCTCCCACTATTATTGTATTACTATTGATGTATTTTTGAAAATCTTTCAGTAGATGCTTAATGTATTTAGATGGTCCCTCGTTGGGTGCGTAGATGTTAATAATTGTTAATTCTTCTTGGCTGATTGATCCTCTAATCATTATGTAATGTCCTTGCCTATCTTTTATTACTTTATTTAATTTAAAATCTATCGTATCTGAGATGAGAATGGCTGTTCCTGCCCTTTTTTGTGGTCTGTTAACCTGTATGATAGTTTTCTATCCTTTCACTTTTAGTCTGTATTTATCTTGTTGTGACAGATGGGATTCTTGCAAGCAGCATATGGTTGGGTTATGTTTTCTGATCCATCCCCCACCCTGTGCCTTTTGATGGGTGAGTTTAAGCCATTGACATTTATTGATATTATGGATTTAATGTATTGTAGTGTCATTGTTCTAAAAAAAATTTTGTTTGCTCTGATATATTGCAAGTATTGTAGTGATGTTCTTGTTTATAAGTGGTCTTTTAGTACCTCTTTCTCGGCCGGCTTGGTGATGGTTGCCTCCTTTAACTGTTGTTTATCTAAGAAGGTTTTGATCCCTCCATCTAGTTTGAATGAAAGTCTAGCAGGATATATTATCCTTGGTTGGTTGAAACCCTTTTTCATTCAGGGTTCGATAGATATCTTGCCATTGTCTTCTGGCTTTTAGAGTTTGAGTGGAGAAGTCTGCAGATAATCTTAGGGTTTTCCCTTGTATGTGACTTTTTGTTTCTCTCTTGCAGCCTTTAGGATCCTTTCTTTATCCTTACTTCTTCTCATTGTGACTATGATGTTCTTGGTGTCTTCAGGTCTGGGTTGATTCTGTTTGGTACTCTCTGGGCCTCTTGAACCTTGATATCCTTTCTGTTATTCAGGTCTGGGAAGTTTTCTTGTATTATTTCCTCCAGAATGTTTGCTTCCTCTTCCTCTCTTTCTTCCTCTTGCAGGCCAATTATACGAATGTTACTTCTTTTGAGATCATCCCATATGTCTCTGTTGTTATTTTCAGTGTCTCTCAATCTCTTTTTAAGCTCTTTCACCTCTTTCTTTGTTTTCTCTAACTCATCCTCTGTCTGACTAATTCTGTTTTCTGCTTCTGTTAGTCTGCTTTCCCTTGCCTCAGCTTCTTTCTTCATTACAGCTATTTCATCTTTCAATTCTCTAATTGCCTCAAGATAATCAGTATTTTCCTTGGGGGTCTCTACTGTTGTTTCCCTAATACTGCCATTCCTTTCCTCCAATGTTGTTTTCATTTCTGTGATTAAAAAGTTTATTATTGCTTGCATACTTTTCTTATCTATGGTTACTTCTGACTGATTTGTAGTTTCTTCTGGGCTCTTGTCTTCATTCATTGGGGTAGCAGTTTTATTTGTTTTTAATCTACCCATTTTTTTATTTATGTGTTTCTCTTTTTTTTATGCTCTGTTATTCCTCAGTTGTTGTGTCTTGAGTACAAGTAACACTGTACTAAATACCTTTATGACAATTGCACTCACCAACCACTGGAATTACAGTAGCAACTGAAGTAAGTATTGAAGTAGTTTAATCTTTACCAGTTAGCCAAACAATTTCTCCAGTCCGTGAAAAAATAGTAACCAAATCCCAGTGAAGAAAGGGAAAAGAAAGAGAGGATAGCAAGAATATACAGTTATGCAAATCTACTATCCACCGTATATTCTAGGGGTAACAAGAGGGGAAAGGGAAGTAGAGCAGAGATACACACATAGAGAGTTCACTCTCTGTCAGATTTTTTCCCCAAAGTAATTCACAAATTCAGAAAGCAAAGAAGAAGGAAGAAGTGTATGACACGATAAAAAAAAAAGAGAGAGAGAGAGAGACAAGAGAGAGAAAAGGGAGAAGATAAGAAAAATAGTTGTAATTAAAGAGCAGTGCAACGAACTTCCCAAATGTGTATCAGTGAATTCAAAAAAGCACCCTGTTTGGTGGTGTGGGGTATCCTGCTATGAGCTGGTCCCCAGGGACTGCTTATGGGGGGGGAGAAGGAGGTATGCTTGAAAATTAAAAGGAAGAAAAAAGAATTTTTCCCCTACTCTAATTGTTAACCCAGATTAAGTTATTGTCATCTTGTCACCGCTATGACCCCTTATTGGCTGGCCTGCTAAAGGCAGAAAATCCTATTGTTTCCAGTGGATATGTTCGGAGCTCAGCGGCTAGCAGCTTCTCAGTCTGCCATGTTCCGGGAAACCCCCCCCCCCCAGACTTTTTTAAAGGATTTCTCGAAAATGAAAACTAGCTCCAATCCCTTGATCCAATGAGAGCTATACTTAAGAAGTCTTTGGATCCTCCCTCAGGGTCGTGGTGGTCCCTGGAGACTCCCAAGAGGAAGCCCCTGAGCTATAGTGCTCCCTCCGGGTCCTCTGCCGGCCGCCCAGCAGCGCTCTGCAACCGGCGGAGGAGCTGCCTTCCCGGGCGGCGGACAATGCCCGGCGCACCCGCCTTGCCCGGCGCCGCCTGGGAAGTCTGGAGCAGCCCGCCCGCTAGTCCGTGCCATCTTTACTCTAATTCTTATTGACTGGCCTGCTAAAGGCAGAAAATCGTACCATTTCCAGAAGATGAGACTGGAGCACACGCTGTTATCAGCTTCTCAGTCCGCCATCTTCCCTGCTCTCCGTATGCTTTCTTTAGATCATGGCAAATTATATTAAAATAGTTCTGTTGCTAGCAATATTTGTATCTATACATCTATATCTATATCTATACTCAGCCTCCTTGTTAGACATAAGTAAAATTACTATGTCAAGTCATACTATTAACTTTGTGTAGTAGGAATATATTATCATCAGACTAAACATCTAGGAATATGAACCAGAATTCTTTTTGGGTTGCAGAAGTTGGAAATTCTAGCTTATGTAATTGCTTCTTTTCTGGACAAGGAAATCTGCAGGTTAATGCATAAACCCCTAGCCTGCTTCTTCCTTTTCCTTTTCTTTCTTTCTTTCTTTCTTTCTTTCTTTCTTTCTTTCTTTCTTTCTTTCTTTCTTTTGTTATTGATTTCTAGTTTTATACCATCATGGTCTGAGTAGATGCATTTTACAATTTTAATATTTGCATATTTATTTAGGCTATCTTTGTGACCCATTATATTGTCACTCCTTATGAATGTTACATGAGTACTTTAGAAAAATGGGCATTTGTTTCTTTTGGGATAGAAAGTTCTGAATATGTATGTTATGTGCATTTCTCTATGGTTTCATTTAAGACTCTATTTCCTTATGATTTTTTGTCCAGATGATCTGTCTGTTGCTGTGAGCAGTGTGTTAAGATCTACTACTATTATGTTTTATCATTGTCTTTTTTAAGTTTTGTAAGTATTTGTTTTATATATGTGGGTGCACTTGAGTTTGGAGCATATATATTTATAATAGTTATGTCTTTTTGTTGGATTAATCCTTTAACCGTTATGTAGTGTTCTTCTCTGTCTCTGCTTATTTCTTTACCTGAAAGTTTGTTTTATCTGAGAACAGAATAGCTATCCCTGCCAATTTTTTTCTGAATTATTAGCTTGGAACATCTTTCTCCAGCCTAAAATATGAACCTTCCATTTCTCTTTTCTTTGGATGTATATTTCCTGAAGATATTTATGGGATGAATATTGTTTTTTAATCCATTCATTTACTTTGTCTTTTGACCAGTGAATTTGTGACATTGACATTTAGGGTGATTATTGATATATGTGGCTTATATCTTATGTTCATTCTCATAACAGGGGTATAATTGCACACCATTCCCTCCACCAGAATTCTGTGTTTCCATTCTCTCCATTGGAAACGGTAGTAGTTCTCCCAAAGTCAGGGGTATAGGTTGACTGTTATTTCTATAACTATCTATATTTATATGTATCTTCCCATTTTTTCCCCTATGGTCTTGCCTTCTCTTCCTTTCACGGGGCTATTTGCCCTCCCCTTCTCTTCCTTTCTAAGTCACACCTATACCTACTTCTGCCTCTGGTTGTCCTTCTATATTCCCAGCCTGTTTCTTTTTTTCCCTATTGGGTTAGAGCTCTGTAGAGATGAGGTTCTGGGACATACTGGTGAGGTACTCTTGCATGCAAATCTTTAATGTGTAATTAAGATAAAATTTGTACAACATGCTAATATAGTTAAAATTTGATAACATTGTATTTATAATATTCTTCACATCTATATAGATTAGGTCTTTAAACTCCTTATATTGATTTTCCACTGAAACATAGCCAAGAAATTCCCTTCAATATTATCAAAGGGAAGCTAAATTTCAGAATTCTTACTCATAATTAAGCAGGCATTTAGATATGAATATAACATATATTCATATATACACATTACTTTTTGGTGGGAGTTATTATTGTTCTAAAATATGTTAGTAGTCTAGGAAGGAAGATATAGTAGTCATTGGTAGTGCAAGGAGTTTTTTTATTGTCAACTCACTTGGATTTATAGATATTTTTTCCATAGATCATAGGGATTGTTAATCAAAGTTGAGTAGCATCATTAACAGTTCCATCTTCATGTAGGCTACTTAGCCGGAAAGATCTTTCTACTTTCTGCATAAATTTTGCTAAATGTGTGATATTACCTTTATTATTATGTGGATGTTGTCAAAGTCTTTGAAATAGAGACATTTATAAGATCTCTGAATGTCTGTGAATCCTTCAGTGAGAACCAATAAGTGTATACCGAGGAGTAGTATTCACATCTGCATATATTTCAAAGCTAGTATCTTTGTAAGACATGTAGGTTTAGTTATTCTTGCATCAAAAAACACATGTTTTGGTATAGGCTAGAGAGTCATGAGTAGGTCTTTCTGTAACAGTTATTTGTACTTTTCCATCCACATGGAGGCCTAGCCAACCTTTGTAAAACCTGATAGTCCTTGTGAAGTTAATATATAAATTTGTCACATGTATGTTGTAGTAGGCTTGATAGTTTTACTTTTATTTCCATCTAATTACGTTGAATATATTCTGATGATAAGAGATAAAGAAACAAAAAAGTAGGTGATACGAAAGCTAGATTATCACATCCTGATAAAATCTGATTCTTCTTGATTTTTCTCAAAAAGAACTGATTTATTTATCAAGTTTGAATAGCCTAATGTGTTAAAAAATGAATCACCTCATCAACTCTGAAATTTAAAAAGCTAATTGTTCCAATTGATTAAAACTCCATTCCCTATATTATTTTCCTAATAATCTGAATTTGCTCTGATTATGTTGCTACTCCTGAGAAAACTTAACATGTAACTATATGGACATTAACTTGCAGTATTTTGAGCTATCAGTACATTTGAATACAGAATTTGGTATTACCAATGCAGTGATCTCTAAAACAAATATCCATTCACATAAGTTTGGAAATCATGTGGGAAGTATGATAAATAATATTGAAACAAATATATAAATAATTAAAGCTAAACTAAATTTAAAGTGAAAGAATTTGTCCTCCCATTGTGAACATTGACAATGGAAAAACAATTTCCTGGTGAAAATGTTGATATCCTTATACTCAGGATCCAGCAGACTTAGATGCCAAAATTAAGCATGGTATTACCTCTTAATATTCCAAACAAACTCATAGTTCATAAAAGATTTTGTTACACTTGATTTCATGTGTTAATTGGGCAGATTTATCTGAGTTAAATTTGATATGGACCATGAAGACATGGTTTCTAGCCAGCTATAATGGAGCCAGTTTGTAGGGCCAGTTGAGTGCACATGTTGCCATGCGCATAGACCTGGGTTCAAGTCTCCCACTCCCACTAGCAGGGGAGAAGGTTTATGAATGCTGAAGCAGTATCACAAGTGAATCTCTTTCTATATCCCACTCTATCGCTCCCTTCCTCTACTGATATATATATATAATGTTTTGTTTTTTGTGGAGAAATTATTTTTTTATTTTTATTTTTTTAATTTATTTTTTATTTAAGAAAGGATAAATTAACAAAACCATAGGGTAGGAGGGGTACAACTCCACACAGTTCCCACTACCCAATCTCCATATCCCATCCCCTCCCCTGATAGCTTTCCCATTCTCTATCACTCTGGGAGCATGGACCCAGGGTCATTGTGGGTTGCAGAAGGTGGAAGGTCTGGCTTCTGTAATTGCTTCCCCGCTGAACATGGACGTTGACTGGTCGGTCCATACTCCCAGTCTACCTCGCTCTTTCCCTAATACAGTGGGTCTCTGGGAAAGCGGAGCTCCAGGACATATTGGTGGGGTCTTCAGTCTAGGGAAGCCTGGCTGGCATCCTGATGACATCTGGAACCTGGTGGCTGAAAAGAGAGTTAACATACAAAGCCAAATAAATTGTTGAGCAATCATGGACACAAAGGTTGGAATAGTGGAGAGGAAGTATTGGGGGGGTACTCACTACAAACTCTAGTGTACTTCTGCTTTCAGGTATATATTTTGCACTAGTTTATTGATACTTGTGAACATAAGCTCTCTCTCACAGAACCTGGTCTATATCTAGGTTTTGGGACTGTTAGAAAGTGAACCACCTGGGATGGAATTAGAGAATACTATGAAAGGAAAGGTCTCACCCGAGTGATGAAGCTGAAGGGTTGTCATTCCACAACTGTAGTCTCTGGACACATTCTGAGGTTAAGCATGTTGAGGTGGCAATCGTTGCATTGATTAGGTTGCGATCGGCAGATGCAATATTATTTGATATGGATTGGGAGAGGCATGCGGGAAAGTGGGCCCTAACGTAATGTTCCAGGACTGGGGGAAATCTAGACTCTATAGTGGAAATGTGAGTTTCCTGCTGTCTAAAAGGAAACTAAAAGCAGAATCTGACTAAATTGAAAGTAGGGCTCCAAAGTAAAAACCCTGTGATGAGGTGGAGGGTGGACATGCAGCTTCCTGGGCCAGTGAGGGGTGGGTGTGGGGGTGGGTGGGTGGGATGGAATATATAATGTTTTTTAAAAACATAAAAGTTGATAGTTGTAATCCAAACTTGAAAATGGAAATTACCCTTACATATTTTTGTGTTCAATATTTTTTATTTATTTAAGAAGGAGACATTAACAAAACGATAGGAACCATAGGATAAGAGGGGTACAACTCCACACAATTCCCACCACCAGATCTCTGTATCCCATTCTCTCCCATGATATCTTTCCTATTCTTTATCCTTCTGGGAGTATGGAACCAAGGTCATTGTGGTATGCAGAAGGTGGAATGTCTGGCTTCTTTAATTGCTTCACCACTGAACATGGGCGTTGACTGGTCAGTTCATACTCCCAGCCTGCCTCTCTTTTTCCCTAGTAGGGTGGGGCTCTGAGGAAGCAGAGCTCCAGGACACATTAGTGGGGTCGTCAGTCCAGGGAAGTCTGGTCAGCATCATGCTAGCATCTGGAACCTGGTGGCTGAAAAGAGAGTAAACATACAAAGCCAAATAAATTGTTTAACAATCATGGACCTTAAGGCTGGAATAGTGCAGATGAGGTGTTGGGGGCTCCTCCATTTTGTAGATAGCTAGTAGGCACATTTTAGTTATATTTTAAAGGGTTTATAGCTATACTAGTTTTTTTTTTTCATTGAGCCTGAAATCTGATATGCAGGTGGATCCAAGTTGTTGTTTGGGGAGGTGATGTCATGGCTGGAAAAGGGACAGAAACCTGGATCAGGGAAGAGAGAGCTCCATAATATGGGAAAGGGGTATAAATATTGTTGACTGTAAACCCCGTCGATTTTATGTTATCTGGGGCCCATATTCAGCTTAGGAGCCTATGTGACCTCTGCATCCATGTAGATCTGAGCTCATATTCTGTGTTCATGAGTAGGAACATTCCAAGCTGCCCCAGTATTGACCCATCTTCCTCAGGTGTAGCATAGAGTATGTTGTTCATCTTCCCTTCGGAGGATGGAACATTCTCTACTGTTGTTCATCCAAATTGATTGCTAGGTCCTATGGAAGGCCCGCAAAGGTGTTCCTGATAAAGATGACCTGTAACAATGGAGAGAGGGATTTATTTGAGGTCTAGGCCCATCATGTCTGTTTGAGAATCTCAGGACTCCCTGAATAGGGCCCCAGCTGATGGGGTGGCCTGATAGTGACTAAAGAGTCATCGTTAAAGTATGCCAGTCTTTTGCCCTTATTCAGCTTTTGCATTCCTTGCTTTTCTAAGGATAGCTTTGCAGTGAGTGAGAGAACTGTAATAGGAAGTAGGTGAGGAGTGTATATAAGTCTGATTAGATACTATTTCATTAGGAACTTTATACTGACTCATTGCAGACTATTGTGTACTTTTGCTTCCAGGTATATATTTTACCCTAGATTTACGTTCTGCAGTGCAGAAGGGTTCCTCTGTCCCCACAGCCTCTCCAACATTTGTTGCTGCTGTCCTTTTTGATGTATCCCATTCTCACAGGGGTGAGGTGGTATCTCAGTGTTGTCTTTATTTGCATTTTTCTGACAGTCAGCTGCCTGGAGCAATTTTTCATATGTTTGTTCACCTTTTGGATCTCTTGTGTAGTGAATGTTCTGTTCATATCCTCTGCCCATTTTTGATGGGATCATTTGCTTTTTTGTTGCTAAGGTATAGAATATGCTTCTGAGAAAAGTCCCTAATTATATGGTATTTCTTTTTTATTTTATTTTATTGAGGAGCTAATACTTTACAGTTTAATATTCTTTAATATATAGGTACAGCCTCTCTTCTTCCCTTTATTGTTATCTAGTAGACACACCATGACCCTAGTGTCCCTTCATCCTGTTCCTTTACCTCCTTCCCCAGAGTCCTTTGCTTTGGTGAAATACACCAGGCCCAGTCAACTTTTGACCATATGTCTATGTCCTTCCTTAATATTCTTAAATCTCACTTATAAGTAAGATAATTTATTTGGATGTCTTCTTTGTTGAAGATTCTGCCCATGTCTTTCATTTTCAGTGGGGTTGTTTGGTTTTTATTGTAGAATTTTATGAGTTCTTTGTGTATTTTGGTTATCAGTCCTCTGTCAGGTATATGACACATAAAGTTTTTCTCCCACTCTATGGTGGGTGTCTTTATTATGGTAGTGATAACCTTTGCTATGCAGAAACTTTTCAGTTAGATGTAGTCCCATTGGTCTATTTTTAGTATTGTTTTCCTTATAATTGGATTTCAATCAGTGAAGATATTGCAAAAACTTATGTGGAAGAGAGTTCTGTCTCTGTTTCCTCTAAGTTTTTGAGAAAATACTTAGAGGAAAGCCTAATTTCTAAATCTTTGATCCATTTGTAGTTAACTTTCATTTTTATTTTCTTTCTTTATTGGATAGAGATAACCAGAAATTCAGAAGAAGGGGGAGATGGAGACAGAGAGACAAAGAGACAGAGAGATACTTGAAGCCATGCTTCACCACTTATGAAGCTTTCCCCCTTCAGGTGGGGACCAGGAGCTTGAACCTAGATCCTTGCATTTTGTAACATGTTCACTCAACCAGGTACTCCACCACCCAGCCCCGTGTTAACTTTTGTATATGATGAAGTTTGGTCATGTGGTTTCATGCTCCTTCGTGTTTTAACCAATTTTTCCAGCACCATTTGTTGAATAGTCTCTTCTTTTTCCATTTGTTGTTTCTAGATCCCTTGTCAAAAATTAGTTGACTGAGTGTGTGGGCACTGATTCTGGGCTGTTAATTCTATTTCACTCAGCTGTATATCTGCTTAGGTTCCAGTACCAGGCAGAAACTGCCCTTTAAAAAGTTTTATTAGAAACTTAACTTTTAAAAAAACTTGATAACATCATGTTTTGAAAGTGTCTAAAAGAATGAAAGAATTTTCTGTGAGGAATAACTGAGGGTTATGCTCCAGGTTAAACGCACATAATAGGAAGCACAAGGACCTGCACAAGGATATTGTTTTAAGCTCCCGGTTCCCCATCTACGGGGGGAGGTTCCCTTCATAAGCGATGAAGCAGGTCTGTAGGTTTCTATCTTTCTGTCTCCCTCTTCGTCTTTATCCTCCCCCTCTAAATTTATCTCTGTTCTAACCAATAAAATGGAAAAATGGCCTCCAGGAGCAGCTTATTCTGCATGGAACCCCAGCCCCTGAAGTCAAAAAAAATAAAGGGGGGGAGTCAGGCGGTAGTGCAGTGGGCACATGTGGCGCAAAGCTCAAGGACCAGCAGAAGGATCCTGGTTCCAGCCCCTGGCTCCCCACCTGCAGTGGAGTTGCTTCACAAGCAGTGAAGAAGTTCTGCAGGTGTCTTATCTTTCTCTCCCCCTCTCTGTCTTTCCCTACCCTCTCCATTTCTCTCTGTCTTATCCAACAACAACAACATCAATAATAACTACAACAATAAAACAACAAGGGCAACAAAAGGAAATAAATAAATATTTTTTAAAAGAGGATGACTGATAGAAAATAATTTTCATAATAAAACTCTAAATAGGTAAAATAATGTAGCTTTATTATGTTATATATTTGATCAATAAGTTTCAAGTGTTTGATAAGTACATTAACAAAGAGCTTTTTTAAAAATGGATTCAGATTTAAAGAATTATATAACTTAAATATAAATTTGCTTTTATAGCTATCTGCTTTCCTAAGAAAGTCTAACTTATTCCAGAATCTTAGTTTTACTAAGCCCTTAAACAATGCCTTTAGCTAGAACATCAGGAAATGTTCATATTTTGGGACTTTAAACTGTAGATGGCTCTCTTGATCTTTCATTTTAAGTTCAGATTTAGAATTATTATCTGCCTTCATCTGCCCTACAACTGTTTGGAGAAATATTTCCATCCAGATTATCAGACCTCTTCTTGACACTGAAGATATTTAATAATGTAATTGAAGTACCATTACATTACATCTTATCATATATACTTTAGGTGTACATTATTGAAAATTGCTGCATATATGTTAGACTAAGTTCATAACTGAAATACATAAAAGCTTGTCTTACTGAAGTATAAAAACATAGTTTTGCTTTCTCATATTTGGTTTTTTAGAAGCATATTGCTAAGCCTTCCTATAATATGCTTCTGATTTTTCTCCATTTATCTTATATGAGGATTTGATGATTATTGATTATAGTGTTGATAATGCTTCTAAAATCTTGCCCTGGTCAAGTGAGATAGTGCTGTATGTAGTGCAACAACAGATGTTCATGCTTGAGGTACTGGATGCTACTGATTCAATTGCTAGCATTACTATAAACCAGAACTAAGTACTGTTTTGATAACATGTATGTATGTACATAATACATATGACGCTATTTTAGGAAATCAGATTTTCCAATGATTTTTCTTATTTTCACAGTTTTGTTTCAGACCTCCTTAGTATGACAGGCATTTTAGAAGTATAAATAAGTACATAAGCAAATAAACATTAAAACCTGTTGATACAACAGGCACATTATTGATGAACCTATACTTCATCTGTACTTTTATTAATTGTAATCTCTACTTTAATGATATTGCCTGTACCTATATGAGTGTGGAGATACACTTATAAAGATAGCAATTTGTAGAAGTTAAGTAGAAATACCATAGCCCTTATTGTGGGATATTATTTGTTAAGTTAATAATATTTAAAAAATTATAGGATAAAATCTATTTTTCCTATTTCAAAGTAAATCATATAAGCTGCTACTTTTAAGGGTAGTAAACACATTTGAAATGTGATTGATATTAGAGAAGTGCTATAAAAATACTCCATGTCTGCACTTAATTATTTCAAATCTGTAAGAACAGGCAAAAGTGTGGTCTGGGAGGTGGCACAATGGATAAAGCATTGGATACTCAAGTATGAGGTCCCGAGTTCAATCCCCAGCAGCACATGTACCAGAGTGTTATCTAGTTCTTTCTCTCTCTCCTCCTATCTTTCTCATTAGTAAATAAATAAAATATTTAAAAAAAGAACAGGCAAAAGTTTATTTACAATAATGTCTAATACTATGATGCTCATTGAATACTGAAATATAGCCCCAATATTGAATTGTATGGCTATATATACCTTGTAAATATGCTTATAGTACTGCTATAAAAAAAGGGACAGATACCAAACTGACTTTAAGAATGACATATGTTGCATTACTGAAGCTGGGCTATTGTCTAGGATTCACAGAGGGGACTTCCCAGGTGTATTATTTGTGTCTCTTTTGTGTAAAGTTTTTATCTGGAAGGCCACTGTGCAAACAATATAGCTGTTCAAAGGCATCTGCTTCTATTGAGGGAAAGTGAGTCTTTTACTTAGAATATCAGTAGCCATTTCATTCATCACTGCATAATGGACTAACAAAGAGTAACATTCCAACGAACTAAAAGAAATCAGAGCTCCCTATAAGTATTGGCACTTCAAAACTCTGAACTTATGTCTATTTTTCATTTTTCATGCAGTCATAATCATGCCTTTATTTTGAAGAAAAATTGATTGAGGATAGTAATGGGAAGAGAACTGAATTGTTTTAATTTTAAAAATATATATTATGTAAAGCTATGGCATGTCAGATTTAAGCTTGGTTATTTGAGTAAATATTACTTCAGTCTTCTTAAAGTACTAAAAAATTAATTGAATTATATTAGTAATAATATAAAAATATTCCTTAGAATATCTTTGGAAAACATTCAAATAATTACCTTTAATATTGTTTTTGTCCTAATATCCAAATATTTTTTGTTTTTCCTTTTATGTTTAATCATCTTCAATAATGATATTCACTGGGTTGCCGGAAAAGTCATGATGCATTTTTGCACAGGAAAATAGAAAAATATGTCATAACTTTTCTGACAACCCAATATATCAGTGTGTCATCTTTGTCCATGTCTGGTCTTCCAATGAATGACTGTTTTTCTGATCTTTAGGTACTCGTTTCCCACCATCTCTGTTAATTATTTCTTTTCATTCTTCATCTCTATGTTATGCTTGAGAAGATCTTCTTGTCACATACTCTCTCAATAAAAGAAAAAAATCATTGATTTGCGTATACTCACAAGGATATAGCCATCACCACAATCTGATTGAACATTTTCGTTAAACAGAAAAATATATATTATTAGTAGTCACTCTTTTGTTTCCCATTTTCATCCCCTTACAAATATCTACCTATTATCTTGAGTCTGTGAATTTTGCTTCTTTGGACATTTAAAACCAATGGAATCATATAATATGTGTCTTGTTTTGCTTTTCACCATTCATTTAAATGTTTTCAAGATTTCTATATTTCGATTAGAGCATATATTTGTACTTTATTCCCTTTCAGGATTAAATGATATTTGGTTGCATGATATACTACACATTTTTATCCATTCATCAGCTGATAGTAATTTGGGTAACTTTCATTTTTAGATTATTGTAACTAATGCTACTGTTGATATTCGTGTTCAAGTAAGTATTTGGAGTACATTTGTATATATAGTTGGGAGTAGGAATTTCTGAGCTATATGATGATGCTGTTCTTAGTATTTTGAGAAACTGTTAAATGGTTTTCTGAAAGTGATTATACTATCTCACATTTTCAGTAATAATGTAAGAGAAGTAAAGTTTCTTCATATTCTTCCTAAAATGCATTATTTAAAAATATTTATTTATTTATTGGATGGAGACAGCCAGAAATGGAGAGGGAAGTGAGAGATAGAGAGGAAGAGAGACAGAGAGACACCTGCAGCCCTGCTTCACTACTTACAAAACTTTCCCCTTGCAGGTGGGGATAAAACTCATTACTTTTTTACGTTTTGCTTATCACTACCTTAAAGCATGATTTTGATTTGTATTCACTCGATGTCTACTTATACTCAGTGTATTTTCTTTTCTTTTTTAATAGAGTCCTTGTCTATTGAATAGAGACAGACAGAAATTGAGAGGGAAGGGGTTGATAGAGAGGGAGAGAGACAGAGATACACCTGCAGTTCTGCCTCTCTGCTTGTGAAGCTTTCCCCTTGCAGGTGGGGACCAGTGGCTCAAACCTGGATCCTTGTGCATTGTAACATGTGCACTCAACCAGGTGCACTACCACCTGGCTCCATACTCAGTGTATTTTCTTGTGTTCACTATTAATACAGATTTTTTGTAGTATATTAAGTTGGTGTTTGTTCTTTTCCACTTTTTCTTTTTACTTATTTTGTGATTAATATGGGGTTACAAGATTCTAAAATTGCTGAGTATAGTTTCACACCACACCTACAACTAGATTTCTCACCCCATATTCCTACCTCCTAATGATAACTACCATAGTTCTCATATAGTCTTAGAAACAGATTTTTTTTTGAAAGTTCATGTATATAAGTTCTCTAGATTCCACATATGAGTGAAATAATATTCAGGTCTAATCCCTAGGTCTTTGATCTATTTTTATTTGAATTTGGTGCACGGTGTTAGGTGGTGGTTTACATTCACTTTTCTACATATGACTATCCATTTTCCCCAGCACCATTTGTTGAGGAGACATTCTTTACACCACTGAATCATTTTGACCCCACTGTCATATAATAGGTGGCTGTAAATGTGTGGGCTCATTTCCAGGCTCTCAATTCTACCCCATTGACCCAAGTGTCCATTTTTATTCCACTACCATGATATTTTAAATAATGTTGCATTATAGTATAAACTGAAGTTGTAGAGCATGATACCCCCATATTTTTTTCTCTTAGAATTGCTTTGGCTATTTGTGTTTTTTGTTTGTTTCATTTTTGTGGTTCCACACATAATTTTGGACAGGTTGTTCAGTTTCCTTGAAAAAGCTTTATGAGTTGTAAAACAGCAATGCAGGTATCTCTCCATTTTTCTCCCTCTTTCCTACTTGCATCTTAGCTTCTCTCTATCTATACAAAATATGTAAATAAATAAGTAAATATTTCAAAACAGAAATTCCAACTGTAAATCGGTGGGTTTTCAGGTTATGTTTTCACTGGTTCCTCAGGGGAACTACATGTGACAACTGCTACTCCATGGTCATGCCTTTGGAGGTTTCTTGAATTATTGTACATCCTTTGCAGCGATTTTGCTCATATTTTTACTCAGCTTTAGTTAAATTGTCTCTTTATTGTTGAATACATGTCATCTTTTTATGGCATAAATACTTAAAATTTTAAAAAATATTTTTCTTTCTTTCTTTCTTTCTTTCTTTCTTTCTTTCTTTCTTTCTTTCTTTCTTTCTTTCTTTCTTTCTTTCTTTCCTATTTTTTGCCTCCAGGATTATTGCTGGGGCTTGGCGCCTGCACTATGAATCCACTGCTCCTGGAGGCCATTTTTTTCCCTTTTGTTTCCCTTGTTGTTTATCGGTGTTGTTACTATTGCTGTTGTCATTGTTGTTGGATAGGACAGAAAGAAATGGAGAGAGGAGGGGAAGACAGAGAGGGGAAGAGAAAGATAAACACTTGCGGACCTGCTTCACTGCCAGCGAAGCGACTCCCCTGCAGGTGGGGAGCTGGCTGCTGGAACTGCGATCCTTCCACCGGTCCCTGTGCTTTGTGCCACGTGCGCCCAACTTGCTGCACTACCACCCGGCCCCTTACTTTTATTTATTTTAAGAGATTTAACATTGGTTTACCATATTGTAGAACTTTAGTGATGTAGCTTTATACTTCTATAAATGTGTAAATCTCCATAAACCCACCTCCAGAATCCATTCTGCGATTAAAAAGATACCTCTCCCCATTTATTCCACCACCCCCTTATTTTTCCTTCTCGTATACATCATTTTTCTTTTTTCATTATTTAATTGGGGGGGATTAATGGTTTACAGAATAGTTGATAACACATTGGTACACATCTTATCTATGTCAGTTGATTGGGAGACACTTGCTCCCAAGCCTAGGGTAACTTTGCCCATCATACAGTAGGACCCCAATATTTGTTTATACCAAACCTTCCCCTTCTTCCATGGAATCATTTACATTGGTGCCATTCAGCACACTCAGTCAGTGATTTACCTTATATTTTCCCTTACTGAAGTCATTCAATATTGCTACTTCTTTTTCTGCCTTATCTCACTCACCTTGAAGTTCTGATCAAGATCTTGCAAAGATCATTTTAACATAATTTTTGACAGCTGCATTGTATTCCATTGTGTATATGTACTATAATTTTTTAGCCACTCATCTGTCCTTTAGTGTTTTAGTTGCTTCCAATTTTGTGCTATTACAAACTGAGTGCTATGAACATTGGTGTCCATAGATATCTTTGAATGGGCATCTTTGTTTTCTATAGGTATTTATTTCCATATGAGAGGGGTTGCCAGGTCATAAGGGAGGCCATTTCTAGCATTCTGATGAATTTACAGACTTTTTTCTTTTGAAAAAACTTTTGGGTCCAGGTGGTGGTACACCTGATTGAATGCACAGGTTACAGTTCGCAAGGACCTGAGTTTGAGCCCCGGGTCCCCACATACAGAAGGAAAGCTTCGCAAGTGGTGAAGCTGAGATGCAGGTGTCTCTGTCTCTCTCACTCTCTATCTCTCCCTTCACTCTCAGGTTTCTGGCTGTCAATATCCAATAAATAAAGATAATTTAAAAAATAAAGAAACTTTTATTTCCAATGAGTATATCATCAAAATTTTATTTTTACCATATCTTTTTTGCCTAACGTATGTAGCCCATTTATTGAACAGTCGTATTTTATTACTAACTACTTTGGTTGTTTTAGGTTACTCTCAAATAACCTAGTAAACTTATTTTTAGTCAGAATAATTTGATCTTGTTGCTAACATCTTTATTGGGATGACTGTTTGTCTCACACAACTATATACTGAATTTATGTACTCTATTTATAGAGCTGTAGTGCTATATAAGTCCCAACTGTGTTCTTGCAGAACACAACTTTCATCATACAATATCATTATCAAAAGTTCTGGATTCTATATGCTGAAGGTTAAGGGGAGGAAGTTTGGTGGTAGATAGAATGTGCTGACACCTATTTTGTGGAGATAAGAAACTGCAACTTTCTGACATAATTCTGGAAATCAGTATTTCCTCAATGAAGTGATTAGAGGAAAAGAACTTCTCAAATTACTGCTCCCTGTCCACAAAGAGTTTTCATCCTTTCTTTTTTAATTATAAGAAAATTCTTAGTGTGCTATTGAAACTGTTGATCATTTCTGATCTTCAGAATTACTAATGTTGTATAGATTAGATATACATTCTCTGTCAACAAATAATTTTCAAGTCTTTATGAGCACAATTAAAAATAATTAGAACAACAACTTGAAATGTTATCTTTGCATTTAAAAATATTTGAAGTAAAATAATTTATTTGGAGGCCAGAACATCACAGATATAGGGGGTTGGGTGGTGGCACACCAGGTTAAATGCACATATAGGAAGCACAAGGACCTGTGCAAGGATCCTTGTTCTAGCTGCTAGGCTCCCAATCTGCAGTGGTGTTACTTCACAAGTGGTAAAGCAGGTCTACAGGTGATCTCACTGTCTTTCTCCCTCTCTATCTCCCCCCTCTCTGTCATATCCATTAAAATGAAAAAAAAAGAGAGAGAAAAAGAAAAAAGAAAAGTTTCCAGGAGCAGTGTATTCACAGTGCTGGCACTGCCTGGAGGCAAAAAAATATATATATTACAGACATAATAAATTGTATCAATTGTATTACAGTTGTAATCAAGTGTCTTTGTTATATATTTCACTTTTGTTTGTTTTAAATATTTTTATTTATTTATTATTGGATAGAGACTGAGAAAAATTAAGAGGGGAAGAGGGGATAGAGAGAGGGAGACAGAGACATCTTCAGCCCAGCTTCACTACTCCTGAAGCTTTCCCCCTGCAGGTGGGGACCAGGACCTTGAACTCAGTCCATGCAAACTATGATCCATCTGCTTAACTAGGTATAACACTGCCTGGCCCCTATATTTTTAAATGTATGTTTAATACTGATTTCAGTATTGACTTACAAAATTATAAGATAATATGGCTATAATTTCATATGGTTCCTACTACTATAGTTTCGTATCCTCATTCCCTCATTGGAAACTACAACAGTTCTCCCAGGGTCACCTACTGATTCTATAATTATTTATCTATCTATCTATCTACCTATATTTTTTCCTAATTTTTTTCATTAGTCTTGACTTAAGTTCCTTTCTAAGTCACCCTTAATCTTATTACTACTTCTGGGTAGCTTTTCTTTTTTTTCCCTTTTCTCAATTTGTTTCTTTTTCATTGATTGTATAAAAACAAGATTATTAGTAACAAACACTTCAATCTGGTGGAGTGGAAGTACAGAGCCCCCATTTACCCTCTTTTAAAAATGGACCAAAATTCTTTTTTGCAGTGCAGAAGATGGGAGTTCTGACTTCTGTAATTGCTTCTCTGCTAGACATGGGCATTGGCAGATCAGTCCATATTCCCAGCCTGCTTCTTTCCCTAGTAGGGTAGAGCTTTGAAGAGATGAGAGTCCAGGAAGCATTGATGAGGTAATTTACATAGGGAAGTCAAGATGAAATCATAGTAATATATGCAACTTGATGGCTGGAAGCCAGTAAGATAGAAAGCAGGACAAAATATTTAATAAACAGGAAACCTAAAGTAGTAATAGAGCAGATTAAAATAGAAATCTTAGGGTGAAGAAGGCTAGGAAGTTTATTTTCAGTATGTTCCTTGAGCCTATGGCTTAGGAATCTTTGCTTGAGCTTGATATCTCACATGGGGTGGACTAGAAATATTGTCTGGTTAGATGGTGTCAGAGTTGAGAATAGAACTGGGAAGCAAGATTAGGGCAGAATTGCTAGCAAACTTGAAGAAAATATATAAATGTAATTAACTGTTTACCACATCAATCTAATGTGGGGTCCATATCTATTCATATTTAGCTTGTACATCCTCTGAGTCTCTGTAAGACTGGACAGTCCATGGTCACAGCAGGGAGCATTTTGGGCTACACTCACTTCAGAATCAGTCTTCTTCCAGTGGCAGAATGACACAGCCTCCCTTCAGAGAGTTGGGCACTCCCATCGATTGCTAGTTCACAGTGAAGTTACATTCCTGAAGTAACCTACAAAAGGGCTTATGATGACATTTCCAATAGATGTTACCTGTGATGGTAGAGAGAGGGCTCAATTAGAGGTCTAGACCCAAATTATATATGGAGGAATCCCAAGGATCCCCTCTCTAGGACCCCAGGTGATGGAGTAGCCTGATAGTAGCCAGAAAGGCTATATTTAAGTGAGCTAGTCTCTTGACCTTATCCATCTTTTGTAATCCCTTCTTTATTTGATGAGTTAGACTTTCTTCCAGTTGTTGGAGTGTTGAGTGTCATTTGTTCTACCCAAACTGATATTAGGTTTATGGGGTCTGGCTTCAAGTTACAGAGAAGATAGAACTAGGATTTTAATGTGGTCTTAGCCTCCAGTTTTCCTCCATTTACTTGTTTGATGATTCTAATAAATGTCATAGGAACAATAATTGTCTTGTACTTGAGATACAGTTTTTGCCAGTGTATCTTTTGGCCAGTTGTATATTGTTTATTCTACAGCTTATCAAGTAGTAACAATAATGCTGATGCTCAATCAGAAGAGATTAGAAGATACAAGAATATAATTTACTTCCTTTTGTGTTGTTAATTGAGCAGATAGAGTGATTGAGGGAAGTGAAGGAGTAGGTAAGAGAGGAGGGTGTCTAGACCTAAGTAATATATACTTAGAGATTGTTGACGTCCTTTTTAGGCCATTCTACTAGTTTACTAGATTTATAAGGTCTAAGTCTTATCACAGAGGGATAATAAGCACTTTTATTTTGAGGTATAAATTGTCCCTTACTTTTGGATACATGTACACATGTACCCAGTACCCTAGGCCCTAGCATTTACCAGGTATCTGTAACTTTGTTAGAAAACATGCCATATGTAATAGAACTAGATAGTCCCCTGCGTTAGGAAAGATCTCACTAGATTAAAGCAATTGGAAGGTTGACATCTCAGACTTGGTGTCTCTGGAGACAATCCGCAATAAGAGGTCAGTAGCAGCATAACTTGCCATGGTGGCACTGGTAGCTTTGATTTAGTTGAGGTCAGTGGAGGCTATATAACAGCATAAGGGGCCAGAGAGAAGAGATATGAAGAAATAAAAGCAAAATCCCAGAGGTTTTAGGACTAAGATAAAGAAATATTTTAAGGAGATTTGGACTCTTTACAGTCTTAGATAGAATTTAAAAGAGCAATAGTTTATTATTATTATAACCAAGTTAGTTGGGAGTTTTTCTTTGAAAATCCAGTGGTTAGTATTTACCATAATAAATATGATCTCACTATGCTTTATGCCATATAAGGATATCTACTAATAACAGTATCTCAGATACTGACAGGACCAAATTATTATGATCTATCTGGCCTGAGGCTGTAGATAACTTATGTATTTAGAAAAGTATATATGTACTATTGTGTGCACATATATGCATACACTTGTATATGAATGATGTTGTTGCTGTTTTCATGTTTATGTATTCAGTCCTCTATATTCCACACATGAGTGAAACCATTCCATAGTTGTCCTATACCTCCTTACTGACTTGACTAAACATAATCTTCGCCAATTCTATCGATTTTTATCCCAAAGAATACAATATTGTCTATTTTTAATGCTGACTAGTACTCCATTGATTCCCATAACTTTTTTATCTAGTCATCTGTTGAAGGGCATTTTGGTTTACTTTATATATTGTTTTATTTATTTTATATTTCTTTTATATTTTGGCTATTGTAAATAATGTGGTCATATATATGTATATATGCATATATGCATATATGTCTATATATATATATATTACATATATCTCTTCCAATTAGTGTTATCTCTTTTGGATAAAGGCCTAGGGATGGAATTGCTGGATCATAAGGTATTTCCATTTGTATTTGTTTAAGGATTCTCCATTCTGTTCTCCATAGTGGTTGCATTCTCACTAGCAGTGGATTTAATATGCATTACTCTAATGATGAGTGAAATGCAGCATATCTGCATATGTCTGTGTGCCATGTGTATCTCTTTAGAGAACTGTCTATTCATATCTTTTTTCCACTTTTTTATTGGACTTTTTAAAATTTTGTTGAGCTGTATGAGTTACTTATAGATGTGTGATATCAGCTGCTTGTCTGAAGTGTGGTATGCCTTTTCTCAGTTGTTAGGTTTCCTGTTTATTTTTATGGGATTTTCTTTTGATGTGTAGAAGCTTGTTTTTTAAAGAGATAGCACCTGGTCCAAAGTTTTTCTAATTTTTATAAACATTTTGCTGTATGCATTTTTGGACAGTGTTTGATAATTTTTAACTTAATGACAAATGTTCCTATTATTGTTCTAAATGAAACATAATAGGGTACAGATTTTTTCATACAGCATTTTTTTTTTTTTGTCAAGTCGAGTGCTGTAGTCACTGTAGTGTCTCAGGTCAGCCAGATAGCATTTGGTCAGAATCTTTTCTATAAAAACTTTGGGATTTAATTTTAAAATTCAGTGGATTGGGGGGCTGGGCAGTAGCACACTGAGTTAAGTGCACATGGTGTGAAGCACAAAGACTGGCATAAGGATCCCAGTTTGAGCCCCTGGCTCCCCACCTGCAGTGGGGTCGCTTAACAAGAGGTGAAGCAGGTCTGCAGGTGTCTATCTTTCTCTCCTCCTCTCTCTCTCTTCCCCTTCTCTCTTGGTTTCTCTCTGTCCTATCCAACAACAATGAAGGCAATAACAACAACAATAGTAATAACAGCAATGATAAAGAAGTGCAACAAAAGGGGAAAAATAGCCTCCAGGAGCAATGGATTCCTAGTACAGGCACTGAGCCCCAGCAATAACCCTGGAGACTAAATAAATAAATAAATATTTAAAAAATCCCCTGGATCTTAGTAATTGTTTTGATAGTAGTTTACTTTCATTACACAATTATCGAGTTTCTAATATATTCTTAGTTGAAACAAATGCATGTCATTGGATCATTGGAAAAGTCATGATGTAGTTTTATATGCAGAAAATAGCTGTGCCTTTTCAAACAACCCAATAGTCAATATGATTATGAACATTTATTTATGAAACAATCAATATATACTTTTCAAATATGTAAAATGTTTTTGTTGGGAATGCGCAAAACTGGTTCTGAAAGTAAAGCAAAAACTTTTTTCTACCAGCACTGTTCTTTCATAATACAGAACTATATTTAAAAAAAATAGAAAACAAGCTACTGCTATGTAACTATTAAAAAATTAATCCTAGTTGAGATCCCTGCTCCATAGTGTTATTTTGACATAATCCCCTCTGTCACTTAGGAAGAAACAGATTCAGGGAATTATAATTCATTAGGAATATATTACTACTCTAACAACTGAACACTTTCTTCTACTTTTAAAATATGTGTTTCTATGCTATGAATATAGAATAATCTGAGAAAAGTCCCTGTAACAGTGAGCATGATATTTTTCTAGACATTGTTGGTCTCAGAGGTCCCCATTAGAAAGAATAAGGATGGTTATTTCTTAAACCTTGTCAGTTTCTGGACATATTACCTACATTCTTTGGTGAAGTTTCTGTCCATGTCCTCACTCCATTTTCTAATGAGGTTATTTGGTTTTTTTTTTTTTTTTTTTGGTGTTAAGTTTACTGAGCCCTTTATGTATTTTGATTATTAGTCCTTTATCTGAGGAATATTGTTTAAAGATTTTCTCCCACACTGAAGGTTGTTTTTTTGTTAGAGTAGTGGTACCCTTTGCGATGCAGAAACTGTTTAGTTTGATGTAGTCCCATTAATTTATTTTTGTTTATTTTCTTTGCTGTTGGATTTCAATCTTTGAAGACTTCTTTGAAGTGTAGGTCATGAAGTATTCTGCCACCAGTTCTCTCTCTCTGTGTCTCCTCTCTAGCATGCATATTTTAATTATACACTTTACAAAGATAGCATAGTGTAACAGTGAACAATTTCAAGTAAGTAGTTGGATTTGAGTCTACATGTTCAGATTCTGAGAGTCTGGAATTCGAGAGACCATTGATACACAAATGATAACAAAATAGTATGTTTACAGGAAATCACTTTCTGACAGTATTCATGTGGAAATATGTAGTATGACATGAGAGAATAGGCAGGAAGACTATGAATTTATTCATGGGAAACAGGTTGTGGCATACCTTATTGAGCATATACATTACCGTGCCCAAGAACCCCAGTTCAAGCCCTGGCTCCCAACCTGTAAGGGGGAAGCTTCACAAGTGGTGAGGTAGTATTGCAGGTCTCTCTGCCTGTTTCTTTCTCACTCTCTATCTTGCATCTCAATTTATCTCTGTCCTGTCCTCCAAAAAACCTGTAGTGATGGATTCATCCTGCAGGCACTGGTCCCCAGCAATAACCTGCTGGCAATAATAGGAAAAATATGAAATTATTTGGTCTGGGAGGTGGCGCAATGGATAAAGCATTGGGTTCTCAACCATGAGGTCCCGAGTTCAATCCCCAGCAGCACATGTATCAGAGTGATACCCGGTTCTTTCTCTCTCCTCTTATCTTTCTCATTAATAAATAAAAATATATGAAATTGTTCATTGGGGTCATACTTGCTCTTAGAAAGTTTGAGAAGAAACTTTGCACTAGATGGAATATTAGTATGTGAGTAAAACAGGAATGGCTAAATACCTACTGAAAGCTTGATTGTGGAGGAGTACTCAGAGCATGGTTATCTGCAGGAATTAGGACAACAGTGGATCCATTTGTTTGCATGTTTAGATGGTAAATGCTAAATCTGTTTCAAATATTGATTAACTTGATAGAATTGGAAAATAAAGTGTGGAGATGCAAGAAAGAGATAAGGAAATATAAGTGAAAAAAAAAAGGCTGTGTATTAGACTCTTATTCAATTCAGGTCCAGAGTCTACTGAATGAAGCTTTGATGCTCTGGATTCTTTCCCACTCTCTCTCTCTTTGCCTATCTGACTCTATCTGAAAACGTTAGCCTGGAACATTGAAACCCTGGAAATGACCAAAAACAAAACATTTGAAAAAATGATCAGGGTGATTACATATGCATTTGTCTATGGATATATATATATATATATATATATATATATTTTTTTTATTTTACTTTGTTTTTTACTAGGGTTATCTCTAGTGCTAGGTGTCTGTATGACTACATTGTTTTTGGTAGCCTTTTTTTCCTTGGTTTTTGGAGATTGTAAGAGACAGTGGAAAAAAGTAATAGAAGAATAAATAGCAAAGAAGAAGGGGAAGGAGTAAAAGGAGAAGGAAGAGGAAAAGAAGAAATAACTACAGCACTGTCTCACTAGTTGAGAAGCTTCCATCTGCAGGTGAGGGCCCAGGACTTGAGCCTAGGTCCTCATGCATGATAATATGTGTCTGTGCTCTACTTGATAGAATACTCATATAGAAAGACTTGTCTTTGGTAGGAACATTCTTTTTTTTTCCTTTGTAGTAGGAAAGAAGAACATTGTATATGGTATAATGATTAGCAATTTTCCACTCGGTTTCTATTTGCTCATTACATAGACAACAGGATTATTATTTAACAGTTTAGCTACAATGTAGACTAATTAATGAGGAGTCAGATTTTTTTGAAGATGAAATGATGCTTGTTATAGTGATACTTAATTGCTGGGGTAGTGTAAGTGTTCATTTGAAATCCATGTTTATTACTTTATAGTAATATAATAATTATAACTGTTCCCATTACCCTCCTTCTTCTCCTCCTCCTCTTTTTAAAAATTTTATTAGTGATTTAATATTAACAAGATTGTACTACAACACTGGTTCAGTTCCACATAGTTTCTTCCACCAGAGTTTCATATCCCATCCTCTCCATTGGAAGGTTCCCTATACTTTATTTCCCCGGGAGTATGGACTAAAATTATTTTTGGGGTGCAGAGGGTAGAAGGTCTGGATTCTGTGATTGCTTTTTTTCTGGGTATGGACATCGACATGTCAATCCATATCCCCAGCATGTTTCTGTCTTTCCTTAGTGGGATAGGTCTCTGGGGAGGTGAGGTTCTAGGACACATTGGTGAGATTGTCTGCCTAGGGAGGTCAGTATCTCATCATAGTGTATGCAACTTGGTGACGTAGAAGCATTAAGATATAAAATAGGACAGATTGTCTAATAGTCAGGAACCTAAAGGTAATAATAAAGAAGGTGAAACTAAGGGTCTTTGTGTGGAAAGAAGCGATGAAGTCTGTTGTTAAAGTTCGTAGGCTCTAGCTGGCCAGGCTAGCTTCACGGGCAGGTAACAGAGACGCGGCGACAACGGCTGGGCAGGGAAGCTGTATTTCTTTATTTAGGAACAACGATTCATAAACTAAACCAAACTAATCACCAAACAGAACTCTGCTGTCTCTTTGTGGCGGCACAAGCACTCTCCCCAACTCTGCAACTCTCCCACTCCAGACTCTGGAACTCTGGAACTCTGGCGGGGTTCCTTGGGGCGGGGCCACGTGGGCCCGCAAAATTAGCAGGACTGATCCAATTCTCTTGGCGGGGGAGAACTAGAACCCAATGTAAAGCATACAACAGAAGTCTATGTTAGCTATATTCCAAGGGGCCCATGACTTTAGTAATTTTTGCCTGAACCTGATAGCTAACATGCAGGTGGGTTAAAAATATTGTCTGGGACTATGGTGTCAGAGTTAAGAATAGAACTAGAAAGCTGGATTAGGGTAGGGAGTAGCTCCCAAATATGAGGAAAGTATATAAATACCATTAAATATAAATCCCATTGATCTGACGTAGAGCCCATGTCTATACATATTTAGCACAGGAGCCTGTGTAACCTCTGTATCATTGTCGGTCTGAGCTTGCAGCCTATGGTCATAGCTAGGAACATTCTAGGTTATACTTATTTCAGGACCAGTCTTCTTAGAGTGTCATAGTAGGTTGACCCAGCCTCCCTCGGAGTGTGGGGCCATCCCTACCATTGCTTTTTTACATTGAGGGCAAGCTCTCTATTACAGCTCTTCCTTGTTTCTTCCTCCTCCTTTCCTCCACCTCCTGTTCCTCCTCCTCCTTTTTTTTTTTTTTTTTAGAAAAGTCAGTAGGGTCATTAAGAAAAAAGTGTTGATACATTGCATATGGGTATAAAAAATGATTACTAGAGGCTGGACTGTGGCACACTAGGTAGAGTGTACATGTTACAGTATACAACGACCGAGGTTCAAGCCCGTGGTCCCCACTTTCAGGGTGGGAAGCATTGTGAGTGGTGAACCAGTGCTTCAGGTCATTCTCTCCCTCTCTCTCCCGTACCTCCCCCCTTCCCTCTCAATTTCTGTCTCTAGATGGAACACATAAATAAACATGAACAAATATTTATTAAAAATACTGACATATGGTAATACTTATTTGATCATATAATTTGAGCTAGATGGGAAAGGATGTGAGGATAGAAGATGAAGAGTAGATTTGTAGGTCAAAGGATTTGTGCTCTCAATTATATGTAAATATAGTTTCATCAGGGTGAATGATGAAGCTGGAACTATAGGAGATAAGATCATCCAGTATTATGATGAGTTGAGATTTGGGAGATTGAGTTATTAATTATAATATGACCATGGAATTTAAGGACTGTGGCTAACTCAATTAAAAAAAAATAAGAAAAAGTCAAGGCATTGAGAGGCTATGGATAATGATGTCAGAAGCAATTAGGATAGAGAAAAAGACTGTCAGTTACTAATGAGAAGGAGTATTTAAGTGATCAAAGATAAAAACAGAATAACTGGAATATACTAGATACTACCTATTCATTTTACAAGGACATTATGAAAAATAGTGGGAAACCAATTATGATATAAAATGATGACTGAATGAAAATCACTTTATGCATTTTTAGGGATAGTCCAATGACAATCAATTCCCTGTTTTTAATCTAGTTCAAATAGTATACTTAATATGCAGACAGTTTAAGTGTAATAACATTATTGATCACTATTTTGTATTATAATTAATTTCCCTTCCCACCTGCAGGGGAGTTGCTTCACGGGCGGTGAAGCAGGTCTGCAGGTATCTATCTTTCTCTCCTCATCTCTGTCTTCCCCTCCTCTCTCCATTTCTCTCTGTCCTATCCAACAATGTCGACACCAATAACACAACAATAATAGTAATAACTACAACAACAACCATAAAACAACAAGGGCAACAAAGGGGGAAAAGCAAAATTAAAAAATAAAAAATTATAATTTCCCAAGCAGATTAATAAATTATATCTGTAAGTACCTTTTACCTAAATCACCATGTTGTAAATTATCTACATATATATATATATATATATATATATATATATATATATATATATATATATATATATAATTGTGTTAAAATACTTTTAAAAATTTATTTATAAAATAAATATCTATAAGATCTTAGGATAAGAGGGCTACAGTTCCACACAATTTCCACCACCAGAGTTCTGTATCCAATCCACTCCCTTGAAAGATGTCCTATTCTTTATCCCCCTGAGTTCATGGACCCAGAGTCATAAAGAGGTGCAGAAGGTGGAAGGTCTGGCCTTTGTATTTGCTTCTTGACTGAACATGGGTATTGGAAGGTGGATCCATACTCCCAGCCTGTTTCTTTCCCTAGTGGGGCATGGCTCAGGAGTTGTTGGATTCCAGGACACATTCCTATGCCCAAGGAAGTCAGATAGGTATCATAGCAGCATCTGGAACTTGGTGGCTGAAAAAGAATTAAGATAAAGAGCAGAGCATATTGTTTAATAATCAGGACTTTAAAGGCAATAATGTAGCAGGGAAAATTTGGGGTTTCCATTTTAGAAAAAGCTAGTAGGTCTATTTTAGGTATATTCCAAGGGGCCCATGATTTTACTAATTTTTGCCTGAGCCCGACAGCTAACATGCAGGAAGACCCAAGGTATTGTCTGGGAAGATGGTGTCAGAGTTAGAAATAGGATTAGAAACCTGAATCAGGACAGAGAGCAGCTCCCAAATATGGGGAAAGTATATAAATACCATTAACTGAAAACTGCATCAATTTGAGCTTGGGCCCATATTTAGAGCAGGAGATTATGTAACCTCTGTACCCCTGTAGATCTGAACTCACATTCGGTGGTCATAGCTAGGAACCTTCTAATTTGCACTCATTGCTGGACTCATCTTCCTTCAGTGGTAGAGTATTTTGGCTCAACCTCCCTTCAGAGAATGGGACCTGTTCCTACCATTGTTGATCTGCATTAAGGGCAAGGTCCTGTAGGGGCCCACAGAGGGGCCCATTATGTTGTTCCTGATGGAGATGACCAGTAACAGTGGAAAGAGGGATCTGTTAAAGGTCTAGGCCCATTTTATATGTGTAGGAATCCAAGGATTCCCTGACTAAGGCCCTGGGTGAAGGGGTGGCTTGGTAGTAACCAAAAGAGCCATCATTAAAGTATGGCAGTCTCATGCCCTTATCCAACTTTTGTAGTCCTTACTTTGTCTGATGAGGTTAGCCTTGGAGTGACTGAGGGAAGTAAAATAGGAAGTAGGTGAGGAGGGTATCTAGGTTGAAGTAGAAGCTATTTGATTAAGTACTTTATGGTGTCTTTTTAGGTCTTTCTGCCTGCTTGCTGCTCTTACTGGATCACTCAAAACTATTGTGCACTTTTCCTGTAAGGTATATATCTTCCCCTAACTTATGGATACATGTGCACATGCGCTCTGTCTCTTGGGCCAAGGTCCATATCTAGGTGCTGTGGCTTTGTTAGGAAGTGCAGCACCCGAAATGGAATTAAGGAGTCCTATGAGCTAGGAACCGTCTCACCAGAGTACTGGAGCTAAAGGATTGAGATCTCAAGCCTGGTTTCTGTGGACATAGTCCAAAGTGAAACATGATGAGGTAGTACTGGTTGTATTGATTGGGTTTACATCAGCAGATACAGTATCAATCGTTATGGGTCAAGAGAAGCATGTAGGAAAGCGAGACCCACCCCAGAGGTTCTAGGACTGGGAGAAATACTGGTTTTATAGAGAATGGGGAGTGTTCCTGATGTCTTAGGGTTTAAGAAGGTAATAGACAGTTGTGATTATAACCAAGTTATATGGAAATTTGGTTGAGTTTGAAAATCCCACTAATAGGATTTTGTGTATCCTATAAGACCTCACCATGATTTATGTCATTTAATGCTATTTATATGTAGCTGTATCTTATGTATTGATGCAACCAGTTGCTTCTGTTCTCTCTGGTCTAAGATTATATGTAATTTAGTACTTCAAAGTAAAATACATAAAGATATACAAAGAATTGTATTAACAATTTAAGCCCACTGTTAAGATTTAATCAGATTACCAGTTTGAAGCCTTGAGTGCTTAGATTATACGAATATATACTCCAAAGTGGGTTCTGTGTTTCAGAAAGTTTGAGACATTCAATCTATTTCCCCCTCTCATATTGATTAAACAGAGATTTATAAAACTATAGGTTAACAGGAATGTATATTAACACCATTCCTGTCACCAAAGTTCTGTATTCCTCCCCCCACCTCCCTATAGTGAAGCTGAATATCTACCCTCACCCTCTACCCAGAGGTTTTTACATTGGTATGATATTCTAAACCTAGTCAAATTCTGCTTAGCATTTTTCTTTCTGTTCTTCTTTCTCAACATTTGCTTATGAGTGGGGTCATCTCATACTCATCTTTATTTACTGTAACTTAACATAATTTTTTCTAGCTCCATTCAAGATATGTCAGAGAAGGTGGGTTCTTTATTCTTAATAGCTGAGTAGTATTCCATTGTGTGTGTGTGTGTGTGTGTGTGTGTGTGTGTGTGTGTACACACACATATACCACAACTTTCTCAGCCATTCATCTGTTGTTGAGCATCTGGGTTGCTTCCAGGTTTTGGCTGTTACTAAGTGTGCTGCTGTGAACATAGGTGTACACATATCTTTTAGGATGTGTGTGATTGAGTTCTTATGATACATGCCTAGGAGATGCATTACTGGGTCATAAGGAAGGTCCCTATCTACCCTTGTGAGTGTTCTCCAGACTGCTCTTACAGGGGTTCGGCATATTTACATTCCCACCACCACTCCAGGAGGGTACCTTTGTCCCTACAACTTCTGCAGCATTTATTGTTGCTGTTATTTTTGATATATGCCATTCTCACAGGGATGAGGTGGTATATCAATGTTGTCTTTATTTGCATTTCTCTTGCAATCAGTGACCTGGGGCAATTTTTCATATGTCTGTTGGCCTTTTGGATCTCTTCTGTAGTGTATATTCTGTTTATATCCTCTGTCCATTTCTGGATGGGGTCATTTTTTTTTTTGCTAAATTTTGTGAACTCTTTATATATTTTCGTTATTAGCCTTTAACCTCTTGTCTGATGTATGACATGTGAAGATCTCCTGTTCTGTGAGGGGTATCTTCGTTTGGGTGATGGTTTCTTTTGCTGTGCAGAGGCTTTTCAATTTGATGTAGTCCCATTGATTTTTTTTTGTTTAGTTTTCCTTACAATTGGTTTTGTGTCATCAAAGATGCCTTTGACGTTTTGATCAGAAAGTGTTCCCACCAATATTTTCCTCTAGGTATTTGATAGTTTCTGATCTAATAACCAGGTACCTGATCCACTTATTTACTTTTATTTCTGGTTAGATAAAGTGGTTCACTTTAATTCTTCTGCATGTTTCAACCAATTTTCCCGGCACCATTTTTTGAAGAGACCCTCCTTCCTCCATTTAATAATTTGGGCCCCTTTATCAAAAATTAGATATCCATAGGTGTGAGGTTTTATTTCAAAGATTTCAATTCTGTTCCACTGGTCTATGTATCTATTTTTGTTCTAGTACTAGGTTTTGATTGTGATGGCCTTATAATATAGATTGATATCTGGAAGTACAATCCCTCCATTTTGGTTTCTTTTCCTCAAGATTGTTTTGGCGATTCTAGGTGTTTTCTGGTTCCAAATAAATGATTGTAATTTTTGTTCTACTCTCTTAAAGAAACTTGGTGGGACTTTAATGGGTAGCACCTTAAGTTTATATATGTCTCTGGGGAAGAATATTCATTTTGATGATATTAATTCTTCCAATCTTTAAGCATGGAATATCTTCCAATTTCTTTGTAGCATTTTCTATTTCCTTGAATAGCAATTCATAGTTTTCAGTATAAACGTCTTTCAATTCTTTGGTCAGGTTTATTCCTAGATATTTTACTGATTTTGCTGTGATAATGAATAGGAGTGATTTCTGGATATCCTCTTCTTTGGGGTTAGTGTTTGCATAAAAAAATGCCACTGATTTTTGTACATTGACTTAGTAGCCTGACACCTTGATATATTGACTAATGATTTCCAGAAGATTTCTTCTGGGTTCTTTAGGTTTTTTTCTATGTAAACTGTCATATCATCTGCAGATAGTGAGAATTTGATTTCTTCCCTTCCAATCTGTATTCCTTTGATTCCTTTCTCTTGCCTGATTACTATGGCGAGAACTTTCAATACTGTGTTAAAGAGTAATGTCTACTCCCTGTTCGGAGGGGAAATTCTTTCTTTCAGTTTCTGCCTATTGAGTATGATGCTGGCTGTAGGTTTGCTATATATAGACTCCCCTGTCTTAAGAAATTTTCCATCTATTTCCTTTTTTTGTAGTGTTGAGCATAAGCAGGTGTTAGATTTTGTTAAAAGCTTTCTCTGCATTTGTTGAGATAATCATGTGGCTTTTGGTCTTGATTTTATTTTTGTGGTGAATGACATTGCTTGACTTAAATGTATATTGAACCATCAAGATTGTTCATGATGAACAATCTTTTTAATATACTGCTATATCCGATTGGGTAGGATCTTGTTCAATATTTTAGCATATGTGTTCATCAGAGATATTGGTCTGTAGTTTTCCTTTTTTGTTGTGTCCCTATCTGCTTTTGTTATCAGGGTGATGTTGGCTTCATAGAAGGTGGGAGTGTTCTTTTACTTTCAGTCTTTTGGAAGAGCTTTAAAATTATAGCCATTAACTGCTTCCTGAAGGTTTTTTTAGAATTCATTTGTAAAGCTATCTGTTCCTGGACTTTTGTTGTTGGGAAGATTCTTAATAACTGCTTCAATTTCTTTGTCTGTGTTTAGTCCATTTCAGTTTTGCAGTTCTTCCTGGTACAGTTTTGGAAGGGTATATGTTTCTAGGAGTTCTTCCATTTCTTCCAGGTTCTCTAGGCTGGTGGCCTTTAGTTGTGCATAGAAGCTTCACATGCTTTTTTTAATTTTATTTTTGTGATGTCTGTTGTGTCATCTTCCCTATCAGCTACCAGTCTAGTTATTTGAGTAGTCCCATTTTTTTAGTAGTCTAGCTAAGAGTTTGTTAATTTTGCTTCATTTTTAATTTGTTTAATTTTTCAAAGAACCAACATTTGATGAATTAAATCAAAAAGCAGGAAAAAATAAATGAATAAGATGAAAATGAAGAAAATGAAAAGAAACAGAAACAAACAAAATATCCCAGCTAGACCCATTCAAACTCCTTGCACTGAAGAGAACACTGTGCACTACCAGCCTATGCAACAAAACCAACTGCAAAATCTTAATCAAGCTAGAGAGAAGGGAAAAAAAAAAAAAAAAAGGCAAAGCCACACCACACCAGAATTCTCTCACATATGAAATCAAATATAAATCTCAGTGAATATAACAACACTAGTGCCAACTAAATCACGGACTGGTCACACCATTTTAGGTCGAGAGACAGAGAGAGAGAAATAGAGAGGGAGGGGGAGAGAGAGGTCACAAGACTGAAGCTTCCTTTAATGTGGTGGGAAGTAGGCCCAGATCTAAGCTGCATTTATGGCACAGCATGTACCTACCTAGGAGAGCTATTTTGTTTGCCCAAAGCCAATAGCTTATTCAGTACTTTCATTTCAAATAGAGATCTTAAGCCAGTGCAGGTGTTGCAATATTCTCATGTGCTGAATAAACTCAAACCCAAGCTCTGTACATAGCAATACATATGCCTGATTAGAAGACCTATCTTCAGACTCTGTATTAAAATGGTTCTCTGGTACTATTCCCTGATACTAAGAAAATAAACCTGAAACATTTTCATGAAAAATATATCTAAGATTTTGGTATAGGCAAATGCAAGTATATGCTATATATATTTGTAATCCTTTAATGCAAAAGTCCAAACTATTAATGATCACATGTTTGCATGCTTCTGATTTTCCTTTTATTTTTAATGTCATTTAAATAGTTATTGAAAATTTTTTTCAAGACACGGATGATAGCAAACAACAGTAAACTAATTAACACTACAAAACAGCTTATGTTTTGAATTTTTAAAATATTTTATTTTTATTAT
This sequence comes from Erinaceus europaeus, assembly GCF_950295315.1. Classification (NCBI taxonomy): domain Eukaryota; kingdom Metazoa; phylum Chordata; class Mammalia; order Eulipotyphla; family Erinaceidae; genus Erinaceus; species Erinaceus europaeus. The sequence goes on along the minus strand of NC_080185.1, from coordinate 68,379,880 downwards.
TGGATAGAGACAAAGAGACATTGAAAGAGGAGGGGGAGACAGAGTAGGAAAGAGACAGATAGACACCTGCAGCCATGCTTCACCATATGTGAAGTTTTCCCCCTGCAGGTGGGAACCAGGGGCTTGAATCCAGGTTCTTGCGCATTATAATATGTGCACTTAACCAAGTGCGCCACCACCTGGCATGATTTGAATTTTATTTGGAAAATATTTCAAACTTAATGGAATTTATAATACAAATAATACTACAAAGATATTTATGTACATATTTCTTTACCCAGATTCACCTACCTTTCACACCATCTGTTCCTATCATTGTGTCTTAGCAACTCCCTTCTTACTTTTTCATCTCCATCTTTAGCTCCATTTCATTTTCAGCCAACTTCTTCATTCTTTCTATTCTAGATAAAAAGGGAGACAGAGAGGAGAAATACCACAACTGTTCTCCAGCATTTAAGGAGCATTTCCCATCCCTGTGCAATAGAGATAGTGGTATTCAAGTACAGCACCTTGCACTTATTAATACACATGTCTAACCAGTGAACTGTCATGTACATTGTATATGAAAATTTTTTATATATATTTAAAATGCAATTAGAATGTGACTTCTTAGCCAGATATATGATCTCACTTTAATATATGTCCCTTTCTTGGATCTTTTTGTGATAAACTTAAATGTGATTAATATAATATAGTTATGTTTAAAATTATTTTAAATTTGTTATTAATGATTTAACATTGTTCTACAGAATCATAGGAGTTTGTGGTATAACTTCCCACCAATTCATAGTGTGTAATTAGCAGACCCTCAAGCAAATTTCCCTCACCCCAATAACTACCATAGTTCTTCCAAAGTACAAGAGACTGTCTGGTTACTATTGCTTTCCAAGTTCATTTCCTTTAGCCAGCTATATTCAATATATGAAAGAAACCATCAAATGGCCATCCTTCTTTATTTTTTTTCATTTAGAATAATCTCTTCCAGCTCCACCCATTTTTTTCCAGTCAATACAATCTTGGAATTTTTATTGCAGAGTAGTAGTCCATCAAATGTATATCCTATAAATCCTTCATTTCTTCCTTTCCTTCCTTCTTTCCTCCCTTCCTTCTTTCTTTCCTTCCTTCCTTCCTTCCTTCCTTCCTTCCTTCCTTCCTTCCTTCCTTCCTTCCTTCCTTCCTTCCTTCATATTTTGTTGTCACTGAGGGTTTACTGCTCCAGACAGCATTTTTCAAATAGAAAGAGGTAGAGAGACAAAGATAAAAGACACCGACAGCACCAATGCTTCATTTAGTGCAGTGGGGCCCAGGCTTGAGCTTGGGTTGTGCACATGACAAAGCAATTGTGCTATATAAATAAGCTATCTCGATGTCTACCCCTCACCCCCACTTTTAATTCTTTATCCTGTAGTCTGTACTTGGCCTTTTAGATTGTTTTCATATTTAGGTTATTATAGATAATGCTGTTTTGAACATTGGGATACATATATCATTTCACATTAGTGCTTTTATGTCCCATGAATATATGCCTAGGAGTGGTATTGCTGGACCATAAGGTATTTCCATTTTTTATTTGTTGAAGGAACTGCCACATTTTTCCATAAAGGCTACTCCAGGTTGCATTCTATCCAACAGTGTACCAGAGTTCCTCCTTCTTCATATCCTTGCCAACACGAATTTATTAGGATTTTTCTTATTAATTTAATAGTGGCTTATAAGATCATAAAATTTCAGGGGTTTAGTTTCATACCACATTCATCACCAAAGTACTGTGCCCACTCTACCTCAGACATCTAACAATCCAAGAATTGATGTTTATAACCTTCATATTTTAAAGTAATAACTAGGGCATAAGGCGAGGAACAAAGTACGTCTTGAATTTGTTTATATTTAAATTAATGATTTTCAGAGGGTTTTTTTTTTTGTAAATAGCTCTTTGGTTTTTTAACATTTATACTGTAGTTGAAAAAACATTAGCTGAAACAAACTGTTATATTCATTCAGTTGAATAATTCAATTTCAACCTTCTACAGTTCCTGTTTTACTTTATTTTCTGAAATTATCCTGTTTAATGCCTTTTCTCCTCCAAGCACTGAAAATGTCTTCTTCACTTTTATATTGCTTGATCATTGAATCTTAATAGAAATTAGTAGACACTGAATTACAACAACAAAAAATTAACACATCGGCTTTATATTTAATTTAAGACATTAACTGAGCATTACTGTACCCAAAGCTATAAGCAGGGAAGCCAGTTTCTTAAATGAATATTCATAGTTATTTGAACTGAAGGTAGTGTACTTCCTGTTTACCAAATCACATTAGATTAGCTTGAAAAATACAATTAAATGGATTAAAGTACATTATACAAATAATGTATTATGGAAGTAACATTACATTCTACCACTGTATAAATTTTGGTATTGTCACTGAAAATCAGCATGAGCATGCATGCCCCTTGTCCCAACTGAGCGGCTAAAGCATGCAGTCAGAATTTTTAAAAACATGATATTTGATGTTTCTATATTCATTATTAATTTCTTGGTAATGAAAGCAAATAAACCTTTTTTCAAAATACATTTTCTGACATCCATTTTTTTTAATTAAGTTTTCTTTGAAATATATCTTGGTGAGCTGTTTCTTCCTTCACTATGTGTATGATAGCTAACTGTGCATTTTTTAACCAGCACTTCATTTTTATTTATCTTTATACTTTTATATCTTTTTGCTTTTTAAATAGCTACTTGTAGTTTACAAAATTTAACAATTTTGTACAACACTATTAAATCACTGATAAAAATTAAAAAAAAAATAAAAAACAACCAACTATCTTCAGGATTTCACAGAGGTTTCACTTATGTGGAATGAATATACTAGAATTAATGCTAGGATTTTGCCATTTAAAAATCTATCTTGGTTGTTATCTGTCACCAATAATATGGTTCACCAGGGAAAAACATACCAGCTGTTAAGTTTTATGCTAGTAATGGAAATTGAAAACATATATTAATCAGTCATAGAGTCACCATTATTAAAGCAGGATATTTCCAATAAATGACTTTGGCATCTTAAATGCAATTTAGTCATAGTTTAAAGGTTGTCACCCAATACCTGTGGAAAAGCTGATTTTGAATTAGTTCAGTTATAATTCTTTTTGATTTTGAATACCAAATTACAGTGATTTTTAAATTTAGCAGTAGAACTTTTATTCAGTTCAGCAATTTTTTTTTATTGCCAAAGGGTATTTGCTGGGGCTTGCTGTCTGCACAGCAAATCCACAACTCTTAGCAGCCACTATTTTTTTTTAATAGAGAAAGAGGGAAATTGGGTGTGTGGGAGTGAAATAGGAAGAGAGAAAGAGAGACACCTGCAGTGATACTCCACTGCTCATGAAATTTCCTCCCTGTGGGTAGAGAGTAGGACTTGATCCTGAGTCCTGGTACATGTGTATGTGTGAGCTGTACTATGTACACCACCATCTAGGCCTAGCAATAATTTTTCAATCTCTATTATGTACTATATTGGTCCTAGTTTTCTGTGATACAAATAGGGTCAAGATAATGCTCATGGCTTTAAGAAGTTCACACTTAAATAAATATCTACAGATTACAAAGTACATTATTAAGTGTTATAACTGAGATAGGAATAAAAATCTTTAGAGGATAGAATAATTAATTCTGTTTGGAAGACTTCAGGAAGACCTTTCTTGAATAGTACAGTAGTTCAGTCAAATGTTTATAGACTGGAGAGTGGGATATAAAAGGTTTTCAGCAAAGAATTACAGACTTGGAATTAATTTAAGTTTTACAGTAATGATGAGCTCTCTGGTCTGGCAGAAGCATCAGAATATTTAATTACAAGCTAGGTTTTGACAGATTCTGAATGCCATATTTGTGACTTAAGTTCTATTCTGTATGCAGTGAAGGAAAAAATAAGGATAGTAGCATCAGATTTTTTAAATATTTTCTTTTTTTAAGTATTCATTTATTTTTAACGTTTTTTTCTTTTTTAGTTTAATTTATTTATTTATATTAGAAACATAGAGAAATTGAGAAGGGAGGGGCCAGTAGTGAGGGAAAGAGAGAGAGAGAGAGAGACACCTGCAGCTCTACTTCACCCCTTGTGAAGCTTTCCCCCTGTAGGTGGGGACCAGGGGCTTGAACCCAGGTCCTTGTGGACTGTAATGTGTGCAGTTAGCCAGGTGCGCCACCGCCTGGCCTCTAATTATTTATTTATTATTGTATAGAGATAGAAAGAAATTGGGAGGGAAGAGAGAGACAGAGAGACAACTGAAGCACTGCTTCACCACTTGCAAAGCTTTCCCCCTGCAGATGGGGACCAGGGACTTGAACTCTGGTTCTTGTACACTGTAATGTGTGCACTTAACCAGTTACACCACAACCTGGCCCCTAGCATCAGGTTTTTAAAAGAATCCTTAGGCAGATGAAATTGAAATAGTGGGAATAAAAAAAAAAAGAAAGAAAGAAAGAAAATATCCAGGAGGCTACTGCAGATCCATTAAGTGTTCTATATACTTTAATACATTGTTGTAGACAGTAATTGGTTTACTCTTAGGGCAGAGATTTTGCTTTAATCATTGTTTTGTATTCACATTGCTTTACCAGAGTGCCAAGCTTTAATAATTAATGGTCTTTAACCCTCTGGCAGTATGGACCTAAGGTCATTGTGGGATGCAGAAGGTGGAAGGTCTTGCTTCTGTAATTGCTTCCCCACTGAACATGGGCATTGACAGATCGATCCATACTCCCAGCCTATCTCTCTCTTTCCCTAGTGGGGTAGTCGTCTGGGGAAGCAGAGCTCCAGGACACATTGGTGGGATTGTCTGTCCAGGGAAGTCTGGTCGGCATCAGTGGTAGCATCTGGAACCTGGTGGCTGAAAAGAGAGTTAACATATAAAGCCAAACAAAGTGTTGACCAATCATGAACCTAAAGGCTGTAATAGTGCAGATGAAGAGTTGGTGGGGGATGGGATATGGACTTCTTGTGGTGGGAATTGTGTGGAGTTGTACCCCTCTTATCCTATGGTTTTGTCAGTGTTCTATGTCTTTCTATGTTTCTATGTGTTTCTATGTCTTTCTTTCTGAAAAAGTTAGCCTGGAATGGTAAAGTCTCAGTGATGACCAAAAAAATAGATAAATAAATATTAAAAAATAATTGTTAAAGGATTTAGTCAAGGTGTTATATATCTAGATACATTTTTTCAGAGGTTTAGCAGGCTTAAGATCTGAAGGTTCATAGATGATTTGATGGTTTCTTATTTTTCTAATGTATACTGTGGTTTGATAATTTAGACAGTAGAGACAAGAGAAAACTTTTTTTAGTAGCACCTTTACTTGAAAGTCCTCTAGAAGAGTAATGACATTGAATTTATGAATCATCAGCTCAAGAGTAAAGCCTGAGCTGGAAATAAAGATTCAAGAAACAGAACAAAAACATATAAAAAAAAAAACATTGGTTAATAATAATACCAGGATAGTGTGTGATACAAAGAGTGTAAGGTAAAAAAACTTGGAGCATGTGCACCTTTTGATCACTAACATTTAAGGAATAGATAGAAGAACTTAGTGTGCTGAAATTAAAAAGGCTAGTCATAGAGTGATCAAGAGGAAAATATTGTCTGTGAAGTAATTGAAGAGAAAGTTTAATCATTGAGCTGTTAAAAATATACTAAGTTCCCATAGACATTTAATATGTGTATGTATATATATATATATATATATATATATATATATATATATATATATATATATAATGTATATAGGGTGATATAGACTTGAAAAATAGCCAAATCAGTCATATGCAGTATTATCTCATATCTTAATATGATAATTTCTAAGACAAAGTTAAGAGAACAAAGAATTAACACTTCTTGATTCACGTGTCATCTAATATAATAGTGTTCTCAATGTTCAAGTGACTGACATGAAGCAGTTTTTTACTTTCATTATATGTGTATATTCAACATTTATTTTCACTGATTACATAAGTTAAATGGTTTTGCTGAGGGAGAAGGTACCACCCAGAAGATAGGAGTAGTTACAGGTATAGGTGGGGCTTTGGCTTTAAAAGGCTTAACCTTTGGGGGCTCATGCTCTTTCTGGTTTTATAATGTGACCAAAACAGTGTAAGCCGGTCTCTTTCTCTCTCTTTTTCTCTGTCTCTCTCTATCTCTCTTTCTCCTTCTCATACCCTAACATGAATTTTTTCATTTTTATATTTTTATATTACAGAATTACATGTCGACAGGGGTTTGAATCCACACCATTTCCGCCACCAGAATTCTGGATCTTCACTCTCCCCACTGCAATCCACCACAGTTCCCATAAAGTTTTAGACATGGACCAACTATCTTCTCTACAACTGTCTGTCCACATTTATACAAAGTTGCCTCTTCTTTTTTTGTATAATTTGATTTCATTTATAAAAAAGAAACATTGACAAAAAACATAGGATAAGGGGAGTACAACTCCACACAATTCCCACCACCAGAACTCCGGATCCCATTCTTTCCCTTGATAGCTTTCCTATTCTTTTTTTTAATTAAATGTTTTTTATTTTTATTCCCTTTTGTTACCTATATTATTTTATTGTTGTAGTTGTTGTTGGATAGGACAGAGAGAAATGGAGAGAGGAAGGGAAGACAGAAGGGGAGAGAAAGATAGACGCCTTAAGACCTGCTTCACCACCTGTGAAGCGACTCCCCTGCAGGTGGGGAGCTGGGGACTTGAACCTGGATCCTTTGGCCAGTCCTTGCACTTTGCGCCATGTGCACTTAACCTGCTGCACTACTGCCCGACTTCCTAGATTTCGTATTCTTTAACCCTCTGGGAGTTAGGACCTAAGGTAATTGTGGGATGCAGAAGATGGAATGTCTGGCTTCTATAATTGCTTCCCTGCTGAGCATAGGCATTGAATGGTTGAGCCATACATACTTCCAGCCTACCTCTCTCTTTCTCTAGTAGGACGGGGTTCTGGGGAAGCTGAGCTCTAGGACACATTGGTTGGGTTGTCTGTCTAAGGAATTCTGGTTGGCACCATGCTAGCATCTGAAACCTAGTGGCTGAAAAGAATTAACATATAAAGCCAAACAAGTTGTTGAGTAATCATGAACCTAAAGGCTGGAGTAGTGCAGATGAAGAATTGGGGAGGGAGGGAGGACGTCTCCATTTTGTAGCTAGCTAGTAGGCCTATTTTAGTTATATTCTAAAGGGCTGTGGCTACACTAGTTTCCCCCCCGCCCCGGAGCCTGAAATTTGATATGCAGGTGGGTCCAAGTTATTGTCTTCAGTGAGTCAGTATGAAGTTCATAATGAAATAATGTCTACTTAGACATAGATATCCTCCTCACCTATTTCCTACTATACTTCCCTCACTCACTCCCAAGCTATTCTTATCAAAGCAAGGACTGTAAAAGCTGAATAAGGGCAAGAGACTGGCATACTTTAACAATGACTCTTTAGTCACTATCAGGTCACCCCATCAGTTGGGGCCCTATTCAGGGAGTACTGAGATTCCCAAACAGATATGATGGGCTTAGACCTTGATTAAATCACTCTCTCCATTGTTACCAGTCATCTCTATCAGGAACAACAAACAGACCCCTCTGTGGGCCCCCATAGGACCTTGCCCTCAACTTGGATCAACAACGGTAGAGAATGTTCCATCCTCTGAAGGGAGGCTGACAACATACTCAGTGCTACACTTGAGGAAGATGGGTCCTGTTATTGGGATAGCTTGGGAAGTTTCTACTCATGACCACAGAATGTGAGCTCAGATCTACATGGATGCAGAGGTCACATAGGATCCTAAGCTGAATATGGGCCCCAGATAACATCAAATCGATGGGATATATAGTCAACAATATTTATACACATTTCCCATATTAGGAAGCTACTCTCTTCCCTGCTCCTGCTTTCTGGTCCTTTTTCCAGCCATGACATCATCTCCCCAGACAATAGAGTTGCTCATTCTTTTCCAGATTCAATCCTCTCTTTCCCTCTAAACCACGCATGACATTGTAGCTGCCTCCATATGTCCCTCTCCTTTTCCTTCTCTTTCTCTCTCTGGGTGCTGATGGAGCTAGAATGCAGAGTCCTCTAATCTTTATCCTATCACTTTTCCCCCACTGGGAGTATGCATCAAGGTTGTTTATGTGGAGCAGAAGGTAGGAGTTCTGGCTTCTGTAGCTGCTTCACTGAGCATGGGCATTGACAGGTCGATCCATACCCCAAGCCTGTTTCTCTCTTCCCCTAGTGGACCAGAGCACTGGAGATGCGAGAGTCCAGAAAACATTGGTGAGGTTATCTGCCCAGAAAAGTTGGAGTTGAGTCATGGTAGCATCTGCAGTTTGGTGTCTGGAAGATGGCATGATCTAAGTTGAGACATGATGGTTAGTGAACAGGAACCAGAAAATAGCATTAGAGCACATGAGATTAGGGACTTTAGCATAGAAGAAAGCTAGAAAAACCATTTTAGGCATGTCCCTGAGGGCGTACAACTATAGTAGTTTTGCTTAAGTTTTGAAGCTAGCCTGAAGTAAGATGGGAATATTGTCTGAGAGAATGATGTCAGAATGGAGAAAAGGGCTAGAAAGTTCGATTAGGGAAGGGAGTAGCTTTCATTCTGAAAAAAAAAAAAAAGGCTAAAATTAACTATCTCCATCCACTTGCTCCAGGGTCTATATGTAAATGCATATTTATATTTAGCGCCAGAGCCTGTGTAACCTCTAAATCCCTATTAGTATGAACTTATAGCTCATGGTCACATCTGAGGAACATTGCAGGCTACACTCATTTCAGGACCAGTCTTTTTCAAGTGGCAGAGCAGGGTACCCCCAGCCTCCCTTCAGAAACTGGGGGGGTTAGTATCTGTATTAGTATACTTGACTTCACTATGATTTCAATGCTTTTAGTGGTATCTGAAACTCTTTGTATTTACATACTTACAAAGTCAAAAGGTCTTGACCTATCTGGCCTAAAGCTGTATCTGATTTAGATGTTTACAGAGCTTTATTTTCAGATACATTTTTAGAGATCCATAAACAATCCTCTTATCAGGGTTTGATAATTTTGCAAATCTAAGATAAATATTAGCAAGATCTGGTATTTGTGCTTAGGGATATGGTCTAGGCAGTTGGGAAACTTGAGATATTAAATATACCTATCCTCCCTCATGTTGTATTGATATTGATAGGACGAAATAGTGATGGGACTAGAGTTTCACATCTTCTCAGCCACCAAATGTCTGTGCCCTCGCGCACTTCCCCCTAGGTAACCACTATAGTTTTCCATATTAAATATGCGTTGTGTTGTGTCTGGTTGTTTATTTTATGTGTGTTCAGTTCTCTAAATTCCTCATATGAATGAGACCATCCTGTAGTTTTCCTTTACCTCCTTGCTTATTTCACTAAGAATAATGTTCTCAAGTTTCATCCATTTTATCTCAAAGGATGTAAAATCATCTTTTTATTGCTGAGTAGTATTCCATTGAGTATATGTCCCATAACTTTTTTAACCAGTCATCTGTGGAGGGACATTTTGATTGCTTCCAAATTTTTGCTATTGTTGATAATGCGGCTATGAACATGGGGGTGCATATATCCCTTCAGATTAGTGATATTATCTCTTTTGGATAAATAGCTAGGAGTGGGATTGCTGGGTCATAAGGTATTTCCATCTGTATTTGCTTAGGTATTCTCCATACTGTTCTCCATAATGGTTGTACCATTTTGCATTCCCACCAACAGTGTGTTAGAGTTCCTTTCTCTCCATATCCTTTCCAACATTTTTCCTGTTTTGTTTATGAAGGCCATTCTTACAGGTGTGAGGTTGTATCTCAATGTGGTTTTAATTTGCATTTCTCTGGTGATGAGTGAATTAGAGCATTTCTGCATATGTCTGTGGGCCATGCGTATCTCTTCTTTGGAGAACTGTCTATGCATGTCCTCTGCCCACTTTTTTAATGGGTTGCTCTTTTTTCGTTTTGTTGAGCTGAATGAGTTCTTTATAGATGTCTGATATCAAGTGTTTGTCTGAAGTATGATATGTGAATATGTTCCCACATTTGCTGGGTTTCCTGTATATCTTTATGAAGTTTTCTTTTGATGTATGGAAGCTTTTAATTTGATATAGTCCCATTTGGTCAATCTTTCATTTCCCTTGCCCATGGGGTGAAGTCTGCAAATATGTCTTTAGTGTTAGTGTCATGAAATGTTTCACAGATATGCTCTTCTATGTATTTTATACTTTCAGGTTTAATATCTAGATTTTTGATCCATTTTGAGTTAATTTTTGTGTATGGTGTTAATTACTGGGATAATTTCACTTTTCTACATGTGGCTGTCCAATTCTGCCAACACCATGTTGAAGAGAATTTCTTTTCCTCAATGGGAAGATTTGGCCCCCTTGTCATATATGAGATATCTGTACATGCATGGATTGAGTTCTGGGCTCTCTGTCCTATTCTATTGGTCCAGATGACCATTTTTGTTTCAGTACCACACTGTTTTGGTTACTACTGCTTTGTAGTATAACCTGAAGTTGGGTATTGTGATGCCTTCATTTTTTTTCTTTTTCCTTAGGAGTGTTTTTGCTATTCGTGGTTTTTTAGAGTTCCAAACAAGTTTTTGAATAATCTATCTGTTCAATTTCCTTGAAATATGTCATTGGGATTTTAATAGGGATTGTATTGAATCTATAGATTGCTTTTGGCAAAATTGCCATTTTAATAATATTTATTCTCCCAATCCATGAACAAGAGATGTTCTTCCATTTCTTTCTGCTATCCTCTATTTCTTTTAACAGAGTCTTATAGTTTTCCTTGAAAATGTCCTTTACATCCTTTGTTAGGTTTATTCCTAGATATTTGATCTTCTTGGGTTCAATTGTGAATGGTATTGTTTCCTTCAATTTAATTTCTTTTGACCTATCTTTTCCATGAAAAAATACCATGGATTTATGGGTATTGATCATGTACCCTGCTACTTTACTGAATTTATTGATGTTTTCCAGTAGTTTCTTGGCAGAGTTTCTGGGGTCTTCTAAGTATACCAACATATCATCTGTGAATAATGAGAGTTTAACTTAATCCTTTCCAATTTGTATTCCATTTCTTGTCTTATTGCTATGGCAAGGACTTCTAGGACTATGTTGAATAAAAATGATGAGAGTGGGCACCCTTGTCTACTTCCTAATTTTCAGGGAAAAGCTTTCAATTTTCCTCCATTGACTATGACGTTAGCTGTTGGTTTATCATATATAGCCTTTATTATGTTAAGGAATTTTTCTTCCACTCCCAGTTTCTCTTCTCTTAGTATGTTGTTGTATTCAATTAGCTAAGATTTTGTTGAGGATCTTTGCATTGATATTCATCAGGGATATAGGTCTATAATTTTCTTTTTTGGTGGGGTCCTTTCCTGCTTTGTGCATCAGGGTGATGTTAGTCTCATAGAATGTATTTGAGAGTGTTCACTCTTATTCTATTTTCTGGAAGAGTTTGAGGAGTATGGGTGTTAGTTCTTTGAATGTTTTGTAAAATTCTTTAGTATAACCATTAGGACCTGGGATTTTGTTCTTGGGTAGGCTTTTGATTACAGATTACAGTTTCAATTTCTGTACTAGCGATTGGCCTGTTAAGTTTATCTACTTCCTCTTGTGTCAAGGTTGGTAGTGGGTATGACTCTAAGAATGTGTCCATTTCTTCTGAGTTATCAAATTTGGTTCCATACAGGTGTCCATAATATTCTTGCATAATCTTTTGAATCTCTTACCTCATCTGTTGTAATATCTCCTTTTAAATTTTTCAATGATTTTACCATAATGTTCTTTCTTTTTCTCTTGGTGAGTGTAGCTGGTGGCTATATTTTATTTATCCTTTCAAAGAACCAGCTCTTGGTTTCATTAATTTTCTAATCCTGATGGGGTCAGATTCTGGAAGATGGCGGAATGAGAAGCTGCTAGTGGCTTGAGCTCCGAAAACATCTACTGGAAATGGTAGGATTTTTGCCTTTAAAAGGACAGTCAATAAGGGGTCCTAGCTGTGATACCAAGGAGGTGACTGTAACTCAATTTGGGTTAGAAAATAGAGTACAAAGAAAGGAAAAAAATTAATTATTATTCCTGAAGCGTACCCCTGACCCCCTCCCCCCCCCTTAACCAGTCCCTGGGGGCCAGAGATCTGCTCCTAGCAGGCTCCCCTGCTGAGCTTCTTTCCTTACCACGATTCCTGTCCTACCAGGGGGTGTCATTCATTCCAATTCTATTCCTTTCTGAAACCTTTTTTCTTTCTAAGTGGACAATTCCAGCTACAAATATTCCACCAAGCAGAGCCTTATTCAGACAGGGAAAGACCACCAGAGGTTTTTTTTTTTTTTTTTTTTTGGCTTTATTTTCTCAACAATCAGCTGCCTCTGCTCAGGGGTCCTGAAACAATCTGGAGCCATCCAAGCTGAAGACAGGACAGGTTTTTTACTCTGTTCTGTTTTAATATCAATACTAGATAAACACATATCCCTTTCCCCCTCTCCTTCAGGTTGACCAGAATTAAATCTTAGTGTATTTTCCATTGCTAGGGGACTGGGTGTCTTATCCACTGTTGAAGTAACTTGTTTAACTCTTCCTACTTCCCCATCCACTTCCCCCCCCACCTAGCTAATTAAATAATAAATAAATAAATAACTTTCCTTTCACTGCTCTTTAATTTACTGTTCTTTTTCTTATCTTTTTCTTTTCTCTTTCTCTCTCTCTCTCTCTTTTTTCTTCTTTTTCTCATTCTTGTCATCCTTTCTTCCTTCTTCCTTTGGCTTTCTGAATTCACTGATACACGTTTGGGAATTATTTTGGGGAAGAAATCTGACTCAGAGTGGATTCTCTCTGCGTGTATCTCTCCTCTACTTCGCTTTCTCCTATAGTTATCCCTAGAATATACAGTGGATAGTAGATTTGCCTGTCTATTCTTGCTATTCCTGCTATTCTTGGCTATTCCTGAGGTGGCTTTTTCCCCCCCGGTTTTGTTGTTGTTTTAATTTATTAACAGTCAGCTGCCTCTGCTCAGGAGGCTTGAGGCAATCTGGGACAGGTTTGTTACCCTGCTCTATTTTATTATTAATATAATATAAAGGTGTATCTCTTTCCCCTCCTCCTTTAGGTTGACCAGAATTAACTCTTAGGGTATTTTCCATTGAACTGGGCATCTTATCCATTGCGAGAGGCACTTGTTTCACTACTCCTACCTCCTCTACCCACTCTCCCCTTCTCCCTCCTCCTAGCTAATTAAAAAATAAAATAAAATAATAAATTAAAAAACTTTCCTTTCACTGCTCTTTTATTATAGCTCTTTTTCTTATCATTTTGCTTTTATTTCTCTTGTTTCTCTTTTTTATCTTGTCTTCCTTTCTTCCTCTTCTTTGGCTTTCTGAATTCACTGATATTCATTTGTGAATTATTTTGGGGAAGAAATCTGACTCAGAGTGGACTCTCTATGTGTGTATCTCTGCTCTACTTCCTTTTCTCCTCTTGCTACCCCTAGAATATACAGTGGATAGTAGATTTGCATAATTATCTATTCTTGCTATCCCTTTTTTCCTTTCTCTTTCTTCTTCACTTGGACTTGGTTGCTATCTTTTCATGGATTGGAGACATTGTTTGGCTAACTGGTAGTGATTAAACTGCTTCAATCCTTGCTTTAGTTGCTATTGTAATTTCTGAGGTTGGTGATTGCATTTGTCATAAAGGTATTTAGTACAGTGTTGCTTGTACTCAAAACACAACAACTGAGGAACAACAGAACATAACAATAAAAAACACATAAATCAAAGAAAATTTTCCTATTGGTCTTCTTGTTTTCTATTTCATTGATTTCTGCTCTGATTTTGACTATTTCCTGTCTCCTGATGACTGTTGGTTCTTTTTGTTGCTCAACTTCTTGTTGATTGAGGTGCATTGTTAGATGGTTTATTAGTGATTTCTCCTGTTTATTAATGTGGGCCTGTATTACTGTGAACTTCCCTCTCAGCACTGCTTTTGCTGCATCCCATAGGATCTGGTAATTGGTTTCTTCATTTACATTGGTATCATGATAATTCTTAATTTCTTTTTTGAACTCTTCAATGACCCATTTATTGTTCAGCAGCATATTGTTTAGCCTCCAGGCTTTGGGAAAATTTCTTTTCCTTTTTTGGTTGATTCCTAGTTTCATGCCTTCGTGGTCTGAGAGGATACATATTATAATTTTAATATTTTCATATCTGTTTAGACTGTCTTTGTGGCCCAGCATATGGTTATTCCTTGTAAATGTTATATGTGTACTGAGACGAATTCATTAATTTGGGGGTGGAACGTTCTGTATATATCTTCTAGGTCCATTTCATTTATGGTTTCATTTAAGTTCACTATTTCTCTATTGATTTTTTTGTCCAGATATTCTGTTTCTTGCTGTGAGTGGTGTGTTGAAATTTCCTACTATTATTGTGATTCTATCAATGTCTCCCTTGAATTCATTAAGTGTTTATTTCATATATTTGGGTGCTCCTAAGTTGGGGGCATATATACTAATGATGGTTATATCTTCCTGTTGGATTGAACCTTTAACCGTTATGTAATGTCCTTCTCTATCTTTGATAACTTTATTTGCCTGAAAGTCTATTTTATCAGAGAATGGAATAGCTGCCCTTGCCTTTTTTTTTTTTTTGTGAGTTATTAACTTGGAACATCTTGCTCAATCCTCTTCTATTCAGTTTTTATTTGTCTTTTCTTTGATGTGTGTTTTCTGAAAACATATAATGGATGGATCTTGTTCTTTAATCCATTTAGCTACTCTGAGTCTTTTAACAGGTGAATTTAGGCTATTCACATTTAAGGTGATTATTGATATATGCGGTTTACTTATGTCTATTCTGATTTTTGTTTTGAGTTTATTTTAAGTTGTTGAGTCTTTGCCCATTTGTTTCTATCTAACCTATTGGGTGGATGAGTTCCTGTAGTGAATTCCTCACTGATTTTTCTTGTGTTTTCTGCAAATTTCTGTTCCCTGTTTTGTTTTGTGGTTACCATGTGTGTAATAACTAGCACTGTGTATCTAGAAAAGTCTCTTTTAAGTTGATCTTGATTAACAAATATTTGATAGGGCTTCTTTGTCTTTTAATTCCCTTCCTTATTTGCGTGTTGTTCTTTCCTATTTTATTGTGTTTTTGTTTTTAGTCTATTGCTGTTCACCTCACTGAGAATGTGAGTTCCTTTGTTTCCTTCTTTCCTGTAAGACTCCATTCAGTATTTCCTGTAAGGTGGGGTTGATTGTGGCAAATTTCTTTAGTTTTTGAACATTTGGGAATACTTTTATTCCCCCCTTATACGTGTAGGATAATTTTGCAGGATACAAAATTCATGTCTGAAATTCCTTCTTCTTTAGTGCCTTGAATACGTCATTCCACTCTCTCCTTGCCTCTAGAGTTTCTGAAGAAAAATATGATGAAAGTCTGGTAGTTCTCCCTTTGTTTGTAACTTCTTTCCTTTCCCTAGCAGCCTACAAAATTTTCTCCATGTCATTGAGGTTTGATAACTTTACAATAATGTGCCTTGGTGTTGGTAGTTTTGGATTTGTGAACCTGGGTGATCATTCTGCCTCCATAATAGGTATATTCTGAGGATTGCCTAGGTGAGGGAAATTTTCATCTAAAATTTCTCTGAAAATTACCTCTGGACCTTTGACCCAGTCTATTTCCTCAGGTATCCCTATAACTGGTATATTCATCCTTTCTATAGAGTCTACAATTTCACAGAGAGTAGCTTCATTCTTTCTAAGCCTTTCCTCTCAATCATCTTTGAATTGAAAGAGTGTGCTTGTGTCTTCTAGATTGGAAATTCTTTCTGGATGTGTGAGTCTATTTCCTAAGCTTTCTACCTGAGATTGAACTGCACTAAAGGTGTCTTTCAGTCCTTGTGATTATGTTTGAATTTGAATTATGTTTTAATTTGATTATGTTTGAATTTGCTTTGAGTTCTTCTTTCATGCTTTGTAGCTTCTTATCAAATTCCAAAGTAAAATGCTCTGTCAACTCTTGCTTATATTCTTGTAGAGTTCTTATAAGATTTCTATAATCTGTCTCTGATAGACTCTCTGCTTCTGGAATTTCTTGGATTTCATTTGATTTACTTCTCTCTGTATGATGTGACCTGCTGTTCAATTTTCTGTCTCTTTGCTTTTGCAGGTATGGTGTTGATTATTGTTGGTCAACAGGTGGTGCTGTTGTGGTCTTTGCTTTCCACTTATTTGAATCTGTTGGGCTATTTTGTGGGCTGAGTTTTATCTTTGTCTTAAAGTCAGACTGAGAAAAAACAAAAGTGAACACTCACAACAAAAAATAATAATAAAAACAAGAACCCTGAGTCAAAGATTGAGAGGTCTTAAGCTCCAGTTTCTATTCTTCTGGGAAGTCAGATAACTGTGCTACTGTCCAAGATGGTACGCACTGGTGCCGAGCACTGTCATCCCAGAGCTCTTATTTTGACCAGCCATGTTTTCCAACCCACTCCTGTTTCCCCAACCAGGCGGGCCGCATCCATCTGAGGCTGTGGATTTTTTTCAACTATAGTTTATGTGTCCAATTCAATTTCTTGTTTTGTTTAATAGTTGTATCAGGGAGAGGGAATGCTTGATTGCCACTGCTCCATAAACCACGCCTACCAGAAGTCTCAGTGAATTTTTTTTTTAATAATGTTTAATTTTCCTGGATAATCATGCTCTCTCCTCAATTCTTTGTTGAGGAAAAGTGCATGATGAAACTTTAGTACTGGTGACAGATGCTGTCCTCCACCCTGTCTCTTTAACAATTTTAATGTGCCAACTATTGAGTATGTATCTGTAAGAGCCTTAATGATGTGGTAAATACCAGCATTTAATAACTGCCAAAAAGGTGGTGTTTTTTTATTGTATTTGACAGTATTTGATATTATTTTGATACTCTCTTTTGCCAGAAGGTAACTCATTCCCAAAGGTATTTAATGTCAGGAAAATTTAATTCTACTTTGTATAGAAGATCTAGATTTTATATTATCTTTAGAGTTGACATTTTACTGTGGGTTATAAATTGTTGGAATTATTTAAGCAAAATTTATACTGAGATTCTTTACTTTCAAATTGATGACTAAATGCATTAGAAGGGTAGTTCAGAAAACTAGTAGCAAATAATCATCCTTGCCTTGGGAAACAGTTATCTATGTATCACACTTCAAGTTCAATTGAAAGCATTAAATGTATCAATGGATATTGCCATTGATCCTTTTCTGTTAACTTTGTTAAACAGGATTTTTCTTTAATATGCTTAGTGATTAGGTTTGTTTAGTCTGATTTGCTGTACAAAACATTTCTTTGTATAACTCATTTATACTGCATGTAGTATAGTCTGTTAAAGCTAGAATGATTATTGGAGGTCTGTTGAATGGAAATAGACACTTACAAAGTTTCCTATAAATTTATATGCTATTACATGTGTGTTCAACTGGGTACATCACTGCCTGGCCCCTCCATATCACTTTTTTGGGGGAAAATAAAATTATTTACAAGACAATTGTCATCTTAGTACAACTTCTTATCTCCCCATGATGTGTATCTGGACACCACTCTCACCACCAACTTAAGTCTTTCTATATCTTGGTGCACAGGTTCCCCATGTCTACTCAATACCACCATAAACACCACCCCCACCATAGGCCATAATTGCAACAGGCTATAACTAGTCTAAATTTTACTTTGTGTTTTTCCTTTCTTTGCTTCTTAAGATCTGCTTATGAGAAATATTGTCTTATACTCAAGCTTGTCTTTTCATATTTTTTTATTTCTTTATTTACAAAATGGTAAGATAATAGGAATATAATTCCATACTGTTCTCACCACCAGAGTTCTGTGTTCTCATACCCCTACTGCAGAAATATCAGTAGTTCTCCCAAGGTCACAGTTATGGGTTGACTGTATATGTATTACTACTTCTGGGTGTCCTTCCTTTTATTTCTTCTTTTGAAATTAGTGAAACAGTGTGAGACTTCCTCTGGTGTCTTCCGGGTTTACATCCCTCTCAGTGATGGTATAAAAACAAAGATTCCTGGTCAAAAACATTTTGGGACCCTGTGCAATTGTGGTCCAGAGTGCTCTGGTCATTTTACCATATCTTTCCCTTGTTCTGGTAGTATGGGCTAAAATTCTTTTTGGGGTGCAGAAGGAGAGAGTTCTAGCTTCTGTAATTGTTTCCTCACTGGGCACAGACTTTGTTAGGTCAATCCATACCACTATCTTGTTTCTGTTTTTCTTTAGTAAGATAGGGCTCTGGAGAGGTGAGTTTTTGGGACATGTTGGCAAGGTAATCTGGCCAGGGATATCAGGATAGAATGAAATCATAGTAGCATCTGTGACTTGGTGGCTCAAAGGCAGTAAGAGATTAAGCAAGACAAAATGTTTTATAAACAGCAACTA
This sequence comes from Erinaceus europaeus, assembly GCF_950295315.1. Classification (NCBI taxonomy): domain Eukaryota; kingdom Metazoa; phylum Chordata; class Mammalia; order Eulipotyphla; family Erinaceidae; genus Erinaceus; species Erinaceus europaeus. The sequence continues at coordinate 68,361,403 of NC_080185.1, read as the reverse complement.
AAGAGTAGGATTAGAGCAGATGAGAATAGGAACCCAAGGGTGAACAAAATCTAGGATGTCTATTTTAAGCATCTTCATAGGGCCTTGTGACTTTAATAATCTTTGGTTGAGTTTGATAGCTAACATTAAGGTAGACTAGAAATATTGTCTGTGAGGATGGTGTCAGAGTTTGAGAATATAAATAGAAAGTTGGATTAGAGTAGAGAGTAGCTCCTACACTTGAATGTGTGTGTGTATGTGTGTGTAAATGCAACTAACTCTTAATCACTTCCATCTGACCCAGGTACCAGTCTGAGCTCACAGTCCTTGGTCACAACTGTGAACCTTCTAGGCTTGCATTCATTACAGAACTAGTCTTCCTTGAGTGGCAGAGTAGGATGACCCAACCTCTCATCAGAGAAGGGGGCATTCCCTACCATTGCTACTTTACAGTGAGGACAAGACCTTAGAGAGGCCTACCAAAGGGCTTATGATGAGATTCCTGATCAACGTGACCAGTGTTGTTAAAGAAAGTTATCTGTTTGAGTTCTAGGCCCATAATATCTATAGGGCAATCTAATTAGGGCCCAGGTGATGAGGAGACCTGGTATTGGGTAAAACAGTCACATTAAGTGAGCAAGTCTCTTGCACTTTTCCAGGTTTACCACTCCCCTCTTTGTCTGGAAAGCTTAGACTTTCTCCCAATTAAAGCCTTGAATGTTTGTTGTAGCCAAACCATTATTAGGTTTATAGAATCTGGCCCTGAGTTAGAGAGGAACTAGACCTAGGTTTGTAGAGTAGTCTAAGTTAACTGGAAGCCTTTTTTGTATTTATCTGTTTGATGATTCTAAAACAGGTTGTTGTAAGGATAACAATCATCCTTTACTTGATATATATATATATATATATATATATTTTTTTTTTTTTTTTTACCAGTATATCTCTTGGCCTATTGTATACAGTGCTTCTTTGTAAGATTGGCAAGGATGCTAATGCATCCTCCTTTTATATGGACAGATTCAATTAATAACTTACTTCACTGCTCTGACCCAAAGCTTTTACACAGAAAAAGTGAGGCAATTACCTTGAAGAATTATCATAACTGAAGGATGGAGATTACATACTCTGATATTTATTAAAAAGGAGATAATATAATGATATCAATAATAAATAATGCTAAAAAGCTAATTATATTATTAGTTGTACTTGACTCTGTTGCCAAATGATAATACATATACTACATACAGAGACATGTGAGAGTATAACCAGTCCTCTTTTACATCCAACTTAAGGTGACAAATTGATTACAATTTGGCTGTAATGTTGGGTAGTATATGCTCCTGAAACTTTTTCACTTAGGTTAATGCCATGTTTCTACTAGAAGTTTAACTATTTCTTAAGTTATATTACATTTAATTGTTCAGGGTGATATAATTATTTTGCTAAATTTATCCAACACATATTCCAGGAAATATCCTTAAAATAAACCATTATATTTGAATATTTTCTTTTAATAAAGTAACAGATACAGTCAGTAATCTGATAAACTCATTTGTTGTGTTGTTGGCAGACTCCCTGGCTGATCGATCTGTACTTACTGTGCTGGGAAACTTTAATAACTACCATGAAGTCTTCATATTGTGTAATTACATGCCTTAAAAACACCATGAAAAATGGATAATCACCGGTCCTTCAATTAATGTTAAATATAAGCACTTCATATTTACTTTATTATGCTGTTCTTTGTGAAAAATATTTATTGGGACCTGTGGACTGTGCGTATTATATTAACACTGTGTTCTCCAAAGAAAATTTCTAGCTTAGTTTTACTAGAATTACTACATATCACTTTTCTCTTCCTATGACACTGGTTATGCTGTTATGCTATCAGTAATAAAAGAGGGTATGGTACTTTTTTACTGCATATATGAACTTTTTTCCCTAGTTTATTTTGTGAGTAAGCAGTCTTAGCAAGCTTTGACCATTGTATCAATTGGGCCAATTTAGCACATTCATTTCACTGTAGGTATTGACATAGCATGTACTATTGAATAGAATAATCTATTTTGCTCAGTTTTTATTCTTCTTGTCCAGTAAACTCTTGCTGAGTCTGTCTTGAAAATGTTTTACCATAAAAACTCTTCTTGAATTTGACAGTCATCTATCTCCTTTTTAATTCTTGTGGAAGTAGGTTCTTGTGTATATATGATTTCATAGCTTTGGAGCACTTTTTTTTTTTAAAATTTTTTATTTAAGAAAGGATTAGTGAACAAAAACATAAGGTAGGAGGGGTACAACTCCACACAATTCCCACCACCCAATCCCCATAACCCACACCCTCCCATGGTAGCTTTCCCATTCTCTAGCCCTCTGGGAGCATGGACCCAGGGTCGTTGAGGGTTGCAGAAGGTAGAAGGTCTGGCTTCTGTAATTGTTTCCCCGCTGAACATGGGTGTTGACTAGTCGGTCCATACTCCCAGTCTGCCTCTCTCTTTCCCTAGTAAGGTGTGTCTCTGGGGAAGCTGAGCTCCAGGACACATTGGTGGGGTCTTCAATCCAGGGAAGCCTAGCCATCATACTGGTGGCATCTGGAACCTGGTGATTGAAAAGAGAGTTAACATATGAAGCCAAACAATTTGTTGAGCAATCATGGATCCCAAGCTTGGAATAGTGGAGAGGAAGTGTTAGGGAGGTACTCACTGCAAACTCTAGTGTACTACTGCTTTCAGGTATATATTTTGCAGTAGTTTATGGGTACGTGTGCACATAAGCTCTCTCTCACAGAACCTGGTGTATATCTAGATTATGGGACCTTGTTAGAAAGTCAACTACCTGAGATGAAATTAGAGTGTACTATAAAAGGAAAGGTCTCACCCGAGTAATGAAGCTGAAGGGTTGTCATTCCACACGTGAAGTCTCTGGATACAGTCTGAGGTGAAGCATGTTGAGGTGGCAATCGTTGCGTTGGTTAGGTTGTGATCGGCGGATGCAATATTATTTGGTTTGGATTGGGAGATGCATATGGGAAAGTGGGCCCTATCCAAGGGTTCCAGGACTGGGGGAAGTAGGGGCTCTATAGTGAAGATGTGAGGTTCCTGCTGTCTTAGGGTTCAAAAAGACAATCGATAGTTAATATTATCATAACATTATTTGCTAATTGGGTTAACTTTGAAAAGTCCCTTTGTTATGGTTTGCTGTACAGTACCCAGTATCTTGTATATAGCTGTGCTATTGGATGCTTCTAATCTACTTGGTCTAGGCTTTTGAGAGTCTGCATATCAAATACATAGCCTATATATTAAAAAGATTCAGTTTGTGTTTTCAGACACTTTGAGACATACAGTTGATTTTCCCCCTCTCATATTAATTAACTACTGATTTATATGTCTACATTTTGCTAGGAGTGTACATAAACACCATTCCCACCACCAAAGGACTGTGACCCATTCCTCCCGCCCACTCCCACCCCCCACTGGCCCAGGAAGATACATGTCTACCCCTCACCACTGGGTTTTTACTTTGGTGCCCTACTTACAATTTGATCAGGTCCTGCTTTTAGTTTCCCTTTCAGATCTTCTTAGTCAGCTTCTGTTGATGAGTGGGATCATCCCATACTCATCTTTATCTTTCTGACTTAGCTTACACTTCTAGCTCTGTCCAAGATGGGTCAGAGAAGGGGGGTTCATTGTTCTTGGTAGCTGCATAGTATTCCATTGTGTATATATACCACAGCTTTCTCAGCCACTCATCTGTTGTTGGGCACCTGGGTTGCTTCCAGGTTTTAGCTATTATGAATTGTGCTGCTATGAACATAGGAGTACACACCTCTTTTTGGTTGGGTGTTATGGAGTCCTTGGGGTATAACCCCAGGAGAGGGATTACTGGTCATATGGAAGGTCCATGTCTAGCCTTCTGAGAGTTTTCCAGACTGCTCTCCACAGAGGCTGTACCAATTTACATTCCCACCAGCAATGTAAAAGGGTTCCTCTATCCCCACATCCTCTCCAGCATTTGTTTCTGCTGTTCTTTTTGATGTATACCATTGTTACAGGAGTGAGGTGGTATCTTAGTGTTGTCTTAATTTGCATTTCTCTGACAATCAGTGACCTAGAGCAGTTTTTCATATGTTTGTTAGCCTTTTGGATCTCCTCTGTGGTGAATGTTTTGTTCATTTCCTCTGCCCATTTTTGGATGGGGTCATTTGCTTTTTTGCGGCTAAGTTTGCTGAGCTCTTTATATATTTTGGTGATTAGTTTCTTGTCTGATGTCGGGCATGTGAAGATCTTCTCCCATTCTGTGAGGGGTCTTTCTGTTTGTTTAATAGTTTCTTTGGATGTGCAGAAGCTTTTCAATTTGATGTAGTCCCATTGGTTTGTTTCTGCGTTAGTCTTCCTTGCAGTTGGGTTTGATTCATCAAAGATGTCCTTGAGGTGTATGTGGGAAAGTGTTTTACCAATGTTTTCCTCTAAGTATTTGATTGTTTCTGGTCTGACATCTAGGTCTTTGATCCATTTGGAGTTGATTTTTGTTTCTGGTGAGATAAAGTGGTTCAATTTCATTCTTCTGCATGTTTCAACCCAGTTTTACCAGCACCATTTATTGAAGAGAGCCTCCTTTTTCCATTTAATACTTTGGGCCCCCTTATCAAAGATTAGATGCCCATAGGTGTTGGGATTTACTTCTGGGCTTTCAATTCTATTCCACTGGTCTGTGTGCCTATTTTTGTTCCAGTACCATGCTGTTTTGATGATGATGGCTTTATAATATAGTTTAAGGTCTGGGAGTATGATGCCTCCATTTCTGTTTCTTTTCTTTAAGATGGTTTTGGCAATTCTAGGTGTTTTCAGGTTCCAGATAAATGATTGTAGTGTTTGTTCTATTCTCTTAAAGAAGCTTGGTGGAACTTTGATGGGTATTGCATTAAATTTGTATATGGTTCTGGGGAGAATATTCATTTTGATGATATTTATTCTTCCAATCCATGAGCATGGGATATCTTTCCATTTCTTGGTATCAGTTTCTATCTCCTTGAGTAGCGACTCATAGTTTTCAGTATACAAGTCTTTCACTTCTTTGGTCAACTTTATTCCTAGGTATTTGATTGATTTTGCTGAAACAGTAAATGGGAGTGATTTCTGGATGTCTTCTTCTTCAGATTAGTGTTTGCATAGAGAAATGCCACTGATTTTTGTACATTGATTTTGTACCCTGATACCTTGCTATATTGCCTAATAACTTCCAGTAATTTTCTACTGGATTCTTTAGGTCTTTCTATGTATACTATCATATCATCTGCATATAGTGAGAGCTTGACTTCTTCCCTTCCAATCTGTATCCTTTCCTTTTGATTTCTTTCTCTTTCCTGATTGCTATGGCAAGAACTTCCAATACTATGTTGAAGAGTAACGGTGACAGTGGACAGCCCTGTCTAGTCCCCGATCTGAGGGGGAATGCTTTCAGCTTCTGTCCATTGAGTATGATGTTGGCTGTAAGTTTGCTATATATAGACTCCACTTTCTTGAGGAATTTCCCATCTATTCCCATTTTGTGTAGAGTTTTGAGCATGAATGGGTGTTGGATTTTGTCAAAGGCTTTCTCTGCATCTATTGAGGTAATCATGTGGTTTTTGGCTTTGCTTTTATTGATGTGGTGAATGACATTGATTGACTTACGGATGTTGAACCAGCCTTGCATTCCTGGGATGAATTACACTTGGTCATGATGAACAATCTTTTTGATGTGTTGCTCTATCCAGTTGGCCAAGATCTTGTTTAATATTTTGGCATCTATGTTCATCAGAGATATTGGTCTGTAGTTTTCCTTTTTTGTTCTGTCCCTATCAGCTTTTGGTATCAGGGTGATGTTGGCTTCCTAAAAGGTGGAAGGGAGTATTCCTGTTTCTTCAATCTTATGGAATAGCTTAAGAAGTATGGGTATTAACTGTTTCCTGAAAGTTTTGTAGAATTCGTTTGTGAAGCCATCTGGTCCAGGACTTTTGTTGTTGGTGGAGCACTTTTTTTTTTCTTTTACACTGAGAGAAAAATATAGATGGGGAGACAAATATCATAGCAACAAAGTTTCCAATGCTAAAGCACCTCTCAGGTGGTGCAAGGGTTTGACTTTGCATCACATGCATTCCAGTGCAGGTACCCTTTACAGTAAGCTATCTATCTGTCCCACATACCTTTTTCTTTTTAAGAAATCTTCTAGAAATCTGGGATTCTATAATTTTCTTTCTATCCCTGTAATGTAGATAATGTTAGTTTTCCTGTTAAACTATTAACACTCCTTTCTCACTGTTTTTATTCATTCTTTCTGCACATCCTATAATAACATCTCTTTTGTCATAGCTCCCCTCAAATTTCTTTATATACTTTGCAGTAGTCCATTCTGATTTTTTTTTTACCACAACCATGGCTATGCTTGACCTTCCTTCTATGTTTGACACTGCTGACTACTTTGTCTTATTGAACCATTTGATTTTCTAACTATGAAGACAATATTTTTCATATCTTCTCTGATTATTCTTGTCTTTCTCTTAATTGGTAATTCTTTCTTTCCTGTGTCTGTTCTCCTTTTGACATCCTCCAAGTTATACTCCTCTTACATATTTTTTTAAGTGGTAGTTTGTTTAATCATTGCTTAAACTTCAGTTGCATCATGAAAAGAGAAGAAAATCAAATTTATGTTTATCTTGCTATATCTTCATCACTTCTATTCTATTATTGCATATTACTTATTTATATTATGTTTATTGTCTATGATTTTAGGTGTTATGGAAAGTAGGGTAGATATGTAAGACAATTATTTCAAACACATTGTTATCTATTGAGTTTGTGACATAGACTAGGCAATGAGATGCATAAATGTGGAAACCACCTTTTAATTACATAGGCAAGTAAAGAATATAGTATACATTAGAGAAGGTTTTATAAGGGAAATGTTACCTTGTGTTTGACAGATTAAAGCTCAATAGCAAATTTGTGAGGAGAGGCAAATTCAAAATAGTTTGCAGTCCATTCAGTAATCCTGTTTATACCATTTCTTCCTTTCACCAGGCTTGTACTAGTAGACAATTGGGAAAGATCACTTAAAACCTAGACTGTTTTTGTCCATATTATACCTATTGGAAAATATGTGAAGGGATCTTAGGATAGCCTTAATATATTACAAGTGAATATATTTTAGAGGCTGAAGTTAAAGGGTGATTTTAAATAAATCTAACCATTTTATCTTCTATATCAACTTATTCCTGTTGATTCTTATGCACTTCAAGTTTTCAAATACTATAAGAAGTTAGATATAACCTTTGTCCTTTTAAATCTTTTATCAGAGTTATTTTGGTGAGATACATTAGTATACTCTTATTCTTTATGGATGGTCATATCCAATTTTGGAGTTCATTTTTTTACCGGATATTTAAGTACAGCTTTGTAGTAAGAAACTCCCAGAAGGTTAAAGAATAGGAAAGCTATAGCGGGAGGGGATGGGATACAGAGATCTGGTGGTGGGAATTGTGTGGAGTTGTACCCCTCTTATCCTATGGTTTTGTCAGTGTTTCCTTTTTATAAATAAAATTTTTAAAAAAGAAAGAAATAGAAAGCTATCATTACTTTCCACTCCTCTCCCCCCCCCACCTCTCTATCTTTTTAAAAATTTTATTTATTTTGTATTGTTGGATAGAGTCAGAGAAATTGGGGGGGGTAGATTTTTTGGCTTCTTACTTAGCTCCCTATATGTGACTGCTATAATAGATTTATTGTGAATTATCACAGAGATATAATATGAATATAACAGCAAGTACACAAAAACATTATTTTCTCTTTTGTTCCAAAAATGATAATATACCCCACACATTCTTGTAATTATTTTTAATATTTATTTATTTATTCCTTTTTGTTGCTCATTTTATTGTTGTAGTTGCTATTGATGTCGTCGTTGTTGGATAGAACCGTGAGAAATGGAGAGAGAAGGGGAAGACAGAGAGGGAGGGAGAAAGATTCACATCTGCAGACCTTCTTCACTTCTTGTGAAGTGACTCGCCTGCAGGTGGGGAGTCGGGGGCTCAAACCGGGATCCTTACACTGGTCCTTGCGCTTTGTGCCACCTGCACTTAACCCGCTACTCTACTGCCTGACTCCCCTTGTAATTCTTTTATAGTCTATTGAGTGTACATATCAGAATATAGTCAAACAATCTTCTGTTGATGAACTTTTAGTTCAAGTCCTTTGCTGTTATAAACAGTGCTTAGAATAGTATGTTTTATTAAGTTCATCTCAAATTTATGATCAGTAGTAGTCAGATACTAAAATACTGATTACATAACTAAATAAAATCATTTTACACAAATGAGAATATGTATGTAAGATAAATTAAAAAATAATTGGAGTACCAAGGGAGGAGTTGACATTTTGTGCCCCATCATCAGGCAAAGTCTTTGTAAGTGTGAAAAATAATGCCTGGAAGATGTGAAAGAAAAATTGGTGGAAATGAGGTCACTGTAGTTAATGAGATGATGTGAAAGTAGAACATTTTAAACTATTGTTTACACTTTGATTTTCATGCTGAATTAATTGAAACCCATTAGAGGGATTTGAAAAAAAGGAATAACATCCACTAATAAATATAAATAACAGGATAGAATGACGAACAAGGTCAGAACACAAAGTGATAATTATTAGTCTACTGAAATACTCTAGGTTACATGTAATAGTGACTTGAGACTATTGGGTGGAATTGAATGATGTAAAATCATAAACTACTTAATTTCCCGGGAGTTGGGCAGTAGCGTAGTGGGTTAAATGCACATGGCGCAAAGCACAGGGACCAGCGTAAGGGTCCCAGTTTGAGCCCCTGGCTCCCCACCTGCAGGGGAGTCGCTTTACAGGCTGTGAAGCAGGTCTGCAGGTGTCTGTCTTTCTCTCCTCCTCTCTGTCTTTCCCTCCTCTCTCCATTTATGTCTGTCCTATCTAACAGTTCCGACATCAGTAGCAACAATAATAACTACAACAATAAAACAAGAAGAGCAACAAAAGGAAATAAATATAAAAAATTGCCCAGGAGTGCTATCATCCCTGTAGTAAAAAGTCTCAGTAACTTTACATTTTAGAGCAACTGAAATAGTTAAGTTGCCATTTGCTGAAATGGAGATGACTATGGGAGAACTAAGCCTGAGAATAAGATAAGGAGTTAAATTTGGAATGTATTAAATTAAACAAACCTTTCAGATTATTATCAAATAGAAACATCTAGGATATGAAAAGTTTCTTTTAGGATAAATAGTTTCCCAGTGGTCTTATGTATGAATTCTGTCAAGGATGTGCAACACTGGCATTTTAGACATTCTCAAATATACCTAAAACAGTCAGAAAAATTATACATTGGCAAGTTTAGGTCTATAAACATTTTGGGGTACTATTTTCTTTTTTTAAAAAAGAAAGAGGACTTGGAGGCAGCTGCTGGTGTGAGCTCCAATAAACAGTGGCTTATGATCTAGGATTATTTGAATAGGGTTCAGATACTAGCATGATGCCGACCAGACTTCCCAGGACAGACAACCCCACTAATGTGTCCTGGGCCTCCGCTTCCCCAGAGCCCTTCCCCACTAGGGAAAGAGAGAGACAGGCTGGGAGTATGGATCTACCTGTCAACACCCATGTTCAGCGGGGAAGCACAGAAGCCAGACCTTCAACCTTCTGGATCCCACAATGACCTTGGGTCCATACTCCCAGAAGGTTAAAGAATAGGAAAGTTATTAGGGGAGGGGTTGGGATACAGAGTTCTGGTGGTGGGAATTGTTCAAAGTTGTACCCTTCTTATCCCATGGTTTTGTCAATGTTTCCTTTTTATAAATAAAAAATTTAAAAAAAGAAAAGAAACAAAGGCAGAAAGAGGAAACTCGGGGGCTGGGTGGTGGCGCACCCGGTTGAGCACATGTATTACAATGTGCAAGGACCTGGGTTCGAGCCCCTGGTCCCCACCTGCAGGGGTAAAGCTTTATGGGTGGTGAAGCAGGGCTGCAGGTGTCTCTCTGTCTCTCTCCCTCTCTATCACCCCCTACCCCTTGATTTCTGGCTGTATCTATCCGATAAATAAAGATGATAATAAATTTAAAAAAAATTTTAAAAATAAAGAGGAAACACAAAAAAAGAAAGAAAAATATTCCATAAGATAAGCTAACTTCTATATTAAGTTAAACTGTGTGGGCTGAATTTATAGCAGCCTGAGATGAACTATATTTGGCAAAAAAATCTTATATATGATTAATGTCTAAACTGTGTTATCAGTAAGAAAAAACATACTAATTACCCTTACTAGGTTTTAGAATACTTTCTACAGTTAAGTTGTTCTTAGTATTCTTTGTCAGATTTTTGGTCTGTATTGCTGGACTTACTGGTTTGTGATATGCATTAGGAAATTAATCATTACAGGAGGTTCTCTGACCGGGTTGGTTGGCTAGAAAAAGATCATCCCATTACAGATGGTCAACAGGCACAGGAAAAAGAATGCTCATCAGTCTATAGACACAGAGATGGAAATAACTTGTAGCTACAAAGGATTGGCTACAGTTTGTATACAATAAGATACTTTATGCAAGATAGAGGTTTAGTAAGAAGAACTTTGTCAACCTCATTTCAAATGTTAGCTTGGGCTGTGAATCATACTTCAGCTTTGATATTTAAAGTATTTTAAATAAGAGAAATTCTTAAAACTTCTAAGACAATTTTGCCCTTCCTACAATATGTATTACTCATTGAAGTCCAGTTGAAAAAACACAGCATTGACTTTTCACAGTAGTAGTGATTGTAGCATTTTAGTGACATTTATTAATCCTCAGCAGTTGACTTAATGAACACAAGTACGTTTGTTACAGATATGTTTGTTACACATGCTTCTTGATTGGGGTGGGGGGTTCTTGTCTAAACTACATACGGTAAGATTTATTTCTTACTTAGGAGGTTATTGTAAAGTATGTTTGTTTGTGTGATTCCCACCATTAGAATCACTAGTCCTTCTTAACGTACTTTAAACTTCAGGAACACTCCTGGTAATATTATTCCTATGGCTCAGGTGTCAGAGTGAAAATTTGGAACCTTAATTTGGAGCTGTGTGTGACACAGAAAGGAGAGGCTTAGTAGCTACATTATGTAATGTTGTAAGATGAGACAGATGTAATCTCATAGAACATATTGTGTCAGCTTTTCTGTTTGATTTTTGGTAAGCAAATATGTTATTTATCACAGAGAAGATTAAGAAAATTGAAAACAAGTTTGTAATTGCTTGGCAAACTGAAAATATGTGGCATTTTTTAAAGTTTATTATTATTCTCTTTCCTGTTGATTTTGATTCCTGTTTACATATAGTCCTAGGGATTTCCAAGATTAAGAATTTTTAAACTGTAAAGAGGAGATGAGTATACTTGTGTAATTTAGCTATATCTGCTTATTTTTATATTGAAAATGACATTTACTTAGGTTAATATAGCAAAAAGGATGTGCTAATAGCACTGGATAACTTAGTATAAATATTTAGTCATTTATTGTTGACCTCTGATATTGAAGAAGTAAAACATTAGAAATGAAATTGAAATTAGTATGCTATTTATTATAATAAAACCTTGCTTCTCATAGGCAAGTGTTGTTATTAATCTGCTGAGTGCCAGTTACATATTTTTCTTAAAATTTTGCTGCACATATATAAAGCATCTGATTGCTATCTTTCTTTTTTCTTTTTTTTTTTTTTGCCTCCAGGGTTATTGCTGGGGCTCAGTGCCTGCACTACAAATCCACTGCTCCTGGAGGCCATTTTTTCCCTTTTGTTGCTCTTGTAGTGGTTATTATTATTGTTGTTATTGCTATCATTGTTGTTGGGTAGGACAGAGAGAAATCGAGAGAGGATAGGAAAACGGGGAGAGGACAGACACCTGCAGACCTGCTTTACTGCTTGTGAAGCGACCCCCCTGCAGGTGGAGAGCCAGGGGCTGGAAACAGTATCTTTACTAAGGTCCTTGCTCTTTGCATTGTGTGCACTTAACCCACCACGCTATTGCTAGGCCCCCTCTGTCTTTCATCAATATATTTAATTTAGATGGATATTACACACTATGTATTCCATTTTCCACTTTTTTATAGTCATTTACTAAATAATAGGGGTACAATTCCACATTGATCCCACCACCAGAATTCTTTGGTTCCCATCCCCTCAACTGGAAATTAAAGTGGTTCTTTCAAGGTCACAGATATCTGTTGACTATTGTTTCTACATCTGTGTATCTATCTTTCTGTCTATGTCTGTCTGTCTGTCTGTGTATTTGTTGCTCATTATTTTTTCTATGGCTCTGCCTTCTCTTCCTTTTTCAGACACACCTACACCTATTACTACTTCCAGATATTGTTCCTTTTTTCCCTCTTCTCTCTCTGGGTCCTGGTGGAATTGGGTTTTAAAGCTCTGTAGTCATCTTCCCCTAACTTTCTCCTCCTCTGGGAGTATGGAACAAAATTCTTTATGGGGTGCAGAAGGTAGGAGTTCTGTCTTCTATAGTTGCTTCTCCACTGAACATGGACATTGGCAGGTCAGTCCAGCCCCTTCCTTCCTCCCTCCCTTCCTTCCTTCCTTGTCAGGTCTCTGGCTGCGTGATCTCCAGGGGAAAGGTAATGGACTGGTTCTTTCTTGAGTAACTACACCGGGGAGCCCTTCAGCGTGCTCAGAACTCATTTATTAGCAAGGTCGACATGAGTTAAATAGAAAACCAAAGGGAATTATTATTGAAATATGTCAGAAATTACAGGTTTCTTAAAGGTCGGCTTGCCCTTATGGTAGGGGGATGGTATGACAGGAATTGATGAGATACAAGACAGTTATTCTCCATGACGCAAGCAACTTAATTATCCAAAGGTATTTGAGAGAAGCATAGGGGTTAAACCAGTAGGATGAGACAGAGAGAAGATGGATATCAAAAGGCCATATAGTTTGGAATTTCTGTTGTCTGAGGTCTAAGGTTTATGATGGAGTGTGTGAGAAGGTGTGTTCTTCTGTGATCAGAAGGTGACTTTGAATAAGTGAATCTGTGGCCATGTGGCCTGTAGTTAATGGAGGGAAGTATTGGGGTTTCTGTGGGCCTGAGAGTCAAGAAGGAAAGAACTAAGTCTGAGTTTCCCCCCTTTTGCTCACCTCAGTTGAGAGAGACTCACCAAGAGGGTATCTTCTCAGACCTCCATCCAAGGATGAGGGTAGTTCTCCCTAAGCTCTGTCAAGGTTACACATAGTCCCAACCCTTCCTTCCTTCCTTCCTTCCTTCCTTCCTTCCTTCCTTCCTTCCTTCCTTCCTTCCTTCCTTCCTTCCTTCCTCTTTAATTTATTTATTATTGTAATAATAATCAACAAGAACATAGGGTAAGAGGGGTACAACTCCAAACCATTTCCACCACCAGAGTTCCATATCCCATACCCTCCATTGGAAACTTTTCCTCTGGATCATTATGGGGTGCAGAAGGTGGAAGGTCTGGCTTCTGTAATTGCTTCTCTGGTAGACATGGGCATTGGCAGTTTGATCCACACTCCCAGCCTGTCCCTATCTTTCCCTAGGGCCAAAGGGTTCTGGAGAGGTAGAGTTCTAGGACACATTGGTGAGGTTGTCTGCCCAGAGAAGTCAGATATGGCTTATGGTAGCATCTCCAACCTTGTGAATGAAAAAAATTAAGGTATAAAACAGAACAATTTGTTTAATGATCAGGATCTAAAGGTAAGAATATAGCAGATGTGATTTGGGTCTCCATTTTAGAAAAATCTAGGAAGTCTATTTTAGGTATATTACAAGGGTCCCATGGCTTTACTAATTTTTGCCTGAGCCTGACATCTAACATGCAGGTGGGATAAAAGTATTGTCGATCCAGCCTGTTTCTATCTTTCCCTAGTGGGGTAGACCTCTGGAGAGGTGAGGTTCTAGGACACATTGGTGAAGTCATCTGCTCAGGGAGTTCAGGATAATGCTGGGATAATCTGAGGGTGCTTCTTCCCTAGCAAGTGCTCTCTGGGTTGGAGAGAACTCAACTGGAGCCAATCTAGGCTGCTGCGTGTGAGAGGGATCAGGAACTGGTGCCAAGCTAACGTCGCAGGAGATACACTCTGGAATTGGCTGAGCCAGAAAGCAATTCCAAGTGTTTTTACTCAGAAAAGCAGCTTGTATATATACTAGCCAAGTAGGGTGTAAACAGGGTGTGATGTAGAGAGGGTGGAGTGAAAAAAGAGGTTGGTGAAAATCAGGGTGTGACAAGGAGACGGGGCAGAGCAGGCGAGAATTCTACCATTGAACCACCAATGCCCTGGAGGGAGGGTGGTGCTTAGTTAACAGTGGTTTATGTAAATAGACCGCAGCTTTAAGTGGGATCAAACCAATGCCATGCAGGCATGCAGGTGCTTAGTTAAGCAGGATTAGAGACAGAAGTTTTAAGCCGGGGGAGCTGGCATACTACCCAACATCATGGAATCATGCTAGCATCTACAGTTTGGTGGCTGAAAAGCAGTAAGTTATGAGACAGGACAGACTGTTTAATAAATAGAAACCAGAAAATAAAAATAGAGCCAGTGACCATATGGACTTTAGTGCGGTAAAAAGCTAGGATGTCTAAACAATAAGGGCAACAAAAGGGAAAATAGCCTCCTGGAGCAGTGGATTTGTGGTGCAGACACCAAGCCCCAGCAATAACCCTGGAGGCAACAACAATAAAAAAACCTAGGATGTCTACTTTAGTTATGTTCTTAGGGGCCCATGACTTTAGTGATTACTGTCTGAGTAACACGGAGGTGATTTAAAAACATTGTCTGGGAAGATATAGTCACAGTTGAGAACTGAACTAGAAAACTTGATTAGGGCAGAGTTGCTTCCATACTTGAAGAAAATATATAAATATAACTGTCTACCTCATCAATCTGACCCAGGGCCTATGTATAATCATATTTAGCACATGTGCCTGTAAAACTTTGGAGTCCCTGTCAGTATGAGCTCACAGTCCATGGTTACAGTTGGGAAAATTCTAGGCTGTACTCATTTCAGGAGCAGTCTTCAGAACCAGTAGCAGAATAGGAAGACCCAGCCTTGCTTCAGAAATGGGGCAGCACCTACGAATACTACTTTATAGGGAGGGAAAGGTCCTGGAGAAGGCCTTGAAAGGGCTTATGATGAAGTCCCTGATGGAAGTGACCAGTGATGGTGGAGAGATGGGGTATTTTAAAGGTCTAGTCCATCACCCATTGTATCTACTGAGGAATCCTGGGATTCCCTGACATGGGCCCCAGATGATGGGGTGGCCTGATAGTGACCAAAGAGGCCACCATTCAGTGAGCCAGTCTCTTTCCCTTTTCCAGCTTTTATAGTCCCTTCTTTAACTGAAAAGCTTGGATTTTCTCCAGGCTGATAAAGTGTTGTGTTATTTGCTGTTTCCATATTGGTCTATGTGGTCTGGCCCCAAGTTAGGGAGGAAACACACCTAGGATTTTACTAGGAATCTAAGTTAGCTTCAAGTTTAATGATTCTAATAAAGGTTGTCATAGGGACAATAATTGTCCTTTAGTTAATATAAAATTTTGCCAATATATCTCTTGGCCAGTTGCATATATTTTTTTTCTTCTAAACATTATCAAGGGTTAGCAATAATTCTGATGCTATTAGAAAACTCCATTCAGGATTATATTTTTTTCTAAAGTATTTTCGATTTGTGATTAATAGTGGTTTATAGGATGTAATATTATAGGGTATAGTTCCACACTGCACCCACCATCACAGATATTTAGCACCACCCTCCCAATTATAGCCTTCATAGTTCTCACGAAGTCTTAGAGACAATTTTTTTGTTTCTGTTTTTAAATGTCCATGTGAATCAGTTGTCTAGATTCCATATGAATGAAGCCATCTTGTAGTTGTCTTTCAACTCTTTACTTATTTCACTAAGCACTAACCACATCTTTCTCCATTAATTTTATCACAAACCACACAGAATTTCTCTTTTATTGCATATTAGTATTCCATGGAGAATATATATTCCATAACTTCTTTTTATATTTGGAGGATTAATGGTTTACAACAGGTACAGTTATTGGTAATGAATAGAATTTTTCAGTTTAATGCAAAACACTCTCACCCTCCATCATAGTTTTTCATCCACCATGATGTGCTAGGACCTGACAGTGGCCATCTCCTTAGATTTATTTGATTTGGTATAATACACTGAACTCAGTACAAGTTTTACTTTGCTTTTTCCTCTTCTGCTATTATTTATCAACTTCAGTCCATGTGTGAAGTCATCCCATATTCATCCACTTTCTGGTTTATTTCACATAACATAATTCCTTCTAGCTCCATCTATGATGAGAGAAAGAAGGAAAATTCATCACTATTAATACCTAAGTAGTATTTTATTGTGTATATATAACAGCTTTCTTAGTCACTCATCTTTTGTTGGACACCTAGGTTACTTCCAAGGTTTTGCTATTACAAATTATGGTGCTATGAACATAGATATACACAAATCTTTTTATGGGTGAGTTTGACTCCTTTGGATATATCACCAGGAGATGAATTGCAGCATCATAGGGTAGGTCCCTTTTTAGTCTTCTGTGAGTTCTCCAGACTGCTCTCTACAGGGATTGGTCCAATTTACATTAACACCAGCAGTACAGGAGGGTTTCTTTATCCTCTGCAACCTTTCCAGCATTTGTTCTTACTATCATTTCTGATGTATGTATGACATTCTCATAAGGGTGAAGTCGTATCTCATTCTTGTCTTTATTGTATTTCTCTAACAATCTATGACAAACCATTTTTTCCAATGTCTCTTGGCTTTTTGGATCTCTTATTTGGTGAGTATTCTGTTCATATCCTTTTCCCACTTTTGGATGGTGTCATTTGTTTATTTGTTGCTGAGTTTGGTGAGCTCTTTGTATATTTTGACTTTTAGTTTTATCTGATGTATGGCATATAAAGATGTTTTTCCCATTCAGTTAGGAGTCTGTTTTGGTTGTGGTTTCTTTTGTTGTACAGAATATTTTTAATTTGATGCAGTCCCATTTGGTTTATTTTTTTGTTTTTGTCTTCTTTTCAGTTGGACTTGTGTCATTGAAGATGCTATAAAACTCATATGGAAAAGAGTTCTGCCAATATTTTCCTCTAAGTATTTATTTGATAGTTTCTGGTCCAACATCAAAGTCCTCAGTCCATTTGGAGTTTACTTTCATGTGTGATGAAATCTAGTGGTTTAATCTGAGTCTTCTGCACATTTCAGCCCATATTTTCCAGCACCATTTGTTGAAGAGTCTCTCCTTTCTCAATTTAATAGATTAGGACACTTTGTCAAAAATTAAATGTCCAGACTTTGCTGCCACCTGAAGAAGACTGGTCCTGAAATGGGTGCAGCCTAGAATATTGTAGACATGGACTTTGAGCTAAGACTGACAGGGATGCAGAGGTTACACAGGCTCCTGTGCTAAATATAAATAGACATGGGCCCTGATAAAATATGAAACTGGAAAAAAAAGAATTAGTTTTAAAAAAATAACACTTAGATGTCCTTAGATGTAGGACTTATTTTAAGGCTCTCACTTCTTTTCCACTGCTGAGTGTATTGATTTATTTTTTTATCTTTTTAAGTTTTTATTTATTTAATTCCTTATATTGCCCTTGTTTTATTGTTGTAGTTACTATTATTGTTGTTACTGATGCCGTTGTTGCATAGGACAGAGAGAAATGGAGAGAAATGGGGAAGACAGAGAGGGGAAGAGAAAGATAGACACCTCCAGACCTGCTTCACCACTTGTGAAGCGACTCCCCTGCAGGTGAGGAGCCAGGAGCTCGAATGCTTTGCACCATGCTTTGCACCACGGTTCTTATGCTTTGCATCCTTAACCCACTGCGCTACCACCCAACTCCCCTGAGTGTGTTGATTTCTTTTCCAGTGCCAGGCAGTTTTAGTTATAATGTCCCTATAATATATTTTGAGATATGGGAGTGTGATGCCTCCACTTCTGTTCCTTTTTCTCAAGATTGCTTTGGCAATTCTAGGTATTTTCTAGTTCCACATAAGCCTTTGTAGCTTTTGTTCTATTCTCTTAAAAAATGGTGGGACTTTAATGGGAATTTCATTAAATTTGTATATTGCTCTAGATAGAATACTCATTTTAATTTTTCCAGTACATGGACTACGTTTCCACTTCATTGTATCTTTTTCTATTCTTTTGAATAATGAGTCATGATTTTCACTATAGAGGTTTTTCACTTCTTTTGTTAGGTTTATTCCTAGATTTGTTTGTTTGTTTGTTTGTTTGTTTTTGAAGCTATAGTGAATAGGCTTGATTTCTGGATTTTTTTTTCTTCTTCTGGCTTAGTGGTTGCATAAATAAACACCAGTGACTTTTGCATGTTATTTTTTTAGCCTAACACCTTACTATATTGCCTGGTAATTTCCAGGAACTTCCTCATAGACCTATGTCAGCAATGAAAACAATAAAATCACCCATCCAAAAGTGAGAAAAGGATATGAACAGGATACTCACCAAATAAGTGATCCAAAAGGAGAGTAGACATAGAAAAATATTGCTCCAAGTCATGGATTATTAGAAAAATGCAAATAAAGACAACAATGAGACAACATTTCATCCCTGTATCTTAGGTCCTTAGAAGCTATTTCACTAAATTAAAGGCAATTCTGTTTCAGCATATTTAAGGAAAAGTGAATACCTGTCTTTTTCCTCAAATAGTTAAATTTAAGGAGTTTTTTTTTCATAATATATTCAATTTTAGTGTGGCTATACCTAGTAAAGGAGCCATTCATTGTGTATATTAATTAAAAAGCAAGACTATTTTGTTGTTGTTGTTCTATTTGATATATCTTTTAGCTTGTTAATATAGAAACATCTAAGCAAATCTATATTTTTGTGTTTATTCTGTTTCCTGAACTGATGATATAAACATACTTATTGATTTTGGGATGAGCTTTTACTAATGTAGTGTTCCTTACTCATGTTATTCCATGTATTTGAATTGTTATCATTTATTGTTTGTAAATCAACATTTTTCTTTCAGTTCAAAAGAATGTAGAAACTGTAGAAGAAAAGAAGACCATGCCTGCAAAGAAGAAAGTAAAAGAATTAAGAGTTTTGGATCCCAAAACAGCGCAGAATCTGTGTATGTTGTATTTTCTGAGTAAGGACGGTAGTAATGTTAGTGGGAAGAGGTTGTTAAGTATTTTGAAAGTAAATTGCAATTTTTAAAAGTTAAAATTAGCATCTACTTGATGAAATGCTGTGGGAGTTTATTTTTTTAAGGATTGTGGTATAGGGAATCAGATTAAAATAAACAACTCATTATTGTCTATAGAATTGCTCTATCAGAAAAAGAAATCTCTTTATAGCTGCTATGAATATGTATATTTTTTATCTGACAATACATTTTCATTATAAAGTCAATATTCTGTATTAAAAATAAAAACTATAGGGGCTGGGTGATGGAGCACCTGGTTGAGCACACATGCTAGAGTGCACAAGGACCCAGGTTCAAGCCCCTGTTCCCCACCTATGAGGGAAAGCTTCAGGAGTGGTGAAGTAGGGCTGCAGGTGTCTCTCTCCTCTGTCTTCCCCTTACCTCTCGATTTCTGGCTGTCTCTACCCAATAAATAAATATAATATTTTTTCAGGGGGGTAGCTTCACAAGCAGTGGAGTGCTATTAAAAAATACAACTATGATTCTCATAACTTATTGCTATCTGTCAATGTTACTAGATTATAGAGCTCTCTTTTGGTGTTTATGCCTAGGTAATTATATTTCAAAGGCAGAAAGTATTTTTTTCTTTATATCATGAAGACATATTTTACATATATTTTATTCTGGTGATAAGAGTGGACATATTTTTCAATTTAGAGTACAATTATTGTTAAAAGTTTTTGAGTATTAGCTGTTTTTAGAATAACATTCAATTTTTCAATATGACATTAATGTATGTAAAATTAAGAGGAAGTTCATGAGGGATATTGATTCAACATATGAAGTATCTTATATGTCGCATTAATGTCAGGAATTCAGAGAATATGATGAGTCAGACACTTAAAATTATCTTATGTGGGAGAACACCAAGTAGATTTCTATTATTTTAAAAATATGAATTGAATAAAATTCTCATATTTTGAATAAAAATATGAGAATTTCTGTTCTGCATGCATCTAATAATCTCCACTCCAAATTCTATGTCAAATTAAAAGTTTAATTTGAAATAACATCTCTAGCTTAGAGATGTTATTTCAAGATCATTTCCTATAGGGTCAATTTGAAATGCATAACAAGCATGTCATCATAAGTATTATTGGTTGGAGTTTTACTTTGTATATAAATATGTATGAGCTGTAAACATCAAAGCCTGTGATAATATCCCCCCCATTATTTTTCTAGAAGAGCAGTTTTATCCATCTGATGATAACTATCCAATGAGTCTATGAAATTTTAATCAAGTACCTATTAGAACTTTAAAATGTTGATGCCATTCTATTTCTAATGAAGTATCTTTTTATTTTAGCTATCTTCCTAGGCTCTTATCGTATGCCATATGAAGATATAAAAAATATCATTTTGGAAGTTAATGAAACTATGTTGAATGAGGCCTTAATTCAGGTAACTTGCTTATTATTCTTTTTAAAAATTCATTTTCACAGGTATTTCTTCTAGATAGCTCTCTGCTTTCTGGAGGTATACGAAAATGCTCTACTATATTTAGATCATGCACTCAGAAGCATCAAGTTATATTAATAGTAGGAGGGTTCTTTCTTTTCTTTTCTTTCTTTCTTTCTTTGTTTCTTTCTTTGTTTCTTTCTTTGTTTCTTTCTCCCTACCTTCCTTCCTATCTTGCTATTTTTTATTTGATAGGACAGAGAGATGTTGAGATGGGAGAGATAGAAATGGAGAGGGAAAGATAGACACCTGCAGACCTGCTTCATTGCTCATGAAATGTGCCCCCTGCAGGGAAATGGAACCCTGGTCCTTTTGCATGGTAATGTGTATGCTCAACAGGGTGCACCTCCACCAGGCACTTAATAGTAAGGATTTAACATAGAAGATCTAGCTTTGAGATTTATTTCATTTATTAGATATGTGTCATTTTTTAAATTTAAGCAAACCTAGACATATCATTTCCTGTTGTTAGCTGTACATAAAATAGCATGTATTGTATCATTATTAATTTGCTAAGTAGATAGTGCTATCACTTTATGGTTATAAAGAGAGGAAAAGAGGTTAAATCATTTGCTTATGAGCAAAGCATAATTGCAAGTTATATTTTTATTATGATTATTTTTTGCCACAGGAATTATTATTGATGCTCATTGCCTACATGACTTTAATTTCCAGCACTCTTCCCTCCTTCAGCCTTGTTCTCATCCTTTCTCTCTCTCTTTCTCTCTCTCTCTCTTTTTCTCTCTCTGTCTCTCTTGATAAGTGGTGACAGAGAGGAATAGAGGGGGAGAGAGAGAGAAGAGACACCTAAAGTCCTATTTCATTTCCCATGAAGCTTCTGTTCTACAGGTGGGGACCAGGGCTTTGAACCAGAGTATTTGAGGATGGTAATATATGTGCATGGCCAGGTGTACCATTGTTTTAAGTTATCTTTTATTAAATATTTATTAGATTACTGTGCTGGATATTGTACAAAGCATTTATGTATTTTATCTCATTGGTTTCTATAACATTCCTGCAGAGAAGAAAACTGAGGCTTAGAGGAATTTCACAATGTTACATAGTAAGTAAGTGAAAGGAAAGCAGAGGTGAAACTCAAAATAAGATCTACCTAGACTCAATAAAGCCTTTTCTATTTCTAGTCTGTCTCCTATGGGCAAACTATTTCAACTTGATGGACCTCAATCTCATCATCTAAAATAATAGGGTCTCACATAAACTTTGTCAAGTGTTTAGCAGATTTAACGTATAAAAATTCCTGGTGAATCTGACATTGTCGAGTCTAACTTCTGTAGGTAAAATATCAGTCATTACAGTTTTGATTGTTTTGGGGACATGCAATTTACTTGGATTTTATGACGATTTAGTAGTTTGTGCTTTAATAATTTTGCCATGTTCCCAGTACATACATGTCTAAACCCCAGGAAATCATAGAACCATTATTCTTTATGTATTCATTATATATATATATATATATATATATAGTATTATTATAATCATTATTATGTTTATTATTAGAACACGCCATGTGTATAGAAGTTCATCCTTTTCTTATATATTAATGAAAAAATGAATTGGTTTATTGTCATGATAGACTTTGGTATAACCACTAAGATATCTCCCTGCCTTTTTTTTTTTTTTTGTATGTGTGAGTTCTTCATATGTCTTCATTATTAGTTCTTTGTCTGACATATAGGGGTCAAGGACTGAGAAGTGTTCCTGAACTGTGAAATGGTAGAGCTTGTTTAAAAGAGTACATCTGAAATTTCTGGAATATTTGGGAGGGGTGGAATGACCTTTGGTGTATTTAGGCTGCTGGAGATTAGATGGCAAATGGTTTCACCAATTCTGAACTGTTAGAAATACAGTCTGAGATTCAACAGTTAAGTTCTCACCCTGGGTAGGGGATAGGGGAGAAGAGGTAGGCTACCACAGTGCAATTGAAGCTATTTTCAATGTCTCTGAGTTCCCAAGAGACAGAGGCTTGTTGTTGTTCTGATATTATAACCAATTGTACCAGTGAACAATGTTTTCAAATGCAAATGCGCTTGTTTGTTGTTCACCTCATTTAGTCCTTCCTTTATATGTTAGTCTCTCTGTTTTAGTCTGTTAAGAACCAGCTCTCAGAACTGTAGAGTCCTGGGCTCCAGAAATAACTACTTCCTACCAGAGTAGGTCTACCTCCTTGTATCCTGGATAGAATCTGCTTTATCACATGAATTCCCATTGCTGTTCTAGAGCTCCTTTCCATTCTCTTCTCTATCAGGTGAAGGCTTATTTACCTATCCACTTGGTGGCGTTCTCCTCTCAGCTGTAGGTCGTTTTTTTATACAATGGTGTTGAAGGTTCAATAATTGACTTGACTTGGTCTCTAGAGAAAGCTACAAGGGCTAATCATTTTCTGTTACATGTCTTGACAAATAAAATCAGAATGTAAATATATATAATACTAATATGATACTAGTTACCAGTTACATATATTGATAACCATATTTACTGTAAATCATTAATTTTCAGGTAAAAAAGAAAACAATATTATATTGTTATTATTATTGAATTGTTATATGCCATCGGGGTAATCACTAGGGTTCATGTCTACATGACTCAGCCATCTGCAGTGACCACATTTTTCTTTCTCTAGATAGAGAATGAGATATAGAGAGGAGTAATGAGGGAGAGAGATATAGGAGAGACAGAGGGAGAGGTTCAACAAGATACATTTGTTTCTGTTTTTTTATTTTTATTAGTGATTTAATAGTTATTAACAATATGATAAGATAACCCTAACCCTAACCCTAACCCCTCTTCCTCTCCCTCCTCCTCCCCTCCTCCTACCCCCTCTTCTTCCCCCTTCTCCTTACCCCTAGTCCTCCCCCTCCTCTTTCCCCTCTTCCTCCCCCTCCTCCTCCCCTCCTCCTACCCCCTCTTCTTCCCCCTTCTCCTTCCCCCTAGTCCTCCCCCTCCTCTTCCCCCTCTTCCTCCCCCTCCTCCTCCTCTCCTCCTACCCCCTCTTCTTCCCCCTTCTCCTTCCACCAAGTCCTCCCCCTCCTCTTTCCCCCTCCTCCTCCCCCCTCCTCCTTCCCCTCCTTCTCCCCTCCTCCTACCCCCTCCTCCTCCTCATCTTCCCCCCTTCTCCTCCCTCCTACTCTTTTCTCTCCTTCTCCTCCTCCTCCTCCTTCTTCTTCCTCTTTTTTACCAGAGCATTGCACAGCTCTGGCTTATAGTGGTACAGGAGATTGAACCTGAGACTCCAGAGCCTCTCAGACATGGGAGTCTCTTTGCATAACCATTATGCTATATACCCCCACCTATATATTTAATGCAGGGCTTCACACTTGGCAAGATATGTGCTATATTACTCAAGCTTCCTCTTGCCTCTCAATGATTATATTGAAATTAAATTCAGCAAAATACACAGGAAGGCTGAACTATTTTTTTAAAAAAGATAAGTTGTCCTTAAGATTCATGTAACTTAAAGGATGCATGAATTTTGAGAGTCATGTGAAAAAAAAAAGGTCATAGGATAGTAGGGTCAGTTCCTCAAGAAGATATAATAGTTCATATGTCCTATAACAGGATGCCTAAATAGCAATAAAATTAAAAGGAAAAGTAAGCAGCAATATAATAATGGTTGGATTTGTTTTTCTTTTCTTTTCTTATTATTGAAGAGGATGTATTTTGAACTGACAGTTTGATTCATTTATCTGAAAAGACTTGACTAAACAGAAATTAATGTTGTAAAGAGAGTGCCCATAACAATTTAAGAACTAAGCTTTTAATTCCAGACATCAAAAGTAATCTGAATTTTTTTGCAATTTTAGCTGTAGTTTTTTAAAATTTATTTAAAAAAGGAAACATTGACAAAACCATAGGATAAAAGGGGTACAACTCCACACAATTCCCACCACCGGAACTCTGTATCCCCTCCTCTCCCCTGATAGCTTTCCTATTTTTCTTATCTTCTCTTAGGCTTCACGATACTTAGCTGACTTTTTCAGATAGAAAAGGGAAAGATTAAAAAAGTGAGAGGGAGAGAGACACTACAGCACCAGAGCTTCCTTCAGTGTGGTGGGGACTGGACTCAAAGGAAGCTTGTGTTCATGGTAAAGCAGGTGTATTATCCAGGTGAAGTATATTGCTGCCCCTATAGTTTAATCTTTAATGCCTCATTTTTCAAGATAGATAGATCATTCATATAGGGAATTATTAAAGTAACAGGGGATCTGAACATCAGAGAACAAATGGGTTAAATAAACATTTACAGAACATGTGGTCCAAAACTGTCAGACTTTTTAAAAATGATGCTGTTAAACAAATTACAGCCAAGGGAGTGCACAAATCAGGGAAAGTATGATATGCCACAGAAGCCAGTACAGCAAAGTCTTTTTTTTTTTTTTTTTCTCCAGGGTTATTGATGTGGCTGGGTGCCTGCACTACAAATCCACTGCTCCTGGAGGCCATTATTTTCCCTTTTTTGTTGCCCTTGTTGTTATTATTGCTGTCATTGTTGCTGGTTAGGACAGAAAAATCGAGAGAGGAGTGGAAGACACAGGGAGAGAGAAAGATAGACACCTGCAGACCTGCTTCACCCCTTGTGAGGTGACCCCCCTGCAGTGGGGATCCAGGCTTGAACCTGGGTCCTTAAAGCTGGTCCTTGAGCTTTGCAGCCCTGTGTGGTTAACCTGCTGCACTACCGCCCAACCCCCACAGGAAAGTTTTTCTAAGCAGTAATGAATAGAGAAAGATCAGAGGAAAGATAACACCTTTATTGTTCTGAATTGTAAAGACTAACTTATGAAGTAGTTGCTGATTACTTGTAGCTCTTTGCTAACCAAAATCAACACGACACACCAATCACAACATGGATTATGGTTAAGTATCCCTTGACCAGATGTTTTGTTTTTGTTTGTTTGTCTCTTTTGTTTTGTTTATTCATGTTCTGTTAGTCTCTCCCCTACTTATCTTTAAGGGACAGTACATTCACATAGAGTATGGAACTGTTGAGTGCCCTATTACTATTTTTTTTAACTTTTTAAATTTATTTTACCTTCTGATGGCATTGTTTTTTTTTTTTTTTTTTTTTTTTTTTTTTTTGTAGTTAGTATTGTTGTTGTTACTGATGTCATCATTGTTAGGACAGAGAGAAACGAAGAGAAAAGGGAAAGACAGAGGGAGAGAGAAAGACAGACACCTACAGACCTACTTCACTGCCTGTGAAGCAACTCCCCTGCAGTAGGGGAGCCAGGGTTTCAGACCAGCAGATGCTTGTGCTTTGAGTGACTTGCATTTAATCCGCTGAGCTACCACCGGACTCTAGAGTGCCCTATTATATTTACTCACTCCCTACTTTTATTTTCTCTGGCCTCTTGTTCACTCCTTTCATTTCACTCTTCATTCTTCCTTCTTTGTTTCCTTATCTCCCTCTTTATATTTCCTTCATTTAAAATAATTTTTGTTGATAATAGATCTAACCATTCTTAACATTAACATTAACATTAACTTATTTTGTGATATTCAGTTCTAGTGTACTTTTTTTATAACCGAAGATACATGAGTGTATCTTTCTGTCTTCCTATGCCAGCTGCTTACTTTTTCCCTTCCTGATATTTTCCATTTATACTGGATATATTACTTTTCTCAAACTCATTGTGTATCTGGTGATGTAATTGACCTGTAAGGTTTATATGGTTATTTTCTAAATTACATTTTACAACTCAAAATAAATTATATGAGCATATTACTTAATAGTCAGGCCTGGCAGAATGATCAGAATGGAGCAAAGATCATCCATTATATTACCCCGATTTCCAGGCAGTTTTACTCCTAAGTCATCAAAGATAGATTGTTATCTATTGATTCTTCAGGGAAAACAGATTATTCAGCTTCCATCAATTAACTAGTTTTAGAGTATAATTATTCTTATAGTCAAGAAATTTGTGCGTATGTAATAGAGCACATTTTTGTCTCCTCAACCCATCTTTGTTGTCATTGATCTATTTATGCAGTTATCGACCATCTGTATTTTATGCAGGCTAGTCAGTCTGCATGTATTTGTGCAATTTACAAGGGTTGATGACTTTAGACGACTACTACTATGTCAATTAAAACTATAATGGCATTAGTTTTGTACAATACAGAAGCACTCTTCTCTTAAATAAAATCTTGTATATACCAGGTTAAGTTTCTAAGGAAAATGAAGCTATTGGCAATGATGGTAACAATCATAGTGATTTCATTTCCATTTATATTCATGATGGAATAAATACTTAATTTATGACATGCTATTGAAATTTAAAATTCTTTTATCCATGAGTATCTGGGGCTGTTTTTGTCTTTTCTGAATGATCAATAAAGTGGTTTGTTTTCCCTTTCCTTTCAATATAAAATAAATTTTCTTTTTCCTTTACTAAAATTTTTGTTGCTATATTGCCGCTGTTGTTGAAGCCATGATCATTCTAAGCAAATGCAGTGATTATTTATTTCTATCCCAGCTACATATATTGTCATTTATATTTTATATTTTATTTGTCATCATCACTGGCAGTGTTGCTTTCCATAAGTGATTCCATACAATTTCTTTTAAAAAAAATTTTCAGTATTCTTTATTTCCTTTTTGTTGTAATAGTTATTGTTGTTGTTATTGATGTTGTCATTGTTGGATAGGACAGAGAGAAATGGAGAGAGAAGGAGAAGACAGAGAGGGGGGAGAGAAGAACAGACACCTGCAGACCTGCTTCACTGCCTGGGAAGCGACACTCCTGCAGGTAGGGAGCCGGGGGCTCAAACTGGGATCCTCACATAGGTCCTTGCACTTTGCGCTACATGCACTTAACCTGCTGCGCTACAGCCCGACTCCCTCCATACAGTTTCTTAATGAATTAAAAGGCAGTTTTAATTACTTTAAACTAATTTGATTTTCAAATCATTTAACCCATTTACACTTTGAACAAATTTATTTATTTATTTATTTATTTTTTTACCAGAGCACTGTTCAGCTCTGGCTTATGGTGATGCAGGGGCTTGAACCTGGGACTTTCAAGCCTCAGGCATGTGAGTCTGCATAACCATTATGCTATCTACCCTCTGCCCTGAACAAAATATTTTTATTAATAATTGAATAAGATGGAAATCCTGGGTTCATGCTTTTTGCTATTCTTAGACATTAGGCTATAGTAGAACTTCATAATTATGGTATATTTTATGTATTTATTAATTTTAAACTCATTTAATTTATTTTTAAATATATGTTTGTTTATTGTGGGAGAGATGTTGAGAGATGTGAAGCAGAGAGAGAGAGAGAACAAGAGTACTGCTAATCTCTGCAATAATGTGATGCTGGGGATAGAACCTGGAACCTCAGACATGCAAGTTTGTATTTTGACAGTCTGAGTGCTCTCTCCATCCCTCTTTTATTTCTCTTTATAATCTCATTGTTTTGTTTATTTGCATTTCTTTGATAGTAATTTTGAGCACTTTCTCATATGAAAGTTTACCTTCTGTATTTCTTCCTTGGTGAAGGAATGTGGTGTCTTCACCACATTTTCTATTGGATCTGTTTGTTTTGTTGCTGAATTTAATAAGCTCTTTATATAGTTTGATTATTAGCCCTTTACCTGATATGTATTATATATTTTCTTCCATTTTGTAGAATATCTTTTTTATTTTTATATTAACGATTCAGTATTGGTTTATAAAATTACATGTCAACAGGGGAATAATTCCACATGGCTCCTACCACCGGGACTTGTGATGATGTCCTGATAGAAGTGACCAGTGGTGGTGAAGACAAAGATCCATAAGAGGTCTAGGCTCATCATATTTATGTGGGAATCCAAAGATTCCCTAATTAGTGCCCCAGATGGTGAGGTGGTGTGATACTGACCAAAAGGGCCATTATTGAGTCTCTTTTTTGCCCTTATCTAACTTTTATAATCCTTTCTTTCTCTGATGATTTTGGACTTTTTCCCAGTTGTTTAAGCATTGAGTGTCATTTGTTCAGCCCAACCAGAATTAGTATTTTGGTTTTTAGCAGCCTATTTTGGGATCTGTCTTCTTTGGGCCTTTCTATTAGATTGCTAAGCTAATTTTGTCTAAGTCTAATCAGATAGACAATTTATGATGACTTCTTTGGGCACTACAACTAGGATTCAAAGTTTATTAGGTCTAAGTCTAATAATCAAGGACTACTGAAAACTATTACTTTGAGTTATATAATGGCCCATAGCTTATGGCTACATATGTAAACCTGTACTTAGTACACTAAGCACTACCCCATACCTAAACTATTTGCTAGATGATATATACACACACATATATATATACATATATATATATATATGATTATAAGTTAATAGGACTGTATATTAACACTGTTCATGCCAAAGATCTGTGTCCCCTACCCCCTTATAGTGAAGCTAAAAAATCTACCCTCTCCACCTAGAGTTTTTTACCCTGGTGAGATACTCCAAACTCAGTTAAATTCTACTTTGTGTTTTCTTTTTTTTAATTATTATTATTTAAGAAAGGATAAATTAACAAAACCATAGGGTAGGAGGGGTACAACTCCACACAATTCCCACCACCCAGTCTCCATATCCCACCACCCCCCCCCGATAGCTTTGCCACTCTCTATCCCTCTGGGAGCATGGTCCCAGGGTCACTGTGGGTTGCAGAAGGTGGAAGGTCTGGCTTCTGTAATTGCTTCCCCGCTGAACATGGGCGTTGACTGGTCAGTCCATACTCCCAGTCTGCCTCTCTCTTTCCCTAGTAGGGTGGGTCTCTGGGGAAGCGGAGCTCCAAGACACATTGGTGGGGTCTTCAGTCCAGGGAAGCCTAGCTGGCATCCTGATGACATCTGGAACCTGGTGACTGGAAAGAGAGTTAACATACAAAGCCAAACAAATTGTTGAGCAATCATGGACCCAAAGCTTGGAATAGTGGAGAGGAAGTGTTAGGGAGGTACTCACTGCAAAACTCTAGTGTACTTCGCTTTCAGGTATATATTTTGCATTAGTTTATGGATACGTGTGAAAATATGCTCTCTCTCACAGAACCTGGTGTATATCTAGGTTTTGGGACTTTATTAGAAAGTGAACCACCTGGGATAGAATTAGGGAATAGTATGAAAGGAAAGGTCTCACCTGAGTAATGAAGCTGAAGGGTTGTCATTCCACATGTGAAGTCTCTGGACACAGTCTGAAGTGAAGCAAGTTGAGGTGGCATTCGTTGTGTTGATTAGGTTGTGATCGGCAGATGCAATATTATTTGATATGAATTGGGAGAGGCATACGGGAAAGTGGGCCCTATCCAAGGGTTCCAGGACTGGGGGAAGTAGAGGTTCTATAGTGGAGATGTGAGGTTCCTGCTGTCTTAGGGTGTCAGACCAGAAACAATTAAATACTTAGAGGAAAACATTGGTAAAACACTTTCCCACCTATACCTCAAGGACATCTTTGATGAATCAAACCCAGTTGCAAGGAAGACTAAAGCAGAAACAAACCAATGGGACTATATCAAATTGAAAAGCTTCTGCACATCCAAAGAAACTATTAAACAAACAAAGAGACCCCTCACAGAATGGGAGAAGATCTTCACATGCCATACATCAGACAAGAAACTAATCACCAAAATATATAAAGAGCTCAGCAAACTTAGCACCATAAAAGCAAATGACCCCATCCAAAAATAGGCAGAGGATATGAACAAAACATTCACTACAGAGGAGATCCAAAAGGCTAACAAACATATGAAAAACTGCTCTAGGTCACTGATTTTCAGAGAAATGCAAATTAAGACAACACTAAGATACCACCTCACTCCTGTAAGAATGGCATACATCAAAAAGGACAGCAGCAACAAATGCGGAGAGGTTGTGGGGACAGAGGAACCCTTTTACATTGCTGGTGGGAATGTAAATTAGTCCAACCTCTGTGGAGAGCAGTCTGGAAAACTCTCAGAAGGCTAGACATGGACCTTCCATATGATCCAGTAATTCCTCTCCTGGGGTTATACCCCAAGGACTCCATAACACCCAAGCAAAAAGAGGTGTGTACTCCTATGTTCATAGCAGCACAATTCATAATAGCTAAAACCTGGAAGCAACCCAGGTGCCCAACAACAGATGAGTGGCTGAGAAAGCTGTGGTATATATACACAATGGAATACTATGCAACTATCAACAACAATGAGCCCATCTTCTCTGACCCATCTTGGACAGAGCTAGAAGGAATTATGTTAAGTGAGCTAAGTCAGAAAGATAAAGATGATTATGGGATGATCCCACTCATCAACAGAAGTTGAGTAAGAAGATCTGAAAGGGAAACTAAAAGCAGGACCTGGCCAAATTGTAAGTAGGGCACCAAAGTAAAAACCCAGTGGTGAGGGGTAGACATGTATCTTCCTGGGCCAGTGGGGGGTGGGAGTGGGTGGGAGGGATAGGTCACAGTCCTTTGGTGGTGGGAATGGTGTTTATGTACACTCCTAGTAAAATGTAGTCATATAAATCACTAGTTAATTAATATGAGAGGGGGAAATTAATTGTATGTCTCGAAGTTTTTTAAAACACTGACTGAATCTTTTTAATATATAGGCTGTGTATTTGATATGTGGACTCTCTCAAAAGTCTTGACCAAGTAGATCAGAAGCAACCAATAGCACAGCTATACACAAGATACTGGGTACTGTACAGCAAACCCTAACAAAAGGACTTTTCAGAGTTAACCCAATTACCAAATAATGTGATGATAACATTAGCTATCGATTGTCTACTTTGTTTTTTCCTGTCTGTTCTTCTTTATCAATTTCTGTTTATGAGTGGGATCATCCCATACTTATCTCCTCTTTCTGACATATCTCACTTAACATGATTCCTTCTAGCTCCATCCAAGATGGTTCAGAGAAGATGGGTTCATTATTCTTAATAGCTGAGTAGTATTCCATTAAGTATATATACCGCAACTTTCTGACTTTTTTATTGGATTATTCTTTTTCTTTTTGTTGAGATATATGAGTTCTTTATAGGTGTTTTTGTATCAATGGCTTGTCTGAAGTATGTTGTGAAAATATTTCTCCCAGTTGGCTAGTTCTTGATTTTAGGGGGAAAGATTTCAACTTTTCTCCATTGACTATGATGTTAGTCATGGGTTTATCATTTATAGTCTTTATCTTTCTTTTTGTTGATATAGTGGATTACATTGAGTGACTTGTGGATGTTGAACCATCTCTATTTCCCAGGGATGAATCCCACTTGATCTTGATGTATTCTCTTTATATGTTGATGGATTTGATTAGCCAATATTTTGTTGATGATCTTTGAATCAGTGTTCATCAGGCATATAGTTTTATAGTTTTCTTTTTTGGTGGGGTCCTTTCCTCCTTTGACAAACAGGGTGTTTTTAGCCTAATAGAATGTGTTTGGGAGTATTCCCTCTTTTATTTTATGGAAGAGTTTGAGGAGAATGGGTGTTAGTTCTTCTTTGAATGTTTGGTAAAATTCATTAGTATAGCCAACTGGGCCCTGGACTTTTGTTCTTGGGTAGGCTTTTTATTACTGCTTCAATTTCTTTACTAGTGATTGCCCTGTTAAGTTTATCTACTTCCTCTTGTATCAAGGGTTGACACTTGGTATGACTAATAATGTGTCCATTTCTTCTACATTGTCAAATTTATTTCCGTACAGATGTCCATAGTAGTCTTTCATAATCCTTTGAGTCTCTACCTCATCTGCTATATAGTTCTGAACAATTTACCATGGCATTCTCTCTTTTTCTCTTGATGAGTGTAGATAGTGGCTTATCTATTTAGTTTATAATTTCAACGAACCAATACTTCATTCTGTTAATCTTCCTCATGATTTTTTGTTTTCTGTTTCTTTTATTTCTGCTCTGATTTTTGAATATTTTCTGTCTCCTGCTGACTTTGGGTCTGTTTGTTACTCCACTTCTAGTTGGTTCAGTTGGGTTGTTACATGATTTACTAGCGATTTCTCCTGTTTATTAATGTAAGCCTATATTCCTATGAACTTCCCTCTGACCACTGCTTTTGCAGTGTCTGGGATTTGGTTTCTTCATTTTCATTGGTATAAAGTTAATTTCTAATTTCTATTTTGATCCCTGCAATGATTCATGTATTGTTCAGAAGCATACTATTTAGTCTCCATGCTTTGGGGCAATCTCTTTTCCTTTTTTTTGGTTGATTTCTAGTTTCATGCCTTCATGGTCTAAGAAGACACATTTTATAATTTTCATATTTGTTTCGGTTGTTTTTGATGCCCAGGATATGGTCAATACTTGTAAATGTTCTGTGTGTACTTGAGAAGAATGTGTATTTATTACTTTTGGGGTTAAGAGTTCTGAATACATCTATTAGGTTCATTTCATTCATGGTTTCATTTAAGCTTTCTACTCCTCTATTGATTTTTTTGTCCAGATGTCCTATCTCTTCCTGTGAGTGATTTTTTTAATTTCCCTACTATTATTGTGTTGCTGTCAATGTCTCCCTTATGTTCAGTATGCTCCTAACTTTGGGGCATATATATTTATGATGGTTATATTTCTTTGTTGGATTACTCATTTAGCCATTATGTAGTGTCCCTCTCTGTCTCTGATTACTTTATTTACCTGAAAGTCTATCTTATCAGAAAACAGAATAGCTGTCCCTGCCCCTTTTTTTGTGAGTTATTAGCTTGGTGTGTCTTGCTCCAGCCTCTTATATTAAGTTTCCATTTCTCTTTTCTTAGGATGTATATTTCCTGAAGACTTATAATGGATGGGTCCTGTCATTTAATCCATTTAGCTAATCTGCATCTCTTGATAGTTGAATTTAGGCCATTCACACTTAGAGTGGTTATTGATTTTTGTTGTTTACCCGTGCCATTTTCTCTGCCTTAACCATGTTTAAATACGTACCAATGGCTGTAGATCTTTCAGCTGTAGGTTATCACTTCAATTGGGTTTTTTCTACCTATTTGTTTTTGGTGGGAGAGAAGATCAGATTCCTGTTACTCCATGGCCATGCCTCCTGAAAGTTTCTGTAGAGTATCTTTCGGTTTTGATATGATTTCTTTTGCTGTACAGAACCTTTGTAATTTGATATATTCCCATTAGTTTATTTTTCTTTTTTCCCCCCTTGCTGTTGGAATTGAATATTCTAGAACATTTCAAAAGTAAGTGTTCTTACAATATTTTCTTCTGTGTATTTGATAGCTTTTGTTCTAATGTTCATGTCTTTGGTCCACTTGGAGTAGACAGTTGTGCATAGTGATATGTGGTTGTTCAGTTTCATTCATTTGCATGTTTCAACCCACTTTCCCAAGCCCAATTTGTTAAAGAGGCTCTCTTACTCAACTTAATGTTTTGGAAACCACATACGAAAACTAAATTGTCCATTGGTGTAGAGGTTTTATTTCTGAGTTTTCAGTTCTGTGTCTATATGTCTGTTTTGGTAACAGTACGAATTTTTTTTTTTAATTTTTTATTTAAGAAAGGATTAGTGAACAAAAGCATAAGGTAGGAGGGGTACAACTCCACACAATTCCCACCACCCAATCCCCATAACCCACTCCCTCCCATGGTAGCTTTCCCATTCTCTATCCCTCTGGGAGCATGGACCCAGGGTCATTGTGGGTTGCAGAAGGTAGAAGGTCTGGCTTCTGTAGTTGCTTCCCCGCTGAACATGGGCGTTGACTGGTCAGTCCATACCCCCAGTCTGCCTCTCTCTTTCCCTAGTAGGGTGTGTCTCTGGGGAAGCTGAGCTCCAGGACACATTGGTGGGGTCCTCAATCCAGGGAAGCCTAGCCAGCATCCTGGTGGCATCTGGAACCTGGTGATTGAAAAGAGAGTTAACATATGAAGCCAAACAATTTGTTGAGCAATCATGGATCCCAAGCTTGGAATAGTGGAGAGGAAGTGTTAGGGAGGTACTCACTGCAAACTCTAGTGTAGTCCTGCTTTCAGGTATATATTTTGCAGTAGTTTATGGATACGTGTGCACATAAGCTCTCTCACAGAAACTGGTGTATATCTAGGTTATGGGACTTTGTTAGAAAGTGAACTACCTGAGATGAAATGAGAGTGTACTATTAAAGGAAAGGTCTCACCCGAGTAATGAAGCTGAAGGGTTGTCATTCCACACGTGAAGTCTCTGGATACAGTCTGAGGTGAAGCATGTTGAGATGGCAATCGTTGCTTTGGTTAGGTTGTGATCGGCGGATGCAATATTATTTGGTTTGGATTGGGAGATGTATACGGGAAAGTGGTCCCTATCCAAGGGTTCCAGGACTGGGGGAAGTAGGGGCTCTGTAGTTAAGATGTGAGGTTCCTGCTGTCTTAGGGTTCAAAAAGACAATCAATAGTTAATATTATCATCACATTATTTGTTAATTGGGTTAACTTTGAAAAGTCCCTTTGTTATGGTTTGCTGTACAATACCCAGTATCTTGTATATAGCTGTGCTATTGGAAGCTTCTACCAGAGCACTGTTTATCTCTGGCTTATAGTGGTGCTGGGGATTGACCCTGGGACTTTGGACCCTCAGGCATGAGAGTCTGTTTGCATAACCATTAAACCATTATGCTATCTACCCTCTGCCCAGTACAAAGCTGTTTTGATTATAGTAGCACTGTAGTATAATTTGAGGTCAGGTAGTGTGATGGTTCAAGTCTTGTTTTTTTCTCAAGGAAGTTTTGATGATCCTAGGTTTGCAGGTTCCAGATAAACCTTTATTGCTTTTGTTCTATACCTTTAAATATATGTGGTAAGTTAATGATAGGGATGCCATTAAAGCTATACATATATATAGTTATCAGTAGGATAGTCATTTTGACAGTGTTAATTTTTCCAATCCATGAGCATGGACTATCTTTCCATCTATTTGTATCTCTTTCCATTTTTATGAATAGTGAATCATAAATTTTGGTGTACAGTTGTTTTACATATTTTTGGTAACTTTATTTATAGATAATTGATTACTTTTGTTGTTATAGTAAAAGTAATCAATGCTCTGATTAATTCTTACTAGTCTGGCATTTGCATAGAGGGATATCACTTAAAAATTACTGTATTCGTTTTTAAGAAATATTATGTTTATTTATTTGAGAGAGATAGCCAGAAGTCAAGAGGAAGAGGGAAACAGAGAGACACCTGCAGCACTGCTTTATCACTTGCAAAGATTTCTTTCTTTTTCTTTTTATTTTTTTACCAGAGTACTGATCAGCTCTGGTTTAAGGTGGTGCAGGGGATTGAACCTGGGACTTTGAAGCCGCAGGCATGACAGTCTATTTGTATAACCATTATGCTATCTACCCCTGCTCTGCTTGCAAAGATTTCTTCCTGGAGATGGACTGGAAGTTTGTACCTGGGCCTTTGCTCACAAAGTGATAGTATTCTGATATAGAATATTTCATTTAATACTTAAACATTGTGTCAGTGTGTTAATTTTACAAGTATAAATAAAATTTCAGTTTTATATTTCCACAAACAAAAATAAAGGAGAAATGCTAACTTCATTTTTTTAAATGCTGCTTCTCAAAGTAAAATAATTGCTCGTAGCATTAGTACATACCCTTGCATACTTGAATTGTTTTTTTCAGTTTTTTATTGTTTTAGTTATTGTTGTTATTGATGTAATTGTTTTTGGATAGGACAGAGAGAAATGGTGAGAGGAGAGGAAGACAGAGAGGAGGAGAGAAAGATAGACACCTGCAGTCCTGCTTCACTGCCTGTGAAGTGACTCCCCTGCAGGTGGAGAGCAGGGGGCTCGAACCAGGATCCTTATGCCAGTCCTTGTGCTTTGCGCTTAACCTACTGTGCTGCTGCCCGACTCCCGAATTGTTTTTTAAGACACTCTTTCTGGGAGCTTATAATTTTGTGCTTTCCATATTTATTTGTTTGATATGAATGAGAGATATTGAGGGAGAAGAGAGATAGTGATAGAGAGAGATAGACACCTGCCGCATTGGTTCACTATGCATTAATCCCCCCCACAGGTGGGGACTGGTGGCTTGAACCCTGGTCCTTGTACATGATAATTTGTGCTTTTAATTCTGCCATACCACCTTGCTTGAAATCTTATAGTTTTGTGTGTGTATACATATTGCATTTGTCTGCATAAAGTAAGAAAATACTGACACATATGCATTATTAAAAGCAACATTGCCCATATTCTATTTATATGGCAAAAAATAGATTTAAGAACAGTGACTCTATCTTGAATCTCTTATTACTAAGATCTTCATGAGATATGAGATAAAATGGAAAGGTTATTTTTTGGCAAGAAAAAATGGCATTATGGTTCTATGCCTTCACTTTACTAGCCTTTAAGTATGCAGTTAACATTTAAAGGGAAAATACTTTGGAAGTATTTTAAGGTAATTGTAGAAACTTAAAAATACAGCTAAAAACCTTTGATTTTGTAGAAGAAATTACTTCAGAAGTTTTCTAAAGTTCTTTGAGAAAGTGTATTTTTGATGTGTGAAAAATATAGAAAAAGCTGTTCATGTATGACATAGCTACTGTTTCTCCCTGTGTTGCTCTTTCTGAACATCATTTGATTGCCATTTTCTAGATGAAGCCCAGAATTGATCTTTTAAGCACAATTTGGAAATATTTGCTAGAAAATGTTCAGTAGTGAACAGGAACGCTAAGCAGGGGAAATGGAAAGGTTGAAACTGCACCAGATGTTTGCCTACCAACTCAGTTTGCTTAGAATTTAATTTGTATTTAAAATTTGTAATTTATAGTATGATGAACAAAGTATTTGAACTCATTTTTGCAATTTATTTAGAGATTATAAGCAGTGGTAATACACACAAGGCAGTCAAATTCAAAAGGTTTTTAAAACTGTTTTTGTACAGAATCCTTCGACAATATGGATTTTAATGTATGTGGTTAACCAGGTGCACCACTGCCTGGCCCCAAGAAGATGGAT
This sequence comes from Erinaceus europaeus, assembly GCF_950295315.1. Lineage (NCBI taxonomy): Eukaryota > Metazoa > Chordata > Mammalia > Eulipotyphla > Erinaceidae > Erinaceus > Erinaceus europaeus. The sequence goes on along the minus strand of NC_080185.1, from coordinate 68,323,794 downwards.
TTTAAAATACTGTTCTAATGCACATCAGTTCACTTGCATTATTTCTTGCTTTTTTTTTTTTTTCTTAACTAAAGTTTTTTGCAGGACCCTATCTCTTTTTTTGTGTGTCTGTTTTTATTTTTTTGCCACAAGGGCTATTTCCGGAGCTTCATGCCTGTCTGATTCCACCACTCTTGGCAGATTCTTTGTTCTTTTTCTTCTTTCTCTTTTCCTTTTCTTTCTTTATCTTTCTCTTTCTTCCTTCCTTCCATTTTTTAATTTTTTTTAAGGTTAGAAATAAAGAGCAAGGAACAGGGAGCAAAAGAGGCAAACAGAGAGACAATGTAGCAGTGCCCCACAGCTCCTGAAGTTTTCCCTGGCAGTTGCTCCTATGTGGTGGTGGGTGTGGGGGGTGTCTAGTACCCAGGTCCTCAAACACAGTCAAGTGTATACTCTTGAAAGGTGAGCCATCTCCCATCTTCTAAGACCCTAGCTCTTTTCAAAAATTCCTTTATTAGATCTATCTATGGGTCTCTGGAAATACATGTCATGGGAATTAATTTTGTTGAATTTCTGACTAGTAGCTGAAGATTATTTTCCTTATTTCTTATGCTTTGCCCTTTTCTGTGGTTTACATAACTTTGCTGGGGTATTCCACTGTATGGGAAAAAGGGAGAAATTTCCTTAGGGTACAGCTGGTATTTAATGAATCACACAAGGACAAGGGGTATCTTGTATTTGTAGAAAATATATGTTTCTTCCACTATCCTTTGATTTACTTGATTAGTGGTATAAAGCAGTACTCTAAAGTAGTATTCCTCTCATGGATTCCCTTCTCTCCAGGTTCATGTATCTGATGATGTTGGATATGAACATGCTAGGCCTGGATACACATGTAAGAGACAAATATGGTATATGTAGAATGACCAGTTCTCAAAAATCAATGTTTTCTTTTTGTTTGATGCATTTCCCTTCCCTTAGACAGGACAGTTCTATCCATGGAAGGCACCTCAGCTCACCAAATAGAATTCTTGATAATTCTTAGTATTGTCCAAGTGCTGCTTTGAAGTTCTGTAATCCATGTTCTTTTTTTTTAAACATACTTTATGTAACTAAAAGAAAATGGAGGCAAATGAATACCACTGTATGCCTTACTCTGTCTACTCTTCTGTGCAGAAATTTATGTGCATTAAAACATAGTAGCATCCAAAATTATGCTTTATTTTTATCTGTAAAATGTAATATATTGTTAGAAAAATAACAGGCATTGGTTGCTGACTCATTAAGTAATTGTATATACTAACAATCTGCCATCTGCCACACATGTGAGAGAATAAATTTTATTCCAAATGTTCTTTGAAAATAGAACCTGTTGACTACTGGCAGTTATGTAAGCTTCTAACTCAGTTACAAAGCTGTACCCAGAGTCAGAATACATATAAACCCACTGAATGTGTTAAATATTTCATATAGCTGAACAGAAAGTAAAGCTATGTCACCTACTGTGGAGCCTGCATTGTGAAGATGAGTTGTCAGGTTACCTATATAGCTTGAAGAGAAACAAAATAACAAGTTTTACAATCTGAACTTAAAGTTTTGTTGTATTTAGAGTCATTTTATGATATCTTCATTATTAAATTTTAACACTGATATGAGAACTTGAAATGGGCAGACTTTTAAACAAACTTAATGGTGTCCCTAATCTTTCTAATTCAGTTCCATAGTAATCAGGATTATTCAAGTTCCTAAACACTGTATTTTTATTTATTTCTGTTTATATTTTTGTCATCAGTGTTATTGCTGTGACTAATGCCTTCATTGATTTCAGTGGTCTTTTTTTCCCCCCTTATTTTAAATTATCCTTTCCTTCCTTTCTTTTTTGTAAAGATAGATTGAGGTGGTTGGAAGATAGAGAAGTAGAGGAAAGAGAAAGAAATACAGCAATGTTTACCACTCATGAAGTTTCCTTCCCATAGATGTGAAATAGGGGCTTGAACCTGATTTTTTTGTGCCCAGTATCATCTGTGCTTTACTTGGTATGACACTGCCAGTCCCACCAAGCACTACCTTAATAATATACTTCACAAAAATTCTGTTAACAGAGAAATTGTTCTATAAAAACAATACAGTAAATTACATGCCTCAAAAATATTCTGGAAAACATGTACTACTTCTCTGTGGAAAAATAAATCTTAAGATTTGTGAAGAATTGATGGACATTATTGGGCTTTGCTAGGTCCAATAAATAAGAAGTTGGAGAGTAAATAAATCATGGTTTCCCTCATTTGTAAAAACAGTACAAACAAGCATACAACTTTATAGAAAATAAAGAAAAAAAAACCTTAGATTCTGACAACAAAATGATGATTACCAGTGGAGAAGAAAGAGGTATAAGATAGGTAGAGATTGACTGATTGGAGGTGAATAGTGACTGCCGAAGTGAGAATCTACACACCTAAAAATATAAGTTGTGTAGTAAGCCAATAGTACATCAATGTAAAGGCTGTAAAATATAAGAAAGATTGGTATTTACTTATATTTTCATTTTAAGAAAATGTAATGAAATTATGAATGAAAGAAAAATAGTGGATGTTATTAATGTAATTAAATTAGCATATTTGTTATGCGGTACCAAAATTTGTTTTGAGTCAAAGGGCATGATATTTTAAAACTTCAGTCTCAGTTATACATGTGGTGCCAATGAAGGTTCAAAGCATATTAAGTGGGGATGGAGAAAAATTGAATGGAAAAAAAATAAAGCGGGGTAGGGTGGTCAGGTGGTGGTGGTGCACCTGGTTTAGTGCACATGTTTCAGTGCACAATGACCTTGGTTTGAACCCTTGTCCCCACCTGCAGGGGGAAAGCTACACAAGTGTTGAAGTAGAGCTGCAGGTTTCTTTCTGCCTCTGTTCCTCTCTATCTTACCCTCCCCTCTCAATTCCTTTTTGTCTCCAGCCAATAATAAATAAAATTACTTTTAAAATATAAAAAAGGAAGGATGAAAGAAAGAAAGAAAGAAAGAAAGAAAGAAAGAAAGAAAGAAAGAAAGAAAGAAAGAAAGAAAGAAAGAAAGAAAGAAAGACACACTTACAGTGCAGCAAGATACAACTTTTTCTGGAGGCTGGATAGTAGTAGAGCACCGGGTTAAGTACACACAGCACAAAGTGCAAAGACTTGTGCAAGGATACTGGTTCTAGCCCCTGGCTCCTTACCTGCAGAGGGCTTGCTTTGCAGGCAGTGAAGCAGGTTTGCAGATGTCTATCTTTCCCTCCTCCTCTCTGTCTTCCCCTCCTCTCTCAATTTGTTTCTGTCCAATCAAACAGCAACAACAGCAACAAAGGAGAAATGTCTATCAGGAGCAATGGATTCTTAGTGGAGGCACCAAGCCACAGTGACGACCCTGGAGGCAAAAGAAAAAAAAGATATAACTTTGTCCAATGGAAGTATGCTATATTACCTCCTAACTTTTACAATGTGCAAAAATCTATAACATAAAATCTACAGTTTTACTTATTTTTTTGTGCAAAACACTCCTTTTTCTGTTTAATTTTTATAAGGGAGGTAAATGGTTTATAATAAACAGTAAATACAGTTGTTGGTACATGTGCAAAATTTCTCAATTTTCTACATAACGCTAACTCTGGCCTAGGTCCTTTTCCACCATTGTTATCCAGGACCTGAACACCCCCCACTTCCACCCCCAAGTGTCCTTTACTTTGGTGCAATACAACAAACCCACTCCAAGTTCTACTTTGTGTTTCCTCTTCTGTTCTTGTTTTTCAACTTCTCTCAGTGATTGAGATCATCCCACATTCATCCTTATCTTTCTGGCTTATCTCACTTAACATGATTCCTTCAAGCTTTATCCAAGATGAGGTGAAGAAGGTGAAATCATTGTTTTTAATAGCCAAGTATATTTCACTGGGTGTATATACAACACAACTTTCTCAGCCACTATCTGTTGTTGGACACCTGGGTTGCTTTTAGATTTTGGCTATTAACAAATTGTGCTGCCATGAACCTAGGTATATACAGATCTTTTTGGATGGGTGTGTTTGCTTCCTTAGGATATATCCCCAGGGTTGGGGGTAGATAGTATAATGATTATGCAAAGAGACTCCTAAATCCCAGGTTCAATCCCTCATACTACCATATAGTCAGAGCTGAGCAGTACTCTAGTAAAAAAAAAAAGAGAGAGAGAGAAAGAAAGAAAGAAAGGAAGAAAGAAAGGAAGAAAGAAAGAAAGAAAGAAAGGAAGAAAGAAAAGGATCTATCCCCAGGAGAAGAATTGCATGCCCATTAACAGATGCACATGATAATATAGCATAAAATCCAAAGAAATATTCAGCAAAAAAGCAAAATTTTCATATACGATAAAACAGAGCCTAATCTTGAAAATATATTGCTTAATGAAATCAGATAGACACAATACAATAAACATCATATGAATCTACTTATATATAGTACATAGAATATAAAAATTCTTAAGATATAGTAGATTAGAGATTATCATTGTCTGTTAATGGGCATGCAAGTTATTTCCTTCTTTTCTCTACAATAATGATGATTGCATAATTACGCTGTGTAATTTTGCATAAAAGTATTTGTTTCAAGCCCTACTTAAGTTCCTTTAGGTACATACTGAAGAAGAGACAGGGTCTTTTCAGAAATCTGTGTTGCATGTATTTTGTTTAATTTTTCTGAGAAAATATTTTCCACTGTGTTTGTACCAATTCATATTCCAGCTAGACATATACTGAGATTCCTATTTTCTGTAACAACAACGACAATGACAATTTCTATTGTTATTGTAATTTTTATTTGTCACTGGGGCTTTACACCTGCATTATTCCATATGCTTCTAGCAGAGATCACTCCCTCCTTCTTTTTTTCCCTTTTTAATTCTAGACAGAGAGTGAGGGAAAGAGAAAAAATGTGAGAAAGATACCACAACAATGTTCCACTCTGAAGTTTCAGTTATACATGTTGCTCCCATGTAAAACTGCAGGATGAGATCTGTATCTTTTGCATATTGAAGTATGCATTTAACCAAGTAGGGCATCAACCAGACCCAGCATGGTATTTTAATTATTATGTATGATGGTGAGGGTAGATTTGTGTTCATTTTTCTTGGAGCTCTTGGAGCTTTTAATTCCAAGGTTCTCTGTCCTTAATAAATTTTGGGAAATTCTCAGCTAATATTTCCTTAAATAAAACAACAGTTCCTTTCTCTCTCTCCCTTTCTTTCTCTCTTCTCTTCTCTTCTCTTCTCTTCTCTTCTCTTCTCTTCTCTTCTCTTCTCTCTCCTCTCTCTCTCTCTCTCTCTCTCTTTCTCTCTCTCTCTCTCTCTTGGCACCCTAGTGCTGTCAATACTGCTTCTCTTGATATTATTCTATATCATATTTCTCTTTATTTATTTTAGTCTTTTTTTCTACTATTTTTTTCTTTGATGGGGTGGGTAGGTAGGAGTGCTGGCTCCATATACCCTTTACGAGGCTCACCACTTTGACTGTACTTTCTGTTTTTCTGAAGGTGGACCCTTCTACTGTACTTGGTAGATCAGTTACTGTATTCTTTATTCTTCTGATTTCTTTTATGATTTATTTCACACTTCAAGCATTGTCTTATTCAGCTTGCAGGTTATTTCCTCTGAGTTCCCATTATGTTTAGTTTTCTTTTATAAAATTATTTATAAAATAAAAAATAAAAGGGTTATATGTGGTGGTGCACGTGGTTGAGTGCACACATTACAGTGTACAAGGACCTAGGTTCAAGCTCCTGGTCCCCACCTGCAGGGGGATAGCTTCACAAGTGGTGAAGCAGGGCTGCAGGTATCTCTCTGCCTCTCTCCCTCTCTATCTTCCCCTTCTCTCTCAATTTCTCTCTGTCTCTATCCAATAATAAATATATAGATAGAATAAAAACAAAAGATATCGACAAGACCATAGTAGAAGAGGGGTAAAATTCCACACAATTCTCACTATCAGAGTTCTGTGTCTCATCCCCTCCCTTGAAAACTTTCCTATTCTTTATCTCTCTGGCAGCATGGACCAAGGATAATTTTGGGGTGCATAAAGTGGAAGGTCTGACTTTTGTAATCGTTCCCCACTGAACATGGGTGTCGGCATGTCTATCCATACTCCTAGCCTGTTTCTGTCTTTCCCTAGTGGGGCAAGGTTGGGTGGTAAGGTTCCAAGGTACATTGGTGAGGTCAGCTACCTAGGGAAGTTGGGTTGGCATCATGGTATCATCTACAACTTGTTGTCTGAAAAAGCATTGAGATATAAAGAAGAACAAATTGTTTAATAATCAGGAACTAAAGATAAAAATATAGCAGATGAGATTTGGGGTCTTTAGTGGGAAAAGCTAACATGTCTTTTATGTATATTCCAAGTGTCCCATAACCTTACTAATTTTTTAATTATTTTATTTTATTTTATTTATTTATTCCCTTTTGTTGCCCTTGTTGTTTTATTGTTGTAGTTATTATTGATGTTGTTGTTGTTGGATAGGACAGAGAGAAATGGAGAGAGGAGGGGAAAACAGAGAGGGGGAGAGAAAGACAGATACCTGCAGACCTGCTTTACCGCCTGTGAAGGGACCTGCCTGCAGGTGGGGAGCCGGGGGCTCGAACCGGGATCCTGACGCCGGTCCTTGAGCTTAGCGCCACCTGCGCTTAACCCGCTGTGCTACAGCCCGACTCCCAACCTCACTAATTTTTGCCTGAGCCCTACAGCTAACACACAAGTGGACCATAGGAATTGTCTGGGGAGATGGTGGTAGGGTTGGAAATAGAACTAGAAAGCTGGATTAAAGAAGAGAGTAGCTCTTAAATATGGGGAAATATATATAAATGCCCTTTAACTGTAAACCCCATTGATTTGATCTGGAGCCCATATTCAGCACAGGAGCCTGTGCAGCCTCCATCAGGCTTCTCTTGACCCACACCAATGGATACTGCATTGGCTGATCTCAACCTAATGAATGCAATTAGTACCATCTCAGCATGTTTCACTTCAACTGTGTCTACAGACAACAGGCCTGCAATGTCAACCCTTCAGCTTCAGTACTCTGGTGAGACTTTTCCTAATAAGTACATAGGACTCCTTAAATCCATTTTGGGTGGTGCACTTCCTAGAAAAGCCTCAAGACCTAGATATAGAGGGCTCATGAGAAAGAACACATGTGCACATGCATCATAAGTTAGGGGAAAATATATACCTTAAAGTAAAAGTGCACAATAGTTCACAGTGAGTCAATAAAAGCAGCAAGCAAGTAGAAATACCTAAAAAAAAAAGATACCATAAAGTACCTAATCAAATAGTTTCTACTTAGCCTCGCCTACTTCCTCTTTCACTTCTCTCAATCACTCTAAGTCTAACCTTGTCAGACAAATTAAGGATTAAAAATGCTGGATAAGGGCATGAGACTGACATACTTCAGTGATGACTCTTTAGTCACTATCAGGCCACCTCATCACCTGGGGCCCTAATCAGGGAATCCTGAGATTCCCACACAGACATGATGAGCCTAGACCTCTAACAGATCCCTGTCTCCACTGTCACTGGTCATCTGTATTAGGAACAACATAATAGACCCCTTTATGGGACCTTGCCCTCAAGATGGATCAACAATGGTAGGAACTGCCCCATTCTCTGAAGGGAAGTTGGGCCAAAATACTCTACCACTCGAAGAAGATGGGTCCAACAATTAGTGCAGCCTAGAAATTAGTGCATAACCTAGCTATGACCACAGAAGGTGAGCTCAGACCTATAAGGATGCAGCGGTTACACAGGCTCCTGTGCTGAATTATGCTTGGTTTTCTGTGAGAACTAGGGCCAATGGGTCTGTTTGAGCAAGCCTGGGCAATAGTCAAGAGTTAACTGTTCTGTGTCTGGTTGCAACTTTAGCTTCAATGCCAAATCAGATAGTTGAGATTGCAGGTTTTTCATAGATTGGTGTGAAAACAGTTTCTGCCAGACTGTTACACTGCACATAGAGCCCCTCTTCACAGCCTCAACCCTTCAGACAGTTACTGTAGAAACTGAGTTGGACATGGCTGCTTTCAAGCTGCTTCTGCAGCTCCTGTGTGGAATTTTGCTTTTATATCCCTTTTCTAGCTTCTATAAAGTTGCAGGCACAACGTCGAAATAGAATTAAGGTGCCAAAACTTTGATTTAACCTGATTCCTGCTTTCCAGATTAAAGTTCTTTGGCTTCATGGATTTCTTCCAATTGTCGTTTACTGTAGTAACTCTGAAGCAGCAACCCTGTGCTGCTGTATAAAGTGGGTCTAAAATGAGGGCAACCTGTACAAAGGTGCTATTTTTCTGAGCTTTTGTGCATTGTTGTGGAAACATATTTGCAATCTATAGCATCTCCGTGGAGTGTTTTCCATGTATGTTGTCATTTTGCAAAGATATGCATCCTCTTAGTCCACCACCAACAGTTTGGTCCCCAGTATTGGGATTTCCTATTTTTCCACTGACTCATTAGTCCTTGTTATTATTTATATTATTATTTTTTGTAAAAGTCATTCTACTGGTTTCTCAGTGTCGGTGTTTCCAGAAACGTGTTGTAAACTGAATCATTTTCTTAATTTGCTTTTGAGTATTTATTGTTACTAAGTGTACAGAAATACAATTGAATTTGTATACTTTGCTGAATTCATTCCGTAGATCTAGCTAAATTCCTTTCTATTATTTAATATTTGATTAATAACTCTCATTATAAGATCATCTCATTTACCAAGACAATCTATTTTTCTTCCTATGCAATCTGAATATCTTCTATTTCTTTTATTTTAATATTTATTTTATTGATTTATTCCCTTTTGTTGCCCTTGTTTTATTGATGTAGTTATTATTGTTGTTGTTATTGATGTTGTTGTTGTTGTGTATGACAGAGAGAAATGGAGAGAAGAGGGGAAGACAGAGAGGGTGAGAGAAAGACAGACACCTGCAGACCTGCTTCACCTCCTGTGAAGTGACTCCCCTGCAGGTGGGGAGCCGGGGGCTCAAACCGGCATCCTTATGCTGGTCCATTAACGTTTTTCACCATGTGTGCTTAATCCGCTGCACTACCGCCTGACTCCCATGTCTTCTATTTCTTGTTCTTGCCTCATTGCTTTGGATAGAACTTCCAATAAGATGAAGGATAGAAGTAGTGAAACAAGGCTTTATTGCTGTGTTCCTAATCGTATCCGTTCAACATTTAGTGTTTATCCATTGTTGATGTCTTAGCTGTAAACTTTAAAATTTCATGATTACAATGTTGAGAAATTTTCCTTTTATTTCTGGCATAAACGTTGTCTTCCTTCAGGGTCATTAGGGGTGCAGAATGTGGAAGGTCTGGCTTCTGTAATTGCATCCCCGCTGAACATGGGCGTTGACAGGTTGATCCATACTACCAGCCTACCTTTCTCTTTCCTTAGTAGGGCGGGGTTCTGGGGAAGCATGGCTCCAGGACACATTGGTGTGAGGTTGTCTGTCCAGGTAAGTCTGATCTGCATCATGGTAGTATCTGGAACCTGGTGGATGAAAAGAGAGTTAAAATATAAAGCCAAACAAGTTGTTGACTAATACTGAACCTAAAGGCTAGAATAGGGCAGAGGAAGAGTTGGAGGGGGGTCTCTGTTGTGTAAATAGCTAGTAGGCCTATTTTACTATATTCCAAAGAGCCCATTACTGAACATCCAACCTCAAGCTCAACCCAAGGTTTTTACTTTGGTGCTGTACCCCAAATTCAGTCAAATACTGCTTTGAGTTTCCCTTTCTGTTATTCTTTCTCAAAATCTGTTTATGAGTGGGATCATCCCATACTTATCTTTATCTTTCTGACTTAGCTCACCTAACATAGCTCCTTCTAGCTCCATCCAAGATCATCTATTCATTATGTAATGCCCTTGCATATCTTTTATTACTTTATTTAATTTGAAATCTATTGTATCAGAGATGATAATGGATATTGCTGTCCTTTTATGTGTTCCATTAGCCTGTATGATAGTTTTCCATCCTTTCACTTTAAGTCTGTGTTTGTCTTGTTGGGTCAGATAGGATTCTTGCAAGCAGCCTATGGTTGGGTTGTGATTTCTAATCCATCCTCTCACTCTGTGCCTTTTAAATGATGAGTTTAAGTCATTGATATTTATTGATATTATGGATTTAATGTGTTGTAGTGTCATTATTCAGCTTTTTTTTATTTGCTCTGATATATGCTAAGTATTGTGATGACTTTCTTGTTTATAACAGGTCTTTTAGAACCTTTTTCAGGGCAGGTTTGGTAATGGTTGCCTCCGTTAACTGTTGTTTGTCTGAGAAGGTTTTGATACCTCCATCTAGTTTGAATGAAAGTCTAGCAGGATATATTATCCTTGGTTGAAACCCTTTTTCATTCAGGGTTATCTTGCCATTCTCTTCTAGATTTTAGAGTTTGAGTGGAAAAGTCTGCTGATAATATTATGTGTTTGATAAAGCTCAGTATGGAGCTTGCTAGTAGCAGCTCTCTAGCCCCTGAGGTCTGGTTATGGGGTGGAAGAGAGGTGTGCACTTCAGAAATAATCAAAAGATTTCCTTTCTTTTTCCTCTATTTTCTAACTCAAAATTGAGCTATAGGACCCCTCCTTGGTGTCACCCTTAGGATCTCTTATTCACAATCCTGCTGTAAGGTCAGCATCCTACCCTATTCAGCTGTTGTTGTTGGAGCTCATGCCAGCAGCTGGCTCCACGTTGCCATCTTGGCTCCGCCTCAATTTGTTTTTAGTGTTATCTAAGTTCTCTGTTTCCTTGTTATTCTTCTGTTTACTCAATAGTAATTGAAAGTTGAATGTTGGTTATTCCAATTATGTTTTAAAAACTTTTTTCCCTTCAATTCTGTCAATATTTCTTATGTGGACATCTATTTAGAATGTCTTCATGGTTGAAACTTGTATTAATATAAGGAAACTTTTGTTGTCTTGTTACTGTTTCACTTAAAGTATATTTCGTATGAACTAATATGATATGTTAACATCTAAAAATACAATATAGTGTTGAACTATATCATGATACCCTAGGTTGATAATAACTGACATCTTTATTGTACAAGGCTTACCTTGAGTATAAAACCTGAATGCATTGTGTATTTAAATATAAAGGCATTATAAATAATGGGAATTTTATATACATTTGATTGAAAATTATCCCCGGGGCTGAGTGGTGGTGCACCTCGTTGAGCGCACATGTTAAAAGTATGCAGGGATACAGGTTTGGTTCCCTGTCCCCATCTGTGGGGGAAAGTTTGTGAGTGGTAAAGCAGGGCTGCAGGTGTCTCTCTGTCTCTCTCCATCTCTCTGTCTCCTCCTCCCTTCTCATTTTCTGTCTCTATCTAATAAATAAAGATAATTTTAAAAAATGTAAAAGGAAAAAAGAAAAAGAAAATTATCCCTAAATTGAGAATAATAAAAGTAAAAAAGAAAATTATCCCTAAATTGAGAATAATAAAAGTAAAAAAGAAAAAGAAAATTATCCCTAAATTGAGAATAATGAAGATTGGAGTTTAGTTTTTCTATGATTATACTATGTGATTTAATTCAGTGTAACATTTGTCTGGTGTTTGTTTGGAATGACTATTGTGACAGGTAATGCATCTTTTGTTGTCATTGTTGTCACTAACTACACTCTCTAGGCTTTTTACAGAGAGAGAGAGAGAGAAAGAGAGAGATAGGTACCACATTAACAAAGATTCCTTCAGTGCAGTGGGTGCCAAGTTTGAATATGACAAAGCAGGTGCACTATTCAGTTGAGCTATTTTGCTGGCCCAAGTAGTAAGTCTGTATATTTATACTATGGGTTAAAATTCAGGGTTGTAAATTTTGGAATGCCATTTATTACTTTGAAAACTTTAAAATTTCCATTTATGTAACCTAGTACAAGGAAGCCAGATATGTTTATACATTTCTTCACATTCAGTTGTGTGTCATATTTTTTAGTGATTTTATGGTTAGAAGGGTGGATACATTGGTATTAGGAAAAAATCAGGAATTTATATTTTATCCTTGTTAATCACTTTCTTAATTATTAATTTATGTTTAATAATTGTATAATAAAATAGTAAACTTTTATACTTCTGTTTCTTTTCAGAACCTAGTAAAACATCTTCCTGAACAGAAGGTACTCAATGAATTAGCACAGCTGAAGAATGAATATGATGATCTCTGTGAACCAGAACAGTTTGGAGTTGTGGTATGTATTTCAAGTAAATATCTACAAACTCAGCTGTTAGATAATACATGTCAGAAACAGTGGGGAAAATGTACTCTCATTGTTAATGTTTTTTACTGTATAATTATATATAATATATATAATTATATATAATATATATAAATAATATATATATTATATATATTATATTATATATATTATATATAATATATATAATATATAAAATATATATTATATATAAATAATATATATATAAATAATATATATAAATATATATAATTATAATATATATAATTATATATAATATATATATAAACATTATAATTATAAAATATTACCTATTGCTACTTGTCAGGTTATTTAAAAATAAATATATTGAAATATATTTAATATGTAGTTATTGAAAATTAATATATAAATATATTCTGCAAAATATGTCAGAGTATCTCATGGTCTCCTATGCACCAATAATATTTAATCATATTAATATAAAGCATATGTATATTGCTGTATTAGCTTTCTTCTATTCAGATCTCAGTGTTCAAATTTAGGTCCCTCCAAGTTAGGAGAAATTAAAGGCTAGTAATTAGATTAATAACAGTATTCTAGATATCATTTACTGTGGCATGTATTGTTTCATAAAATGCACAAGGATATTTTTATAAGCACAGCTCAGCTCTGACTTATGGTGGTACACGGGAATTGAGCCTGTGACCTCAGAGCCTCTGAGTGTCATTAATTGATTGAAGATGCTAATATTGTGGGGATAAAAATATTTTTTAACTTCTTTATTGGGGCATTAATTTTTTACATTCAACGGTAAATATATTTTTAAATTTTATTTTAAAGTCTGTCATGTCAGATATGAGAATAGCTGTTCCTGCCTTTTTTGTGGGCCATTGGCTTTTATGATCTTTTTCCATCCTTTCACTTTGAGTCTGTGTTTGTCTTGTTTAGTTAGGTGGGTTTTCTGTAGACAGCATATTGTTGGGTTGTGTTTTCTGATCCATCTTACTACTCTGTGCCTTTTAATAGGTGAATTCAGGCCACTGACTTTTATTATCATAGACTGAAAATATTTTAACACCATTTTTGTTGATTTTTAGAGTGTTCTGATATATGGCATATTTATGGTGGTCTGTCTGTTTATAGGGACCTTTCAAAACTTCTTTTAGGACAGGTCTGGTGATAGTTGATACTTTCAACTGTTGCTTGTCTGAGAAGGTTTTTATGCCTCCATCTAGTCTGAATGACAGTCTAGCAGGATACAGTAGTCTTGGTTGAAAGCCTTTCTCATTGAGCACTTGACAGATATCTTGCCATTCTCTCCTGACCTGTAGTGTTTGTGTGGAGAAGTTTGCAGCTAATTTTATGGGTTTTCCTCTGTAGGTGACTGTTTTTCTGTTGTATCCTTCAGGATCCTTTCTTTATCCTTATTCCTTTTCATTCTAAATATGGTGTGCTTTGTGTCTTTATGTCTGGGTTGATTCTGTTGATTCAGCCCCTCCCATCCCCAGTTTCTCTATGTCTTTTTAAAAGAAAAAAAAAAGTCCCTAGGAACAGTGGATTCACCCTGCAGGCACTGAACCTCAGGATATAAATAACCCTGCTAGTGAAAGGGGAAAAAAAAAGACGAAAGGAGGAAGGGGGGGTTGCTATGCCAGGAGCTATAGAATCTTGTATGTAAGAGTTTACTATAAATTAAAAAGGAAAACACACAGAATATATATATATATAATTTTCAAAACCTGCATATTTGATATTTAATAAAAATGCAGGAAAATGGCTGTGGTTACTTAATTTCTAGGAGAAAATATTTTACTTAAATGTTCAATATAAGTTTATTTTATGTATAAAAATATAGTTGTTATGGCTACTAATTTTACACAGGCTCCCTGACCAGTTCTCTTTTCTTTTCTTTTTTTTTTAATGTTTTATTATCTTCACTTATATATTGGTTTGAGGCAGCCAGAAATTTAGAGGGAATGGGGTGATAAAAAGGGAGGGAAACAGAGACACCTGCAGCCTTGCTTCACCACTAGTGAAGTCCCCCCCACATAGGTGGGGAATGAGGACTCGAACGTGGGTCCTTACTCACTGTAACGTGTGCTCAACAAGGTGCACCACCACCCGGCCCCTCCCTGACCAGTTTTCCATCTGTATGTTAGGTTTTTTTTTAATTAGCCTGAAGCTTTATAGTGAAAAAAAAACTGTCTCTTCTCTATTCAGAAAATGTTAATTTTAATAGTAACATATATGCATTAATCTGATTTTAGTTTAAACATTTTGTTTAAAATAAATGTGAGATGGGACAGGAATTTTCCCTTTCAACATATACAGTAGTTACTTGCTCATAATCCATAGTTTATTATTCTGAGACATGTTTTTTTCCTATACTAATGTAAGAACATTCTATCAAGTCCTTGAAATGAAAATAAAGAATATATATGTGGGATTAGGTAGTACATGTAAAGTACTTTAAGATACTTCTTTCATTTTTAATTGGGAAAATTATTGAACTTAATTGTTAACTAGAAGTACTTTAGTGCAATATTAAATGATACATTTTCTAGTACAAAATCCACCCGTAAATCTAAGTTGCTTGATTTATATAATTGAAGCAAGTCTGTGTAACATCTGAAAATTCACGTGTATCATAATGGTCATGAGTTTTATACTAGGTGCACTACACATTTTTTCTGTAGTCTTTTTTTTTTTCTGAATGTAGTTTATTTTGGAAGATGTATTTGTTTGCCAAGCTAGTTCTTCAAGAGGAAGGTTCTTGGAACCACACTGAGGAAATAAAGTTTGGGGAAATAAAAAGCAATAAACCTTCTGAACTAAAAGCAAGATAGAAATGGAAGAGTTTTTTTTTTTTATTTATGCACATAATCATAAATAAATATGTACATGAAGTCACTTTGTCCTCTTATTTATTTTCCCTATACTTAGCTACATATCTATAGAGAAAAAAAAATCAAGGACATACAAATAGTTTATACTATGTAAATTCCCTAGGGTTTTATCTGTCAAAATTAGTTTTGGTAAAGAAAGGAGCTCCACCACGGGGAGCCTGCTAGCAGCAGCTCCCTACCCCTGGGGTCTGGTTATGGGGAGAGGGGGGCTGAGAGAAATAATCAAGAAATTTCCTTTCTTTTTTGCTCTAATTTTTTAACCCAAATTGAATTATAATCACCTCCCTGGTCTACCTTTAGGATGCTTCCTTGCTTGTCCCGATGAAGGCCAGGATTTCAAGGCTTTCTAGCATTTGATGTCAGAGCCCACAGCTGCTGCTACTTTCAGTTGCCATCTTGGCTCCGCCTCCTCCAAGATTAGTTTTATTGGGGGCAAATGCTAGAAGAAGAAAGTTTTATTGGGAATAAAATTTAAGTAATTTAATATCCAAGATAAGGCATTTGAAATAATGCTACACTTTAGTCTTTTATTAATAAGGTTGTATTATTTTCAGTGTTTAGAACAATATCTTAGATACAACAGGTGGCAAATGATTATTTACTGAATTATAAACCAATTATTCAGGTCAAGTGTGGGTCTGGGATTAAAAATAGCATGTTTTAGATTTGTTTTTATTTATATTTATTTATTTATTGTATTACTGGGGCTGGTTGCCTGCACTAAAAATCTACTGCTCCTGGTAGCCTCTCCCCCTCCCTTGCCTCATTTTATTGGATGAGACAGAAAGAAATTAAGAGGGAAGGGGAAGAGTAGAGAGGGGGAGAAAAGATATACACTTGCAGACCTGCTTTAACACTTGTGAAGCGACACTCCTTCTCCCCACCACTGCCACCCCCACCCCCACCCCCACCCCCACCCTCGCCCACAGCTGGGGAGCCTGGGGCTTCATTGGGATCCTTGCGTGGGTTCTTGCACTTTGCACTATGTGCAGCTAATCCAGTGCGCCACTACTCGACTCCCGCATACTTTAGATTTCTAAAAGTTGAGATTATATTAAAACATATTTTCCAGGTTTATGTTGAAATTAAATTCATTTCTTTTTTATATTGTATTTATTAATGTGATTATTTGGATAGAGACAAAGAAAGACAAATTGAGAGGGTAGAGGAAGATAGAGATAAATATATATTTATCATTATATTAGCATATCAAAAATCTTCAGTGTCTCCTAGAATTTAGAGAATACAATTTAACACATTCTCATTATCCTCTAACACTCTGGCTTTAAATCTCTCTTTTCTCTTTAATGAACTGAATGAATTGTTGCCTTTATAACATTTTAATTCTCACCTCAGTGGAACTCTCACGTCTGTTTCAGCTGTTTTTTTTCCACTTGTTCTTATTTAATTCATTTTCATTTATTGATATCAAGCCATATATACTGATAACACATTTACTGCATTTTAGCCACAGTATGTAAGACTCCCACAATTTCCTTTTCTTTTTATTTTTCATTTATTATAACAACCTAATCTCTTATTCACCAGAGAAAAAGGAAAGCACTTAGTTAGCAAACCTCTAAAGTAATGTCCACATATATAAATATAAGAAGGGATACTTTAATATTGTGGCTAATATTATAGTTATCATTATTGATATAAAAATCATGTATTGATGAATTACTGTGTATGATACTATAGTAATCAATGTTACCTACACTGCCTTACATGTTTATACCAACCCTACGAGGCTGGCACTATCATTAAACCTATATTCTAGATGAGGATACTGAGGGCAGGGAGAGTGTTGGAATTGTATAAGGTTATTCAGTAAGTAGAAGAAACAGAATTAAAACCCATTCATTGTGACTTTATTCATGAGGCCATTAACTACTGTAGTGTGTATTCATTTGTGCATTCATTGTGTGCAAAAGGGGTATTTTATACTAAATTTTTGAGGCATTAGTCCCTGCCTACTTTAGGGACATGGTATCTTCTGCTTTTTTTAATTCAGTTAGTGAATCTCTTAACTCTTTGTCAACTTTTTCAAACCTTTTCTTTGGATATACACACAACCCAGTTCCAGTACCACAGAAAAGGTGCTTTGAAGAAGCTCTGGTCCTGTGGTTTCAGTGTCTCTATATATCTGAATGTAAAAGTTGACCAGAGTGGTGATGTTCAGAGGACCTGGATGTAGGAGGAAAAAGCAAAATAGTAAACTTAATCATTCAGTACCTAAATATGAATGAATGGATACTGGTTGGATTTTAGAATTGTTTATTACATCTGAGGTCTCTGATAACCCATTTCTTTTTTTAATTTTTTTATATTTATTTATTTTGCATTTTGTTGCCCTTGTTTTATTGTTGTTGTGGCTATTGTTGTTACTGATGTCGTCGTTGTTGGATAGGACAGAGAGAAATGGAGAGAGGAGGGGAAGATGGGGGGGAGAGAAAGATAGACACCTGTAGACCTGCTTCACTGCTTGTGAAGCGACTCCCCTGACTCCCCTGCAGGTGGGGAGGCAGGGGCTCGAACTGGGATCCTTATGCCCGTCCTTGTGCTTTGTGCTACCCATGTGCACTTAACCTGCTGTGCTACCGCAGGACTTCCAACCCATTTCTTACTATCAGATTTCAAAGATTTTGTACTCTACTTCCTTGTTCTCTTCTACTTCATTTTACTCTTTACTCCTTTATTTCTCACTTACTGTTAAATGACAGCAGTAAGGAATCTGCCTTAACCAGGGTACTGAAAGGGATTTTAGAGAAGTCACTAAGTACTTCTTGACTGAAAATATATACTAGATCTATTCATTTTTCTTCATCTGTGCCATTATCACCTTAGCCAAAGCTAGCATTGAGATATCTTTTAACCATTATAGTAGTAATGTAAGAGATGTAAAATAGTTTACCTTGTTTTCACACTTAAACTTTTCAGACTCTTCCTAGGTATGTTATTTCTTAGAGTACATTTGTGTTATATCACATTATCCATTGTCAGCACTATTGTGGTGCACTGAAGCTACAATATAAATGGATTGCCACAATTTTCTATCTCTCCTTTTTTTCCTTCTGTTTGACCTCTTTCTCATTGTCTCTCAACTACATTATATTTTATTTTCACTTTTTAAAATCTACGTTGTTCTTTTTTGCCTCTGGCCCATTACATATGCTGCACTCTACTCTCACTCTATGTCTGCTTCTATCCTGCTAATGCTTTCTGCTTTGGCTTAAATTTTGCTCACCTAGTGAGGTCTTTACATGCATATCAAGCAAAACTATGTCTCCTTGTAAATTAACTTACAGTACTTCTTTGTCTTTTTTTTTCTTTTCTTCAAATACCGTCATGTTATTAAATGATTATTTGTGAATTAAGCTAATGAACATCTGTAGACA
Organism: Erinaceus europaeus; assembly: GCF_950295315.1. Lineage (NCBI taxonomy): Eukaryota > Metazoa > Chordata > Mammalia > Eulipotyphla > Erinaceidae > Erinaceus > Erinaceus europaeus. The sequence goes on along the minus strand of NC_080185.1, from coordinate 68,305,303 downwards.
AGATTGCAACTTTTCTAAGTGCATGCAGTCATATGTATTCATAAAATGTGATTTTAAAAAGTTTATTGAAATCATTACTGTGAATGCAAAGTCAAGCGAGTGCTTTAGTTCTCTAATTCTGTAGTTATATAAACATGAAAACATTGATTTTTTTCCTCCTCATTGAAAATATATCACTTACCTTTTCTAACAATAAGTATGCTGTCCTTGATTTTTATTCCTATAACCCTTGTCAGTGCCTTGCAGATTTTGTATTATTATAAAATTTCCTGTGTTATAAAGACAAAATCTCATCATTTAAAATTAGAAGTCAAGGTAACTCCTATAAGATTTATTAGAATAATCATTATCACCATTCTGCACTACCCAGAGAAGGGTGCACATGGCATTCAGTTAGTTCCCATTGTAAGTTAAAGGGAAACTTACACAATTTTTAGAGTCACTGATGTCTTGCAATTGAAGGAGGCACATGTTATCAAATTCCTTGCAATACAAATCTGCTTAGTTGGCAGCAACCTTGACTACCAAATGGAACAGTACAATTACAAACATGATAGCCCTCTGTATCATAAATATAAAGAGAACAGAGGAGAACCTTTCACAGGCAGCTTGTGCCATTGTTGCCATTGAAAACCCAGCTGGGCTTAAGGACAAGAGATTGGCTCACTTTAATGATGGCCCTTTTTGGTCAACACCAGGCCATCCCATCATCTGGCACCCTAGTAAGGGAATCCTTGGGTTCCTACATAGATACACTTGGCCTAGACCTCTACTAGATCCCTCTTTCCACCATTAGTGGTCACTTCCATCAGAAACACCATCATAAATAAGCCTTCTTGTGGGACTTTCCAGTACTTTGTCCTCACTACTAGGGATTGTGTTACTCTCTGAAGGGAGGCCAGCTTAGCCTACTCTGCCACTAGAGGAAGACTGGTCCTGAAATGAGTGCAGTCTAGAAAGCTTTGACCATAGACTATAAGCTCAACTGACAGGGACTTGGAGTTTACATAGACTCCTGTGCTAAATGCGAATATATATAGGCTTTGTGTCAGATTGATGGGGTAAACTGTTAATGGTATGTATATACTTTCTTCAAGTTTTGTGGCTACTCTCTGTTTTAATACAACTTTCTAGTCCTACTCTCAACTCTTAACACCATCTTACCAGACAATATTTTTATCCTACCTTCAGGTTAGCTATAAAGATCAAGCAAAAATTACTAAAGTCATGGGCCTCAAGGAACATACCTAAAATAGATTTCCTCACGTCTTTCCACCCTAAAATCCCTATTCTCATCTCTCTACCCCTACTTTTAGGTTCCTATTTATTAAACATTTTTTCATGCTTTATATCTTACCACCTTTCATCCACCAGTTTGCAAATGCTACTGTGATTCTATCTTGACCTCCCTGGGCAGATGACCTCACCAGTGTATCCTGGAAGCTCATCTCTCCAGAGTCATACCCTACTAAGAAAAGATAGAAACAGGCTGGGAGTATGGATCGACCTGCCAATGTCTATGTCCAGCAGAGAAGCTATTGCAGAAGCCAGAACTCCCACCTTCTGCACACCATAAAGAATTTTGTTCCATACCTCCAGAGGGGGAGAAATGTTAAGGGAAGATGACCAGTGGGTTCTGAACTCAAATTCCATGAAGACTGCAAGACCCAGAGAAAGAAAAGGAACAAAGAAAAGACATCCAGAAGTAACAATAGGTGTAGGTGTGATTTAGAAAAGAAGAGAAAGGAAGAGAAAGCAGGAGCATAGAAAAAAATGTGTGTGTGTGTGTGTGTGTGTGTGTATATATATATATATATATATATATATATATATATATATATATATATGTCAGTTCACATCTGTGACATTGTGAAAACTATTACAGTTTCTAATGGAGGAACTATGAACACAGAACTTAGGTAGTAGGAAAGGTGTGGAACTATACCTCTGTTATTTCATAATTTTGTAAATCAATATTAAATCACTAATTTAAAAAAAAACTACAATCTCACATCATATATATTAAAAGAAAACCCAGCTGGACTGAGATGATAGTACAGAGCTAGTGCAACAGACTTTTGTGTATGAGGCCTCCAAGGTTCCAGATGTAATTCCCACTATCCCCATATACCCAAACTGAGTACTGCTCTGGTATCTGTGTCTCTCCTTTTCAAGAAAATAATTAAACAAAATATTTGAAAATTAGTATATGAAAACATTGAAAGCCCAGTTGATATCAGAGTGATTGCATTCCAGAATACTGGTTAGAGAGATATGCTGAAGTTTACTGCTATCATTAGAGCCAATTCTGTTTCTGGATACTTGGCTTCTGGAACATTCACTGCCCATATTCAGGAAGTTTTCCAGAACCAAGTTATCTAGTGTTTATCAATACTAGTGCTGACCACCAGCCTCCCATAAAAATAAAATAAAATAAAATAAACATGCCTCATGTTAATCTGTACTATTGTTCTGTGTAATGCAGACTCTTCTCTGTACTACATGGAAACTATACTATGCTATATTAGAAATACAGGCACTTGGAACCATTCTTTTAAAGAAAATGGAAAAAAGGTTGATTGGCAATAAATAACTTTTAAAAGTTAAAAAAAAGAAATTATCATGATCATTATGCATAAAAAATGTCAAAACTAAGAAAATTTGTCCTTATTTTTTTGAAAGAAATAAATGAATCTGAGGTAGTACCTAAGCTGTTTTCTCTAAGCAAAACAAAACTATATATATTAAGTAGGTGACTTTCCATTGTCTAGAGGCAGATTTCCTGGTGAGAGAAATATACTAGTTTCCTCACCTTCTATGATCAATAATCATTTCTTTTTTAGGAGAGTAGCTTGGCTACACAGCCTCCCACTGACATGTTCTGCAACCTGCCTCCCACAGAACTGAATTTGGAACATAGTTGTAATTATGTGCTGTATCTTTACTGGATTAAAAAAAATCACAGATCTTTGAAAGTTCTGCCAGCTAGAACCCCCAGCAGGAGCTTTTAGATTCTTCAGAGTGTGTTTGCAGCTCAGCTGTTCCCAAACCTCAGATCTATGGAAATTCCCACTTGTCTTGCACTGAGGATGGAGACGCATACTGTGTGTATCTATTAAATTAACACATCTTCTGAGAAAAATAGGGCAATAATTAGTTCTCTTAGTAATTAGTACTTTTCTGACTTCAAAATTACCCATATTTTTTTCAATTTAGAACATTTTAAGAGTATAATCTAATAAGATGACATTAAGATAGCTTGCATAAGAACATAGAAGTCACAGAGAAAGTGATCTTAGATGTACAATTACACAATTGTTAGATGTACAATTAGATATAGATGCACAGTTATAAGATTATTACGACTTTTAATTAAACATAGTAAAATTATTGAGTACTATTCAAGATAGCTTAAACCAAATATAATGGAAATTATTATTTTTTATTTATTCATTTACTTGCTTATTTTACCAGAGTACTGATCAACTCTGGCTTTTGGTGGCACTAGGGATTAAACCTGGGAGCTAAGTGTCTCAGGTAGGAGAGTCATTTGCATTACCATTATGCTCTCATCCCAGCACTAAAATTTCTTCCTTAAAAAAAAAAAATAGAAAGTAAAGGCCAGATGATAGCTCACCTGAATGCTGTATGCCTTGCCACATGTGTGGCCTGGTTTTCAGCCATAGGACCAGATGGGAGTGCCAAGTTACTTGGGAAGCTCTGGTACTGAGGAATCTCTCTCTCTCTCTCTCTCTCTCTCTCTCTCTCTCTCTCTCTCTATATATATATATATATATATATATATATATATGAAATAAAGTAATGGAAAAGTCAGACGAGTGATAAAATTATGCATGCATTAGGTTATTGCATCACAAAAATGTTTATTTAAAAACACACAACTGTTTTTAAAATTTTGATAGGAAATTCTTTTAAAATCTCTAGGACAAAATATTCATTAAAACCCAGAGAGAGAGAGTCAGGCTGTAGCGCAGCGGGATAAGCGCAGGTGGCGCAAAGCACAAGGACCGGCATAAGGATGCCGGTTCGAACCCCGGCTCCCCACCTGCAGGGGAGTCGCTTCACAGGCGGTGAAGCAGGTCTGCAGGTGTCTGTCTTTCTCTCCTCCTCTCTGTCTTCCCCTCCTCTCTCCATTTCTCTCTGTCCTATCCAACGACAACAACAATAATAACTACAACAATAAAACAACAAGGACAAAAAAAGGGAATAAATAAATAAAATAAATTTTAAAAAAAGAATTAAAAAAAACCCAGAGATAATTTTTTATACATATATGTTATAGTTTTAATTTCTAAAAGTATTCATACTAGAGAGAAAAAATGACGGGCATCAGATGTATGTTCTGATAAAACATTTTTTATCTTACAGATGAGTTCAGTGAAAATGTTACGGCCTCGTCTCAATAGCATTCTTTTCAAGCTCACTTTTGAAGAACATGTAAACAACATCAAGCCAAGCATCATAGCTGTAACTCTTGCTTGTGAAGAGCTGAAGAAAAGTGAAGGTTTTAACAGACTTTTAGAGTTGGTCCTTTTGGTTGGAAACTACATGAACTCTGGCTCAAGAAATGCCCAGTCTTTAGGTTTTAAGATCACCTTCCTTTGTAAGGTAAGGTAAAATATTATGGTGTTAATTTGCAAGAATAATCCTATCAAAAGAGTCACTTAAACAACAGGTGCAACAATAAAATGAGACATAATTGTGTGCTTTAAAAGTACAAATTTTGTGGTTTATGAATTATATCTCAGTTCAAATTAAGTGAATTTGAGATCTTTTATCAATAAGACCTCTAAAGACTGTATGAGTTATCTTTCAGTATAGTTCTAAACCTTGGATGATCAAGTCTGCTGAGATTTTGTAAATATACATGCTAATTTTATAAAATAGATGCCATCTTGTATTTTAATCCTTTTCATCTTTATATCCTTAAATATTTGAGCTGTTAAATTTGGTAGGGCAAATCTTTTTTTTTTCTTTTAAGACAAATTTTTTTAAATAAGTTTCATTTATTCTGTGCTATACTCTTGGGGTTGGGCGGTGGTACACTTGTTGAATGTACATTTTCCAATGTGCAAGGACCCAGGTTCAAGCCCTTTGTCCCCACTTGCAGGGGGAAAGCTTTGCAAGTGATGAAGCAGTGCTTCAGGTATCTCACATTCTCTCTGTCTCTCCCTATATTCTCAATTTCTGGCTAGGCTATATCTGTTCGATAAATAAAGAAAATAAAGTTATACTCTCATAGTACACCAGTTTTATATTAATAAAGCTTATACTATGCAGCTGATAAGTTAACTGCAACTTTAAAAATCAAGTGATAATTTTGTGGTTTATGAATTATATCTCAGTTCAAATTAAGTGAATTTGAGATCTTTTATCAATAAGACCTCTAAAGACTGTAGACCCCACCCAAGAAAAATTTTACATAGGAGACCAGGTGGTGATGTACCTGGTTGAGAACACATTACTGTGTACAAGGACCTGGGTTTGAGCCCCCAGTCCCCACCTTCAGGGAGAAAGCTTTGCCAATGGTGAAGTAGTATTGCAGGTGTCTTTCTGTCTCCTTCCCTATCACCACCTTTCCTCTCAATTTCTGGCTGTCTTTATCCAATAAATAAAGATAATACAAAAAATAAAATAATAAAAGTACTATTAGTAGTAGAATTTTATCTTTTCTGAGTTATTTCCAAAGAGTATAAGAAATGAGTGCTTTGTCATTTTTTTTTACATTTTCTTCTTATCTGTGTGTCAAGTGGAATTATACAATAATGTGAGAGAGAATAGTGCAATACTTGTAATAAAATGCAGGAAGTAACTACCAAATCTGTAAGATAAAGAAAAATATTTAAGGCATTTGCATTATATTGTAAATAATATCATAAAACAAATACTAATAAAGTCATCTTTTGCCAAGATGATACATGTTTAGAGAATATGCTGTATGCACGATGAGTGGATCTGAAAGTGTTTATGGTTGACAATTATAAAAATATAACTTAAAATAATGGATAGCTTACTTTGGAGAGTTCCTTCTTTGCCATGCGTGAGACCAAGGTTCATACTCCAAGTATATCACATGGAAGTGCAAATCCCTGGGGAAAACTTTGTTCTTTGGTGTCCATACAAACCTTCTCTAGCCTCTCTCTTTTTCTTTTCTTTACTATTTATTTTTTAATTATATTTATATACTTATTGGATAGACACAGGCAGAAATCAAGAGGGAAGGGGGATGGCAGAGAGGGAGAGAGACAGACACCTGCAGCCCTGCTTCACCACTTGTGAAGCATTTCCCCCTGCAGATGGGGACCAGGGGCTTGAACTCGAGTCTTTGAGCACTGTAATGTGTGCGCTTAACTAGGTTTACCACTGCCTGGTCCCTCTAGCCTCCTTTTAACTAAAAAATTAGACCTGAAGTGGTAAAGAAAGTAAATATCAATAAAAATCACACCATATATTTACTTCACAGTTTATATAAATAAACATTAAAACTATCTTAACTGAATAATTATTTTTTCCTCCAAAGCGCTGCTGAGCTCTGATTTATGTTGGTGTTAGAGACTGAGCCTGGACTGTCAGAACCTCAGGCATGAAAGTCATTTGCATAACCATTATTATACTGTCTCCCCAACCTTAAACATGTATATTTTCATGTATCTTAATTTCACAATATTCAGGTTAATTGTATGAACTAATTTATTTGATGCTAGAATGAATAAATCATTTACATAATATAAATATATTTATAGGATATATTATATTAATCTAACATAAAATTTTTATAGTTATATCTTACATTTTAGAGAGAGGTTTTTCCTGTCATCCACCTGTCAAATAAAAGTTCTGCACTACACTGATCTGACATCTATCACTAGAGGCAGTCTAAAAGGATTCAGCACAAAGATTTTTGCCAACTTCAAATAAAATAAAAAATAATATTGTGGCAATTACTATCATGTAGTAGATGTTCTGAAAGAGAAATAAGTGACTGTTGTAAAATCTTTCCTCCTACCTTTGAGCAGATGAAATAGCTCACTTACATAGTCTGTTATTATTTTGCTATGTGTGTAGCCCCGGTTAGAACCTAGCCCCAATCTCATTGAATGAAGCTTTAGTGTTGTGGTCTCTGTCTCTGTGTCTCTCTCTCTGCCTCATTCTAAAATGAAAATGAATAAACATTAATTACAAATAAAATAAACTTAAAATATTTTCAGTAAGAATTTTTAAATTTATTTATACAATAAAATATATCGACAAGACCATACGACAAGAGGGGTACAATTCCACACAATTCCTACTACCAGAGTTCCGTATCCCATCCCATCTCTTGAAAGTTTTCCTATTCTTCATCTCTCTGGGAGCAGGACTCAGAATCATTTATTTGCTCCACAGAACAGTATCATCTTTTTTAATATATGTGATCCAGAAGGTAACACAGTGGATAAAGGGTTGGACTCTCGAGCATGAGGTCCTGAATTCCATCCCCAGCAGCACATGTACCAGAATAGTGTCTGGTCCTTTCTCTCTCCTCCTATCTCTCTCATAAATAAATAAATAAATAAATAAATAAATAAGTTAATTAATTAATTAATTAATATTTTTAAAAGAGAAGTTTTGTTAGAGGGTGATGAGACTAGAGAAAGACACAGTGATAATGAGAGAGAGAGAGAGACCCCCATACTCCAATCTGCCATCCATGAAGCTTGTCCCAGTACCATGATATACCCATATGGTGCTGGAACTCAAATCCAGGACATTATGCTTTGTACAGGTCATAATTTACCCAGTCAGCTAGTTCTCAGACCCCAAAGCCATTATTTATTTTTGCTTTTAGTAAGATAACTTTTTATTGAGTAATGTTGATTTATTGAACTAAGTTGAAAGGAACAATTTTACTTCTCTTCAAATTGGAAAACACAATTCTGTGATGTTTTAATGTTTTTATTAATGATTTAATAGCGGTTTACAAGAGTATAAAATTGCAGGGATATAGTTCTATACCATACCTATCATCAAAGTTTTGCTCATTCTAGTATTCTCATTTATTTGCTTATCCATTTTGTATAACATTTTCAGCTACCTCTAGGAGGAAAGATCTGTGTATTATTATTTTATGTGATTAGTTTTTTGTTGTTTGGTACAGAATTTGCTTCAGGTGTTCTGCCATGGCTCCACCTCCCCTTTCTCTTAAGACTAGAAACATATTTCCTTATTTCTTCTGGCCTTTCCAAAACAGGTAAAAAAAAAAAAAAAAAACTGTTGATTTCCCACTGTTTTAAGATACTTGAGTCTAATGCACATTCAGGGCATTCTCCTTAAATAGTGTGACTGGAAAGAAAAATGAGAAGAGGTAGAGCAGGAATACTAGGAAAGCAAATCTGTATTCACTGGGAAATGAAAAAATATATATACTGGTTGGCCTGAAGGTATCAATTGAGATAAATTCTTATGCTGTTTAATGTTGTCATGGTTTCAGTTTGTTCTCTTTCCAAAGATTGCTACCATAAATTAAACTAATGCATGTAAAACTCTGAAATGCTTGACTTTTACACAGTCTATTTGTCCTGTTTCATTTTGTTGGAAATAACTCATACCAAAATCCAGAGTGAAAAAGAAGGATGATCTGGTGTACATATAAAATTAGGGCATCTTTTCACTATGTATTGCATCTGACTGAATCAGTGTCGTGTACTTCCCAGAAAAGCATTTTTGATGAGACATTTAGAAATAAAGCTAGGGAGCATGTATTAAACCCGTCTGCTTGTAGCTACAGAGCTAATTTCTACATGGTAATTTCAATACTTAAAAATGCATTATATTTCTCAATGTTATTGAAAACAACTCTTGACAGAGTCCAGAGAACTAATTCTGTTTAAATAAAGATTAGCCTTGGGAGTCGGGCTGTAGCACAGCGGGTTAAGCGCAGGTGGCGCAAAGCGCAAGGACCGACGTAAGGATCCCGGTTCGAGCCCCTGGCTCCCCACCTGCAGGGGAGTCGCTTCACAGGCGGTGAAGCAGGTCTGCAGGTGTCTATCTTTCTCTCCTCCTCTCTGTCTTCCCCTCCTCTCTCCATTTCTCTCTGTCCTATCCAACAACGACAACAACAATAATAACTACAACAATAAAAACAACAAGGGCAACAAAAGGGAATAAATAAAATAAATATAAAAATTTTTTTAAAAAAAAGATTAGCCTTAAAATTCACATAGTGTGTAAAGACTGGCAAGAAGTAGTCATTTTTTATATATGCATTCATAACTGCTTGAATATTAACATTTCTATGCATATATATATCTATCTATCTATCTATCTATCTATCTATCTATCTATCTATATATATATATATATATATAATAGGAATGAAGAAGCCATGGTTAGGGAATTTATTTACTAAAGTCAATAAAATTGAAGTGTCTGGTTATAATGGTAGTTCAGATGAATTTATACCAATATATTTACTTTGTTTTACTATTTTATTTCTTGCCAATGACAATTCAGTGTAACTGTGTATTATATTGTGCTGTTATCTTTCTTTCACACAGAAAGAATAGGCAATTCTAGTTTGTTTGGCTGATTTTCTGAGTGCAGAAATTTTTGCTAAATTTGCTGAGTTCATGTGGCCATTTATATGAACATTATTTGTGGATATTTGAAAGGGCCTATGAGATGATCATTGATTTCATGTTAAAATTTCAATACACTTTAAAACTGGAACTGCATAAATGCGTCTTTAAACTTTTCTTAATATCTATACCACATTACCAATGTACTTTTTAACTTATTATTTACTTTTTTCTATTTTCTTTCTTTTTTTTTTGTATAGCTTTATCAGTTTTCTTTTTGTGTGCCTAGCGAGTGGTGTATCCACTTTATTTATCCTTTTGAAGAACCAGCTATTGGTTTAATTAATATTTTACTTCATATTTTTGATTTCTATTTGCTTAAATTATGCTCTAGTTTTGACTATTTCCTTTCTCTTGCTGACTTTCAGATCTATTTGATGTTTCTTTTCTAGTTGGTTCAGTTGTGATGTTAGATAGTTTACTTGAGACCTTCTGTTTGAAATGTGGGATTTTATTGCTATAAATATCACTTCACTCTCAGATCAACTGTTGCCATATCCCTCAGGATCTGGTGGTCAGTCACTTCATTTGCATTGTTCTCCAAGTAATTCTTAAGTTCTCTTTTGATTTCTTCTTTAAAAATATTTGGGTATACTCATATTGGGAGCATATATATTGATGATGGTTATGTCTTCCTATTGGACTGATCCTCTGACTAAGATGTAGTGTTCATCTCTGTCTCTTATTACCTTTTTGCCTGAAAGCCTGTTTGATTTGATAGCAGAATAGCTCTTCCTCCCTCCCTTCCTTCCTTCCTTCCCTCCCTCCCTCCCTCCCTCCCTCCTTTCTTTCTTTCTTTCTTTCTTTCTTTCTTTCTTTCTTTCTTTCTTTCTTTCTTTCTTTCTTTCTTTTTTCCTTCTATATTATTGGCTTGGGATACCTTGTTCCAACTTGCCACTTAGAGTTTCTGTTTGTCTTTCTTTCTGATGTGTGTTTTCTGGAGACATAGAATAGATGAATCTTACTTTTAAATCTAATCAGCCACTGAATCATTTGAGTGGTGAATTTGAGCTATTGATATTGAGGGTGATTATTGATAAATGTACTTATAGTCATTCTGATTTTTGCTTTAAGGTTGCCTTTTTAATTTTTTTATTATCTTTATTTGTTTATTGGATAGAGAAAGCCAGAAATTGAGAGGAAAAGGGAGATAAAGATGGAGAGAGACACCAGTAGCCCTGCCTTACCACTTGTGAAGCTTTCCCCCTGCAGGTGGGGATTGGAGCTGGAACCTGAGTTCTTGTGCATAGTAAAATGTGCCCTCAAGCAGTTGCACCACCACCTGCCCCCCTTTGAGGTTGCTTTATAACCTTGTTGTTTATTTTCCTATTGCTCTTGTTTCTTTGTGTGGATGGTTTTCTGTGATGGTCTTTCTTACTTTATATACATTTCCTATTTGTCTCTGCTATATTTTATTTTGTGGTTATCATGAGTGTTGTGGCTAACTTATAATATCTACAACAGTATTTTTTTAAGTTGGCCTTGGTTCACCAAAATTTGATTGTATTGCTCTGTCCATTTTACCCTTCCCTTTCTTGTGTCTGCTTTTTCCTGTTGCTGGTGTGTTTCTGATTCTATTCTACTACTGATTATTTCATTTGAGTTGGAATTCCGTTGGTATTTCTTTTGGGATTTCTCTTAGTAATTCTTGTAAGGCAAGATTGGTAGTGGTAAATTCAATTCCTTCAGTTTTCATTTTTGAAAATATTTTTACTTCTTCATATCTGAAGGATATTTTGGTAATATAGATTCTTTGTGGTTGACAATTCTTATCTTTGAATACATTGAATAAGTCACTCAATGCTCTCCCTGAATCTAGGGATTGTGGTGAGAAATATGATATAATGAGACCCTGATGATTCTACCTCTGTTTTTTCTTTCTTTCTTTCTTTCTTTCTTTCTTTCTTTTCTTTTCTTTTCTTTTTCTTAATTTTTCTGAAGTTCGCTGTTTTACAAAGAACTTGCTTCATTTTTTCATAAGCTATTTGTCTCCAACAGCTTTTAAATTCTTAATGTGTAGTTGTTGTATCTTCTTATCCTGATATTTTCTTCTCAATCTGATTTAATCTATTTCCTAAGCCTGCTACCTAAACCTGAACTGCATTCAAAGTGTCCTGCACATCCTGTATCTCTGTTTGGAGTTGTTATCTCACTTTTTCCAACTTTACATCAACTTATGTTTGGAGTTTTTCTTTGGTGTTTTATAACTCTTGTGAAATGATCTCTTGATCCTTGAGCATGTT